>NW_015173131.1:1060943-1114456 GCF_001447785.1 Gekko japonicus
GCTGCTCAGGCTCATGGAGCTTGTTATTGTAATGTGTTTAGTGCCCAGCTGCCTTTGAAAATTGTACAGAACTGTCACTAAGTGTCAGAGCTGGGTAGGAATCATATCATCTGTGTGCTGAAAGAGCTATACTAGCTACCTGTTTATTTCCAGGCACAATTCAGAGTACTAGTTCTTACCCTTTTTAAGTCCTAAACAGCTTGAGGCTCGAATCCTTGAAAGACCACATTGTTCTATATTGGCCAATTTGCCAGTTAATCTCCTCTTCCCAAGCCCTGATCTGGGTTTTTTCCATACCTTCGGAATGCCGTCTCCCCTTGAGGCTCACCTGTTGCCTATTTACTTTTACTTGCCAGGTCAAAATATTTCCTTATATGAAGGCCTTTTTTTCTTTTTAATATTTGTGTGTGTTTGTGTGCTTTCCTGGAAGTCACGGTGTCAGACTCTTGAACAAATTTACTCCCAACAACACTCTCTTGGCAGTGATTTGTTTATTGAGAGATAAAGATATTTCAAGCTAAGACAATCTATGTCAGAACTGACTCCCTTGGTGCCAGTTCTGGTATTATGCATAGTTCAAACAGCCCCCCCCCCCCCTATGATCAGTCCAATCACACCAATACACCCAGCCTGCCAAAATCTACAGTGCACCGTTACCCCTCCCCCAGCACCTGCAAGCTTAGTATCTAGCAGTGTCTGGTGTCCAAGGTCAAGCATGCATTCTTCCCAGAGATGGGAGGCCCCACATAAACACAGTTACAAGCTAGTGCGACTCCCAGCAAAGCAGCTACACACAAAAAAAAACCCCCCCCCCCAAACAAACAAACACACAGACACACTCTCACATGCTCCCAGAATCCCCCTCCCAACCAGAAGAAAACAGGATAAGAGACATACAGAACCAAAAGAACTAAAGAACCATGGCAGATGAGGTCTGAGTTTGACATACGGTTGACCTCTGGTGACCCCGAGTGGGGGCTTGGATGTTTTTTCAGAGTGGTGGCTTGATAGCCTACCTCTGTGTCCCAAGCCCTGGTATTCCTTGGAGGCCGCCCTTCCAAATGCTGCCAGAGTCGGCCCTGCTTAGCTTCTGAGATCTGACAAGATCTGGCTTGCTTGGGCTGTCCAGGTCAGGGCCCTTTATGAAGGCCTTTTGAAGGGTCTTCAGTTTTCTGGTCCACTTTTAGCCTGAGAGCTGTTTTACTGGATGCATTTCAGGCTGCTTAAAGTTATTGTTATGACTTGTTTAAATGATTTTGTGGGTTTTTAAAAATAGTTTTGTCGTATTTCATTTGTCGTTTGGGAGCCACTTCGAACAGGTTTCCAGAGAGGCAACCTATATGTCTCCACAGTAAAATAAATCATTATGCTGTAAGCTGAAGTTGAGTCAAATGGCTGACCAAGCAGCAGCCCTACTTATTGCACATGTATGATATGCAGAACATCCTAGTTGCTGTGATCCTTTGCAGCTTTTTGAAGGCAGAGTGAGTGTAGGATATAGGGATATGTCCATATTGTACACGCCTTATTCAGAAAGTATTTTTTCCTTGGATGGTTGTATGAACTGACATGTAACAAAATATAAACAATGGCCATAAGGCATAACTGTGGTTTCCGTAGTGGTAGTGCACCGCTGCATGGGTCATCAGTTCAGGCAAAAAGAGGCCTGGTTTTTGCCGTGGCAGAGAAATGGCACTTCTAGGAACTCCCTTATACAGAGCTCAAGAGTTGTAGTATGCATATCACAGACTTACCTATATGTATGAATACACACACTTAAGCTCGGCTCAGCCACCACAAACAAATCCGTTTATGATAGACATGAGCTTGGTTAGTTGTAGGGTCATGCATAGAATCCTAGAATCATAGAGTTGGAAGGGGCCATACAGGCCATCTAGTCCAGCCCTCTGCTCAATGCAGGATCAGCCTAGAGCCTCCTTGACCAAGTGTTTGTCCAGCCACTGCTTAAAGACTGCTGGAGAGGGGGAGCTCACCTCCTCCCTAGGCAGCTGATTCCACTGCACTCTCCTCCTCCTCCTATTGTGTAGTGCACCAGGACGGAAGATTACTGAAGTCTTCAGTCTGACTCCAGTTAGTTGTGAAGTCTAAATGCAGGTGCCCTCACTGCAGTTTGTTTCTTCCCCAGTGACTGGGATTCTTAACTGGGAAAAGAAACCACCACAATTAGTGATGCATTCCGCATTTGGACACCACTGCTAATTCCAGGGGTAGAGGGGAGGGGACTTGCAGTCCTGGGAGTGCATTGGTGACATCTGAATTAAACCTTCCTGGCATATCTGTGAGCATAAACACAGATTTTGTTATAAGTAAATACAAAAGACCAGTGGTATCCAAAAGAGCTAAATGTAGTTATGCTGGAAAAGGGAGCGTTAAATATGGCTTCTTACCCCATCAAGAATTAAATAACGGGATTAAAAGCGATTGTTCCTTTTCAAAGTTTTCAACAGGTGTATCTTGTTGTTCAGCAGTATTGTTATCCTTCAATTTAAACACTTGAGCTTTGTCCTCCTGTCTTCCATTCTTTAATCAGATCCTTGTGTCAGGTGTCGAGTAGCGCAGCACTAGTTGTGGAATCCACAAAGGAGCAAGCCTAGACACTTTTGTACTGCATACTAAACTTGCAGAGTATACTATGAAAGTGAACTTGGAAGGTACTCCCTGAGGATATGGATGAAGGCATTGATGTGATCAGAAGAAAAGAAGCTATGATATAGCAAGTCCTGCAGTAGCTCTGTAAAACTCTCGGCATCCAGGGCTGTACCTCTCTCTCCTGCCACATTGCCCCCATATGTCAGGCCGTGGTTTCCCACTTGCATCTTTCTCTTCCGGCCTGCCATTCTTCAACAATAACTCTTCTTTCCCTTACACTTTCCCCCCCCCCAGCTCACGATTTCCCAGCATTAGGTAGGCAATTTAAAAAAAAATAAAAATGGCTTTGAAGTGATAGGAAAAAACAGTTTCCAGATACCATTAAAGAAATCAATCATATAAAATCAATCATATAAACAAAATCAGCAATATAAATAGAAATTCAGGAATTTAGCCAAAGGCAGTCTTGAAGTCTTTCTTTGCATCTTATCCAAGAGAAGCAACAAATGCTTCATTCTCCTGTTATATAGAAATAGGGCTGTCACGGGGAGAAGTCCTCATTTGAAGTGGCACCGCCAGATGACCAAATTACTGCAACTGTTGAATAACCTTCCTTTATATTGATCTGGCTTTTACTAGAGGCTTCCGTTTGGTTAAATTCACAACAATTATGTTTTTACATGTTTAGGTTAAAAAGCCTCGTCTTTCAACTTTTCACTGTTAAACTTAGACTCTTTGTCTAATTCACCTATAGCACTACTTAGAATTAGAGTAACGTGTTCTCAGAGGGCAACTTGAAGTTTCAGGGATGATTATCTTTTGAAGATAAAGGCCATTTCCGTGAAATTAAACTACTTAGGAGTGCCATATGAGCCAGAAAGTCTATTCCTTATGTGCAGCGAGTATGCTGCTTTATATGTGGGACCATCCATGTGAAGCACCGCCTGTAATGCAAATCCATGTGAAGCACCACCTGTAATGCAAATGTCTCAGTGAAGCTCCACAAAGAAAACAATCTGTGTGGGTGGCTTCCCATGCAACTTGGCCTTCAGCTATGCCTTATTGTGTGTGTGTGTGTGTGTGTGTGTTGACTTAGTTAAGTAATCCTGAGTCATGAGGAACTGTTCTTACAAATGTCTTGCCACATGGAGTTCCACTTAGGCAGTTTCAGTACAGTGTGTCCATGTTGGTGGAGATGCATATTTAAGCAAATTGCAGTTGCCGTACAACCCTGTGAAGTCGCTGTTATCCTCCAGCTATTCTGTTTGGGTAGGAAATTGAGGCGGAAAAGTTTTTGATCAGGTCTGCACGGTGCTTTCCCAGGTGCATGTCCAATTTTCTACCTGGACAACACTGTGGCTCTTGAAATCTGTGTATTTTGATGTACATACTACATTGTGGTCCATGTGACATTCACAAATATAAGGGATCACAATGTCTTCAGCGTAAGCAACGTTGTAATGAAATTCATTACAGATCATTCATTATAACATGTGGTTTCACAGACTCCTCCTATACCTATGAGAAGTTATCACTCCTTTTTTGTTTTTTTGCTGTCAAGACACAGCTGACTTATGGTGATTCCGTAGGGGTTTCAAGGCAAGAGACAATCAGAGGCGGTTTTATTACTCACTTCCACATGATGATCTTGATATTCCTTGGTGGTCTCCCATCCAAATACTAGCCAGGGCCAACCCTGCTTAGCTTCTGAGATCTGATGAGATTGGGCTAGCCTGGGCTATCCAGGTCAGGATATCACTACTGTAGGGGGATAAATTTTACTTTGCTTTTGGTCAACTGCTGAGGAGTGACATGATCGAGGTTTATAAGATTATGCATGGGATAGAGCAGGTTGAGAAAGAAGTACTTGTCTCCCTTTCTCACAATACAAGAACTCGTGGACACTCAATGAAATTGCTGAGCAGTCGGGTTAGAACAGATAAAAGGAAGTACTTCTTCACCCAAAGAGTGATTAACACATGGAATTCACTGCCACAGGAGGTGGCGGTGGCTACAAGCATGGACGGCTTCAAGAGGGAATTAGATAAACATATGGAGCGGAGATCCATCAGTGGCTATTAGCCACAAGGTATAGATAGGAACTCTCAGGCTGGGGCAAGTGAGGCTCTGTATTCTTGGTGCTTGGGGGGGGGGGCAACAGTGGGAGGGCTTCTATTGTCCTGGCCCCACTGCTGGACCTCCTGATGGCACCTGGTATTTTTGGCCACTGTGTGACAGAGTGTTGGACTAGATGGGCCATTGGCCTGATCCAAAATTGGCTTCTCTTATGTTTCTTCTCTGTTAGGGCAGTTTTATAGCTTTGTCTCACTTTTAATGGATTCCCTTTCTAGATGGCAATAAAGATTCTTCTTTAGCTGTTGTAGATTTTCCGGGTTGTAGTAGTGTTCCGGCTTCTATTTAGTGTTCTGCTTAATGAATATGTAATAATAAGAGGACACACTGACATGAAGATCACGGATTGCCCTTTATCTTTTAAACTGCAGATGTGCACCCAGGCTCAGATGAGGTTTCTGTGTGGAGGAGATCAGCCTTGATAGATAGGAGATTCCTCCCATTGAGATAGGAAGCACAGACAACTTGCAGGCTTCTTTTCTCAATTTCCGCCTCTTCCAATCCGTTTCCATTAAAAGCCTCACATTTCCCCCTTTTAATTGCTAATGACCGCATGGGCGTGGTTTTTGATTTGTGAACTAATTTTTGTCTACTTAGTTTTTTTCCTCTTAATAGGGCAGGGGATAAAGAATGAGTGTTCTTTTTTTACAGTGTTCCTCATTTCAGCTTTCCATCTGTTTTGCTGTCAGATTTGAATGAGCTTTATTTCCTTAACGAATGCTTATCTTAGCAAAGCAACAGTGCTTTCGTTATATTCGTTTTGTATAGAGAATACACACCGTAAATATGGTGTATTTGATGGTGACCTATGTTTAGGTAGAGGCGTAGAACTGTAAACTCTCATGCGATTTGCAGGTTTCTGCGTGATTGCGGCTGAGTTCTAACTTTTTTAAAAACTGGCTTGTTTCCCCCCTTCTTACCAAGCTTAATCATTGTGGTAAAATAGGCACTCTGCCAAGACTTTTGTATTGTCAAGCTTGTGAATAAAGTACCAATAAGAGTATCTCTGTAAAATTCTTAATGGCATAGTGATTCATTGGCCAGGACTGCTCTTAAACAGACGAGGATCAAAACAAGGTGGGGAAAATGGAGGTATGGTTTTAGCTACCATGGTTAATATTTATTTACTTTATGGCCTTCCTTCCTCACTCGAGGCAAAGTACAAATTTTAAAACAATTCAGACAGGAATGATCTCTAATAAATAATGCTGTAGGACTAGGATTACAGAACTGGAAAGCAATGCAAACAAAGAACTGTCTAAGGTATGATACGCCATAATGCAGAAAGATGGGTTACAAAGGTAGAAGACAGCGTAGTCAAAAGGAAGGTGATAATTGATGGACCTGTTGATGAATTTGTCTGTTAGTTTCAGAAGCTAAAGTAGGCAAGGGTGCAGACTGTTCGTGGAGGGCATTGCTATTCTGCATGAATTGGGGGACAGTGACATGTTATACCCCAAACGCTTTTTTTAAAAAATGAGCCATTTTGATAATTTTTTTGAAAATGGAAACGTTCAGAAAGGATAAGTTGATTAACTTTCCCATTTGCTGCTTCTGTGTTATCCCCAAAGCAGCTTTTGTTTGTTTGTTTGCAGAAAAGAGTCTACGGTGTAAATATAACATTAATTCAGACGTAACATGTAGTTTGATTCTGGAAATGAAACCTGTAACACATTCAGCAGTGTCCTCTGGCAACACATTGCGGAGGAGCTCTGGTAATGTCGATCAGGGGTTTTTTTTTAGTTGTGGTTGTCCCTTGTTATAGATCTTACCAAGAAATCAATGATAAGCTTATCAAGACCGCAGAGTTCCTCAGAACACAGTTTGAAAACCACTGTATTGGAGGATTGTCCCCATCTATTTGCACAGAACTCAAATCATCCCCATATATTTGCACAGGATCACCCCCTTCTATTTGCACAGAACTCAAAACCTACCCTGCTGGATCAGATGAAGGCCCATCTTGATACTAGGTTCTTTTGAGAAGCTCCCAAACAGGGCATGAGAGCAATGGTGCTGCCCTGTTTGTCCCTTGCTGTCTGGTGTTCAGACACAGAGGCTGAATTTAGCTGTTAAATTCACTGGCGAGAGCCAGTGTGGTGTAGTGGTTAAGAGTGACGGACTCTAATCTGGAGAACTGGATTTGATCCCCCACTCCTCCACATGAAGCCAGCTGGGTGACCTTGGGCCAGTCACAGTTCTCTGAGAGCTCTCTTAGCCCCACCTGCCTCACAGGGTGTCTGTTGTGGGGAGAGGAAGGGAAGGTGATTGGAAGCTGCTCTGAGACATTTATATCCAACCTTTTCTTGTGGTTCAAGGTGGCTTACAGTAACAGTAAAAAAAATTCAGAATTTTCAGAATTCCCCCTGTGAATGTCTGCCCTACGTGCTGTCATCATTAAACCGGACACTTGAAGGACAGACACTTGAGAGTCCTGAATTATGCACTGAATTAAACCACACACACAGAACATTTAATGCAGGGGTTACCAACCTTTTCTTCAATGAGAGTTGCTTCTGAGTAATGAAAAATATTTTGAGTTACACTCCCGCACCCCACCCCCAGTATTTCCAAGTTTTATATCGACCTGGAAACACAACTTGGACAACGACCTGAAATGAAACTATCAGCTAAGTAGCACAGAAAAATTCCATGAAAGAAAAGCCTTAGAAAAAAAAGCCTAAAGCAGAGCTTTTCCTCAGACTTGGAGGGGATTCACAAGGCACCATGCAGCAGCTGACAAGCTACCTGTTGGATCTGTATTTCACTGTATATGAGTTTTTAATTAATTTGGAGCTCTTTATACTTATAATCTGTTTTGTAATACTTTGCATTGATTTTCAAAGCATTTGCTGCCTTGGGGGAGATGGGCCAATCACATTAATACTGGTATCAAAGCAAAAACAGACCACTAGAGGAATTTTTTCCTTCTTGTTTAGGTAAGACTAAAACAGGAATGGTTTACAGAAAAAGTACTGTACAAAACGTCTTGGGAGATGAATTATGCTACATGAACATACCATTATAATGTGGCTTGGGAAATCTCTCTATTTTCTTAAAGGTGCTGCTTTTACTAGATTTCAACAAGGGATTAAAGATGGGTGAACATAATACTTCCTTTAGATTTCAGTTGAGGTCTGTTGACAAAAAAGGGAGAAGAAAGAAAAAGAGGCCCAACTTGCCATCTGATGACCAAAGATCCCTGTGCGGAATGTACATAATAAATTAGGGCCAGTTAGTTCCTCTTGGATATAATACTGAACTGTGGTAATGTGGTAGTGGGGAGTTTGCATGTGGGAAAAGAAGTGCGGTCCTGTCTCCAGTGTCTTTGCACCAATTAGTAAAGAGACCGATTTTGTGACTCTAATTCAAATTTGCCAAGAACAGACAGGTGCACAGTCATAACAAAATATTGCATCCACATTGTGGCTGAATTAACATTACCAGCAAAAAAAAAATGTCATAGAGGGAGAAACATTTTTGAATGTCTGATTCAAGTTTATAAGGAACAGACAAGTACAGAGTGTTGACAAAATGTCATATCTAGGCTATTGAACGTTGAATTAACCAGCAAATGATTTTGTGAGTTCTAGAAAAACATGCAGGCCACTTACTCACTAAGCACAATTGAGTACATAAATGGATTGGGAGAGATGATAGAAAGTGAGTCTACTCCCATAAAATAGAGAACTCTATGTACAGAATGTTTGTAATCTAGCACTCAAAACCCTTTAAAACTTTAAGCTCTCATGTGTTATGGGATGTTTAATTTGAGAGAACTGATACCCCCTTTTGTTGTAGCGGTAGGTCAGTGGAATGAAATGACCCTTCAGAGTTGAGTGTGTTGGTGATCTAGTCGTAATGAAAGTTTATTACTAAAAGGGGATATCCATTGTAAAGATTTAGGAGTCCCATGGACTGTTTTAGTAGGAGTGTAACCAAGGGCATGTGTATAAATTAGCTTGTCTGATGATTCCTTGTCAGTGTTGGTAATGCTTGCTTTATATTTATGACAGATTCACCTGGCTTTTAACAAAACACAATTTTTTAACCTTACAGTGTTTTAAAACTGATTTTTATGTATTTATAAGCTGTAAACTAAAGAAATCAAAGTAACTACTTGTAGCCTATGTCCATTTCTAAAAATGGATGAATTAGAGGTTTCTTCACCGCTGTGACTTGTAAAACTGTTTTCCATCTTTGGAAAGGCCAAAGGCCAAAGCCGTACAAGCCAGACTAAAAGTTCTTCTTCATTTAGTAGTTTCCTAGCAAATATCAACCCACTGTGCTGTAGCAATGAAAAAGGCAAGCGACATGTTGGGAATTATTAGGAAAGGGATTGAAAATAAAACAGTTAATATTATAATGCCACTATAGATCTATGGTGTGGCATTATTTGGAATATTATGTGGGGTAAGGGTCACTGTATCTCAGAAAGGACACTGGAGAGCTGGAAAAGTATCGAAGGGGGCAAGCAAGATGCAGTTGGTTGGTCGGTCTATCAGTGGCTGCTAGTTATGGTGACTAAAGGGAACCTTCACATTCAGAGGTAGTAAATCCCTGATACCAGTTCTGGGAGGCAGCATCAGGGGAAGGCCTTGGCCTCTGTATTGTTGGTCCTCCAGAGTAACTACTTGGCCACTGTGTGAGCCACAGTGCTTGATTAGTTGGACCACTAGTCTGATCCAGCAGGGCTGTTCTTATGTTCTACTGTGTGGATGTGTTTCAGAGATTTGGCCATTCATTGTCCTAGTAACTGTTGTATTATAGTGGTATTATAGTTCTATGCAAGCAGTGAATGATCAGTAATCTACTGTATCCCATTTGGAAAACTTCCTGTATGCAGTTTAAGTGAAGCTGTAGTATTTATTTTTGCTTCCTAGCAGACTACTATTCATTAGACCCTTACACTTCTTAAAATAATTACATATGTGTAATATTAGGAACATAAGAGAAGCCAATGTTGGATCAGGCCGATGGCCCACCTAGTCCAACACTCTGTCACACAGTGGCCAAAAATACCAGGTGCCATCGGGAGGTCCATCAGTGGGGCCAGGACATTAGAAGCCCTCCCACTGTTGCCCCCCCCCCCAAGCACCAAGAATACAGTGCATCACCTGTCCCAGCCTGAATTCCTATCTATACCTTGTGGCTAATAGCCACTGATGAATCTCCGCTCCATATGTTTATCTAATTCCCTCTTGAAGCCGTCCATGCTTGTAGCCGCCGCCACCTCCCATGGCAATGAATTCCATGTGTTAATCACTCTTTGGGTGAAGAAATACTTCCATTTATCTGTTCTAACCCGACCACTCAGCAATTTCATATTGTGATCACTACTGAATATTGTGATCACTACTGAATGCTGGCATCTCTGATGCAGGGTATGGATACTGTGGTCAGTGAGGAACGAAGTCTCGTGTCTGGGGTTCCCCCCTTGAGCAGGATACTTGGATCAGAGTCTCCCCCCCCCCCACTGCAAAGAAAACCAGAACAGTAGCGAGTAGAAAGTGCCCTGAAGACCAGACCTCATTCACCAGGGCTCTCCTCCTGATGGCTGCTTTTCAGCTCACCCTCTAATGGGAGCATCAGATTATGCAGATTGAGAAGCCTTGGCTATACTTCAGTTACCCTGGTAGGGTGGGGTGAAGGCCAGGGTCTTAAGACATTTAAACAGAGGTTGCATGATGTAGAGTTCAACTGACTTGGTCCCTCCCTCAACCCTCCACCTGACAGCCTTAACCCAAGTGGCTTCTGAATATAGCCTGTGAAGGAAACAGAACAAGAACAGAAACTTTTAGTTACTTGCAAGGATAGGAGGATAGGGTAGTTCGGAAAAGAGGATAAAAATTGTGTACAGATATAACACAGTTGATAATTTATGGGAATAGAGAACAGTTAGCAACCAGGTTTGTATTCTTGAGGTAAATATTGGCCTTCCCTCAACCTCAGGGTTCTCACACTGTAAATTTGAGCTCCTATCAAAAACACAAATCTTTCACTGGTTTTCCCTCAGAAACCAGGGCTTTGAGACAGTTTCATTCTCTTCCTCAGGCTCTCCTGCTTTACCATAAAAGACGGGTTCTGAGACTTCCACAGTCTCCTGACACTGGTTCTCTCCCAGTTAACATTCTGGGAATGCAGACCCTATCTCCACACATGGACTGGCTTAGCCTGCTTAAAAACAAGGCGAACTGTGTGACAGGATCCCTCCAGTCTCTCTTTCTTTGAAGGTCCAGAGACCCTATCTGCCTGAGCTGACAGTGGAACAGTTTTCTCTCTCTCTCGTTCCCCCCTCCCATCTGGTTCCTCCAGCCCTTCCAGGGATCCTAATTGGCTGCTAGCTGATCTTCTTCCACACCAAACAGGATTAGAGAGGATTGGTGTTTTTTCTGAAAGGGGCAGGACCTATGCCCATATGTCACAGGTTCTAGAGGTGTTTTAGGGTGGGTATTTAACAACTCTTTGGAACAATAGCATAAGTCTCTTCACTAGTGTAATTTCACCATGAGCAGTAATGTTGGGGAGCTGTAATACACCAGAGCGTTAATTCATACACCGCTGTATGTAGAATTCATTGTTCTATGTACAGGGTAATATTTTTAAAACTAAAAAAAAAAATGCCTTTCCTTCTTTTTCCAGTCTGTGCAGAAGCATTTAACCCAGATGAAGAAGAGGATGAAGCAGAAGCAAGGGTGAGAGAATGAACAAACCATATATATGATTCTTGCACAGTTTAATGGGATATGGTATTCTTTTCAGAGGTATCAGGTGGAAAATTTTCTAGAGCTTATTTATCTCCATGGAAAATTTTCCATTTGCAAAGATTCATTGTTTCATAGAACTGACAACACTGAATGAATGCCATTGCCAATAAAATATCAGGCAAGTTAGCAGTTTCAAAGTTTTTCAGAGGATTACTCCTAAGAATTGTTTGAAAGAGAACAAGAGTATTTTATTGATCTGTAAACTGAGGGGGGGGGGAGTTAAAATGACAAATACAAAAAATCAAATCTAAAGCATCAGGCTATGAATTTTCCTGATTGGCTGTGCAGGTCAAATCAAAACAAAGCTAAAATTCTTATTTAGATGTGTCCTCTCACATGGTACAGGGAATATTGTAATCACGAGTCTGATGTGGTACTACAGAGAGTAACTGTGAAACTAAAGTGCCCTAGTGACCTCCATGGAAAAATTATGTTGAACTGGATGAGTGCACAGCCACATCTATGGTTTATCATGCATGATTTTTTGGAGGTGCTAAAATTATTTTGTCAACAATTTGCAGTGCCTTTGTTTTTTCCCCTTAAATTTAAACCATTTAAGGGGAAGAACATGCTATATCGTCTTTACATTTTTATAAGTATTATTTCAGTAAAATAATTTTCACATAGAGCTTTGAATATAACATTTAAACCACACTTTAAAAATAAATATGCCAACTCAAGATCACTCCGTATTCGAGCACTGGGAAATTTTCTGTTTAAAATTTCGTAGGATGACCCATGTCACTGATTCTGTTCCTGTGTACTACACTCGTTCTCTAAATTGATATCTGTGAAGTGGTGACTGAAGCAATAGTACTGTTTTATTTTTTGCATATTGGTAAACTATTTTAAAAATAGTTTAAATAAAGTTAATATATGGAAGAAGAGTCCAAAGGTACCATTGAAAATTCATATTTTTACATGCTTCCTAATACTTGTCTTGTTGAAGCAGAAATTTACCCCCCCCCCCATTGCTTGCTGTTTTCTGATACAAGTCAGCACTATTCTTTTGGGAAATTTATAGTGTCCTGTCTTCAACAGTGCATTTAAGGTGGCTTAGTAGAATCATAGAATCATAACATCATAGAGTTTGAAGGGATGCCCTGGGTCATCTAGTTCAATCCCCTGCGCAATGCAGGAAATTCACAAATACCTCCCCCCCACCCCAATGACCGCTGTTCCACGCCCAGGAAAAACTATTATTATATGGAATTAAAACCATAAAACCACTATATTAAAACAGAAAAAATAAAAAAGCAGCAAGTAATTTATTGTAAAAAAGATTCCAAAACAAATTCAAAGCAGTATAAACAATATAGAAACAATGTGAAATAAAATAGACTATAAATATTTCAAATTTACAGATTATGAGTCCATCCTAAAACATGGAAAAAGAACATGTTGTTCATATTAGCAGTGGTATAAAATCATTGAACACTCTGGCTGAGCAGATTCTTGCAGTTCCAGCAGGTTTAGGATTTGATCCTTCCTGGAGGTTAGGTTAGAAGATGTTCCAGTGAAACTAATGTACTTTGACAAAGCAGAATCATAGGAGTGGAGAGGGAACAGGCAACTCCTCTTCAGACTTCCTCTTTTTTTTTTTAATCTCTCCCCCTGTGATGTGTGTGTGTATCTTTAAGTGGTTGGCTTTCCACTCTGTGTGTCGTATTTAACTTGTTAGAATGCTGAGTGTCAGCTGACTTTCAAGTGTATGATGTTGTTCTTTCCTCTCTGCTGATTTGTAGGTGCATGGAATGCACTGGGGTTGCTTAATGCTCATTTGTTTGTATTAATGATAGGTTATAGTAAAACAATGACCAGATGTACAGTGAGATTGTACACTTAAACTTCAGTTAAATATTTCTGTCACAGCATTTCTTGCTTTATCATGTTTTCAGGTAGTTCATCCCAAAACAGATGAGCAAAGGTGCAGATTGCAGGATGCATGTAAAGACATCCTCCTTTTCAAAAACCTGGACCAGGTAGTATTGCTTGATTGTTTTCATAGTATTAATTCAATATTTTATTATCTCACTTGATGGCAATCTAATAGTTGGAAAAACTGTGATGTGCAAGTACATGTATGTATGATCTAGTTCAGAAGTCTGCATCCCTGTTGAGCCTGTAGGTACTTTTGGACTTTTGAGAGACACTAGTGGGGGTTATCACAGAATGACTGCCATGGAAGTAAGGCCTGTCAGAAAAAATGGCAGCTACATGGGTAAGGGACAATCTCAAAATGCCAGCAGGTTTCATAGAAAGCTGACAAGTCATAAGCCTTAAACTGACCAGCATCAGATGTGGGAAAAAAATCTCCTTTAGAATAGCTACGTCTCTAAAATTTCCCATCTGTCCTCAATGTCCATCTGTTTTAGCTGTGGTGGAATACACTGGGAAATTATTTTAAATTGTTCTCTGCTATATTAACACAATGAGACATCTTAATTCCCATTTTCCAGGAATATTTCTACATACCATTCCCAGCATTTCTTTGTCCCTTTTCCCCCGTATAGTTTCCTCCTTTTGAAACTATGCCGTTAATAACTGTTATATTTTAAATTCAAAACCTTTAATGGCATATAAGGGTAGATTAGATTTAGATACCAACAAGGTCTAAGATGGGTAAAATCAAATAAAAAGTACAATCTAAAAGGATAATTAGATTAATATCAAGGCAACAGTGCCTAAAAGCAAAATCAATCATTCATTAGCTTTACCTAAAAAAGGATAGCCCTTGTGCAATACTGTAGCCAAGTACTCAGCCACTTTGGTTCATGCTGGGGAATATTAGGATTTTTTTTTTGGAAGGTATAATTCTTAATCTGAAAATATGCAAATAATTTAAATTGATTGAAATTCTTTCTTCTTAAAAAAATACCTAACTACAATGAGTCCTATTCCTACTTGGTAGTCAATCATTTTCACAAATCAGAGTGTAGAGTTCCCTCTTGAGGGAAGAAATTGGCAAACAGTGGGTTGATCCCCACAATCCAAGAGCCCAAGGATCGTGAGTTATTGCTTTGAGGGGGAGGGCATCTTGACATTAGCAATTCCCATCTGTCCATCAAGGAGGCAGGACTAGAATTCTTCCAGGCTTCCTGTCTCCTGGATGGAGTCAACCACTTTCCTCAGTTTGTTTCCTGCCTTGTTAAGGAGAGCAGGCTTTTGTAGTCGCTGTTCAGCAAGGCCCCTGTGACCTAAGAGAAGGCATCTAATACTCCGATTTCTATGCTTCTAATGTCTTCTTCTCCTCATTTCTTTATTCTATACTTAATTCCTCCTTTGGCCTCCCCCCCCCCCCCAAGGGTGCAATGGCTGAGACAACCTTGTCATTGTTTGTTACATCAGCTCTTTCTGATGTGTTACTCAAATTATGCTTTGCTTTCAGGCCTTCTGTATTGTGGTTTTGTATATTATCAGCATTTAGAATACGGAGTGCATTGATGGCTGTTACAGAACTATTGGCAATAGTGCCCTCAAGGGTCTTTGTTCACTTACCCTTTCTTGGAAGCGTTCTGCGGGAGGCCTGGTGTCAGAATTATTGTTTGCATGATAAGTCAATCGTCAGTTGGGTGACATGGTTGAAGAACTGCGCTTTCAGGATTGCTCCTGTGATTGTTGTTAACAGAAGATCTTAATCTGATCTTTTAGACTAAATGAACTATAGAACCCAGTTTATTATTCAGCCAGTTACAAATCTTGGCACAGCAGAACCCTTTCAACACCTTTGTTAATAGAATTAGTACTGCCAACTGACTTCTTTTGGAATTTCAAGCTACTGCCAGCTATCTTGAAATTTTAACTCGGAAGACTTAGCAAACTGCCAAAAAGCTGTTCGACAAGACAAGATCTCTGTTTCCGCTGCTTGGTGGCATTTTAAATAGTAGTGGTGCATTAGAACCTGACAACTACAGTCACATTTCTTGTGTTGCTGTGTTAGTGGCCTTGTCCACCAGCCTTCTAGAATCTCTGGGAAGAAAAATGGTAGCTTTAAGGTGACCATGTAGAGCATCAGTCTGAAAAGAGCTTCTATTAACTACCTTGTGTTGAGTGTAATATTTTTTAAAATCTGTTAGGAAACGTATGGCAAGTCTTCTTCTTTCTGGGGTTGGTAGGGAGCAAGAGAGGGTGGAAAAGGTTACAGTAGGATCCTTTGCGGGTAGTAAGCCTTACTGAGCTCAGTGAAACTTACTCCTAAGTAAGTGCACATAGAGTTGCAGCCATAGGCTGGGAGTCCTGATAACAGATGTCATTCTGGCAGACTGGAAAGCTCACATGTCAGAGCTGATGACTTACAAAGTGTGGTTGACCTCAGAACAGAAGCGTGGTGTAAATTGGCTGGAATGGGAAACTGTCTCTGAGAGCGGTCAGGAAATCTCGTTGAGGTTGGCATGGGCTTATCTGCATGAACAAGGTAGCCACCAAGGCTTATATCAGCTGAGGGCTGCAAAGGGCCATGGGTCAGTGGTACAGCATCTGCAATGCCAGGCAGGAGGTGATGTGAAAGACCTCTGACTGACACCACAGAGTGTTGCTTCCAGTCAGAGCAGGCTGTATTGACAGTGTTAACCTTGGTAGGCCAGTGATCTAACTCACTAGAAGCAGCGTTATCTGTTTACATGAGGCCGTGCAGTTGTCCTTTGTCCACCACAAAGTGCAATAGAACAACTTGTAGTCATTCCAGGCCACTCTTTTAAGGGATGTGACCAAAAGGCTAGCAGAGCAGGATATCCATCCAGAGCTTTGAGTGGACCCTTAACACAAGTGACACTTTGGTGTACCAACAGTAGACACATTATGTTACTACAGAAAGCACACAGATAGCAGAATAACACACCCCAAGACTGAGGGAGCAGAAACCGTATTGGATATTTGGCTAGAAGGGCTGGTGTATGTTTTTGCTGATTGACCTAATCTTGAGGATTCTTAGGAGGATGAAGGAGCTGAAGAAGAAGAAGAAGAGATTGGATTTATACCCTGCCCTTCACTACCCAAAGGTGTCTCAGAGCGGCTTACAAACTCCTTTCCCTTCCCCTCCCCACAACAGACACCCTGTGAGGTAGGTGGAGCTGAGAGAGCTCTTACAGAAACTGCTCTTTTTCAAGGACAGCTGTGCCAGAACTATGGCTTGCCCAAGGTCATCCAGCCAGGTGCAAGTGGAGGAGTGGGGAATCAAACCCGGTTCTCCCAGATTAGAGTCCGTGCACTTAACCACTACATCAAACTGGCTCACATTGGTCACAGTACACCTGGTTCCTGGATCTGCATGTGCCTAGAGTGCAAGGACCTATTGCCCAAGTACTTAATCTTCTACCTCTAGTTGAAGATAATCTGCTTGATTTCCTAATGACTGAGCAGAAGGGGCTGAGAGAAATTGTGGAGGGAACACCCTGGGCTGGGGGGACATAGCTTCCTCTGCATCTTTAAGGAAGAGGCTTTGATGAATCTGCCAATAATCCACAAAGTTCCCACATGCAATCTGAACTGGCTGCTTACAATCCTCTCTTAAACCAAGGGCCACAGTCGCCCTTATCTCACCTTAAGACAGCCTTTGTAGCAGCCGTCACTTTGGCGTGTAGGATCTCAGAGATGACAACACTGTTGTCCAACCCAGATGTGTGTGTTTCCATGGGGACAAATTGGTCCTCTACCTGGACCTGGCCATTATGCCCAACATTAATTCAGTTTCCCACTACTTGCAAGAGATGGTACTTGCATCATTTTGTCTCAGCCCAGCCATATATGGCATAAAGTTGGACATTAGGAGGCCTTTGGATTCTGCCTGGACAGAACAGCAGGAGTGCAAAAATCAGAAGCTCTGATCCGTGTCCTTCCAGGTGTCGTTCATGGGTAAAAGTTATTTAAGGCTTCATTGTCTAGCTGGGTAAGGGATTGTTTTTATGCAGCTTAAGAGTGGTGCAGAAGCAGCCTCTTCAAGGGATCGCAGTGCATCTTTGAAAGAGTGCTTCTATATCTATAGAAGATATTTTTAAGGGAGTGACATTGTCATTGGCGTATACCTCCACCGAACACTACACTGTGGGTTCCTTTCCATCTAGGGCTCCACTTTTGGTAGATGGATGCTGCAGAGGATTCTTCCATTTCAAATCATCCTGTCTCACCCCCCCCCCCCCCCCCCCCCCAGACTTACTTCTGCAACACCTGGCTGAGTTTTCAAGCTTCCGCTTATTAGAATCTGATGAATAAAGAGCAGCCATGTGTAATTATGGATAACCCTGAACATAGATTGTGCTTCTGAAAAGTTCAGTACAATTGAGGCATTGAATTCAAAGACAGCTTGTCCCAGTTAGCTGAAACAATTAATTCCCAAAGTCAAACCTAGAATGACAAGAATTCTTCTCGGATGCGTCATAGAGCAGAGTGGTAAGAAATGAAGAACATCATGGCACAAGAGCTAATTACTGCATGAATATTTTATATGTAGGCAATACATTACCAAAGCTTAAGCAACAATTAAAAGAGTAGATCAAATTTCATGTTCATTCAGATTGGCACAGATAAATGGAGGGGAAATTGCCGCCTGGATTCTTCATTGTGGAATGGTAAAACAGAACACAAGAGCCCTGTTGGATTAGACGAAAGGCCATCTAGTCCAGCATCCTGTTTGTCCCCGTTGGGAAAAGTCATCTAGTTCAGCCAACCAGATGTTCATGGGAAGTCCACGAGCAAGGGAGCAAGAAGAAGGCTATTTACCTATAGGGTTTTTTTCCCTCCACCCAATTGATATTATCCAGTATATTGCCTGTGACTGCAGAGGGTCCCTTTTGCTATCATAGTTAGTACCTTTTAATAGACAGATATTTGAATTTAATACCCTTTTAAAAGTATTAAGTTAATGGCCATAACCATTCTTTGTGGCACCACACACTATAATTAATTACGCATGTGTGCAGGAATATTTTCTTTTGCTAGTCCTGATCCAACTAGTCATTAATTTCATTAGGCAACCCCAAGTCCTAGTATTATGAGGAAGTGTGAAGTTCTCTCATTCCACTAGCTCTACACCATGTATAATTTTTATATTATGTCATGTCCCTCCTTGGTCTCCCCCCTGCCCCCGGCCTCAGAAGCTTAGTCTTTTCATGCAGGGAAGGTGCTCCAACCCCTGTATCAATTTGCTCTATTTTGTTTCATTTTTGGCTCTTTAGTGCAGAGGTGTTGAACTCATTTATTACAAGGGCCAGATCTGATATAAATGTCACTTTGTTGGATTGACAGTTGGGCCGGGCCATGCGTGCCATAAAATGTAACATGAGGTACCGGAGATATAAACTTTATAAAGGTGATTTATTTATTTATTTGCTTGGATTTGTACCCCGCTCTCCCCGCCAAGGCAGGCTCAGGGCGGCTAACACCATAGAAACATAATAATAAATATCCTAAACATCTAAAAGCAATTCATCGAACAATTCAGTAACAATTTGATTAAAACTAACTTACAATATATTAAAGTGCTAGCAGTTGATATGTAATATCAAAGATGGCTGCATACATTCTATAAGTTCGGTTGATATTCAGCTCGTCGGTCTATCTCAATCTTTGTTGGCGAGCACAGGCTATCAATAATAGACCAGGCACCAGGCTTCTGTTCTTGTTAAATTTATGGTGTTAATAAGCATAGATGGTAATGCTGGCCACGGTGTTAGTGGCAGCGGCTCCTAGTTGACAGCCTGGTGGAAGAGCTCCATCTTGCAGGCCCTGCAGAAAAGGTCCCACAGGGCCCTGATCTCTTCCGGGAGCTCATTCCACCAGTGTGGAGCCGCCATCAAGAAAGCTCTAGCCTTGGTTGTAGCTAGCCTGGCATCCTTGGGACCTGGAAGGGCCAATCGGTTTTCTGACCCCAACCGAAGTGCTTTCTGGGGTATGTATGGGGAAAGGCGGTCCCTCAGATATGTCGAACCCTGGCCATAAAGGGCTTTAAAGGTAAGAAACCAACACCTTGAAGTGAATCCGGTATGCTATTGGCAGCCAGTGCAATGTCTTCAGGACAGGCTCATAGAGAGACCCATCAGATGCCTGACCGTGGCATTTTGCACTAGCTGCAGCTTCCGGATTTGCGACAAGCAGCCCCAAGTAGAGAGCATTATAGTAGTCTAATCTCAAGGTGACCAACATGAGGATCACTGTTGCAAGTTCATTGTGTTCGAGGAAGGGAACCAACTGCCTAATCAGCCAAAGATGATAAAATGCTGACTTGGCAGTGGCTGCTACTTGGGCCTCCATTGTTAAGGAGGCATCCGAGCACTCCCAAGCTCCTAACCTCCGGTGCTGGCACAAATGGTGCCCCATCGAAGGTCGGGAGTGGGATTTCAGATGTCGAATGGCAATAGCAGATAGATTACAATAGCAGGCTTGTTATGAGTAGTTGTGATATGCAGAGGGGTAGTGGGCATGGAGATACCAGCATTGGTAATGATACAGGAAACCTAGGTCTCAGTTCCGTCCAGGAGGATGTAAAGAATAAATGGAAATAAGTCTGACATTACAAACCACAACATTCAGTTGCTAACCTAATAGTAGCAGTGTTCTTATAAAGGAATTTCAAAGGGAGATTATAAAGAGAGACTGCTGAATTGCAATTGATAATGAAACTCAAGACAATGCATCCTTCAGAACTGAACTGAGACCTAGTTTTCCTGCCTCATTTCCAATGCGTGCTATTATCATTTGGCATCTGAAATCACTCCATTCTCCAAGATATAAGGACCAATCCAAGTGTTCTAATTCCTAATCAGGGTCTTTTTGAAAGAAAATAAAATCCAGATAGAAACAGAGAAATCCAATCTTTAAAAAAATATTTTCAGAATAAGCCAAAATAATTTCCTTAATATAAATTATGCTTGTCAGAAGAATCCATCCACCCACCCTCCCTCCCTCCCTCCCTCCCTCCGAAGAAGTGTCCTTTCACACAAAAGCTTATACCTGGAATAAAATGTTGGTCTTAAAGCTGCCATGGGACTCCAACTGTGTTCTCTCTCTCTCTCCCTCCTCCCCCTCCCTCCTCCCCAAAAGAGGAGGAGCAGCCCCAGAGAAAGAAGCAGAAGCTGTGTGTGAGAGAGATAGCGAAAGAGAGAGAGAGAGGATTGTCTTTGTATCTCCCCTGCACGAAGCAGGAAGCAGCCACCGAGGGAGTGGGGGGGTGAAGCAAGCTACAGTGCGGCTCCAGCAGCAGCACTGGAAAAGGAATCAGGAAAAGGAATTTGCTCGTGGGCCAAATCTACAGGAGCTGGATCCGGCCGTATGTTTGACACCCCTGGTTTAGTCTGCTTTTTGAGGTGGGGGCAACCAGAATGATATACAGTATAGCAAGTACAGCCACATCATGGGGTTGTTTTGATGCAGTTGGTTTTATTCTCAATATCTTACTATTCCCTTCCATGGAATTAGCCCTTTTCACTTCTGCCATGTGTTGAGTTGACTTTTCACTGAGCTATCTATCATCACCCCAAGATTGTTCCTGATTGGTCACCATATTTCAGGCCTTATTGGTGTATATGTGAAAAGCTTTATCCCTGTATGCATTGCATTACGCTTACTTTGAATCTAATTCACCCACTTATTTCACTTTAAGAGGCTCTTTTGGAGCTTTATGCAGTCTTTTTGATTTGCCTGAGCAGTTTGGTCTCTTCTCCAAGCTTGCCTCTCCACTACTCACTCTGACTCCAGAGCATTTATGAAGAAAACTTAAGGCTGACTGGCTATGAACTGGGAAATTAAGGGACATCAGCTATCTCATCTTGCTGCACTGTTTCCTTATTCTGATGAAAACCTTCAGAATTCTGTGTTTTTTCCTTACCTTATGTCACATTCTTTCCCACCCCCCAATGTTCATTGTCTCTAGGTGATCCTAGATAGTCCATAACTATTCCAGATCTTGCTTAACAGATTTCTTAGCATGTGTAGCATCTTTGGGGTCCATTGAATTACAGGAGCTTGAATAGTGTCAAAAGCCTGAACTGTTCTGAATGGATTCCCACAGGGCCTGCCCTCTTTGGCGTTGCCCATGCATCTATACATCTGAGTGCTCTGAGCTAGGAATTTTTGCTCAGATCTCCTTCCTGCGAGGGAGTATTTACCTCTTGGCACATGCACCAAAAGATGGATGAGTGCCTTTCCCATTCTTTTCTCTTCTGAGCACTGTGCAGTTAGTAGTGCCATGTTTGTTTTCTGGAGAAATTACTTCAGGTTCCCCCCCCCCCCCTTTTTTTTCTACTTTCTAGCTTTAGGCTGCCATTCTTGTGAATAATAACAACAGTGTCATCTGTGCCACCACACAATCTGTCCTCCTTCCACACTTCTGGCCTCTATTATCGTGTTTTGGAAAAGCTGTGTGTGGCTTTCTGAAGCAAATGAATGGGAACACATTTGTCTTCCCCCCCCCCCCCGGGGGGGGGGGGGCATGGCACAGAGGCAAGTCTCCCTGGGGTGGGGGTTAGAGTGCAAACCCGTGGGATAAAACTCTGGAGTTTTGTGAAGCTGCTTCTGTGCCAGTGCAGAATACTGCACACTCAAAGATCATCAGTTACAGGCAAGGAGCCTGTTCTGTAGAACAGGTATTTGCAACTTTGGTCTGTGAGCCCAGGATTGAGGATAGGTTGACATTTGCATGTCTCCTGCCACTGTTCTCATACTGAGAACATCCTTGTTACAGACAATGGGAATAGATTTTTTTAAGGGAAATGCAAAATCTACTACTTTATTGCTCTTTGTTTTTAAACCAAGGACATTACCATAAAGAAGAGCAATACAAATTCTGTGTTGTTTATAATTTATTCTAGGTAGAAATATCTTTTGGAGATTGCCTGATATCTGCAGAGTAGTAATGTTGATTCTTTCTAGCAGTAAAGTGATTTGCAGTGTTGCGATTACGAAAGCAGTAAAGCCAGGCTGTTCACAGACCAGTTTCTACATGCATGGGACTCTCCCTGGTAGGCAGAGAAATGGTTTCATAAATTGACCAAAAAAGCACAAGGGGGGGGGGATTAATTAGTCTGCCCAAACCCTTGAGAGTTTATAGATTACTAGAGAAGAATTGGAGGATTTCAGTCCTCCCCCTGTGATTCCCCATAGGTTCTCTGCTTGTCTTCCCTGAAATGGCAATTAAAAAGTATTTTGAAGTGGTAGAATTGTTTGTAATATTGCATTCTGTTAAAAAAAAAAAAGTTGCCCCGTATGCTGTCTTCACTGCTTCCATTTGGAGTGCTTAAACTTAGTGTCAATTCTTTCTATTGATCTTGTGATGCAAAGGGGGGGGGGATCTCCTAACAGCAAAATGGATGGTTGGGTGCTTACCTTTAGGGCAGTAAAACAATGCCTCTCATAGACAAGACGGGCATTTCTGCATGCTTAGGAGGCTTCCAGAAATACTTTACTTAGTAAATTCAAAAAAGCATCCTGCCCCATGGCCTGATGTGGAACGGGCATTGATGCCGTCAGCATGGAATGCTGAAGGCCATGAAGCATGGAGTGGATAGCAAAACAAGAGAGGACGGGGAAGTTGGTTTACTCAAAATATCCTCTATGTAATGATTTATTTCCCCTTTAATTACTTGCTGGTCTCCAGCTTGTGAAAACTAATATAGAACACGAATGAACATTCAAAGAAGAAAAAACTCACTATAAAACAGTAAACAAAACTATTTCCAAAAATGAATTGAAAATCATCAATAAACAAAAAAGAAATAGTGTTGTAGTCATGTGTTTCTGGATTATCTGCCTTCCCTGAGGAAATGTGCTACATTTAATGAAGTTATCAGTCAGATGGAGACAGGGCCGTAGCCAGGATTTTTCGGTTTGTGGAGCAAATTTTTTCTTGTGGGGCACCCGTTTATGCTTTGAATCCCCACTCTGCCATGGTAAATTGCTGGGGATCTTTGGGCCAGGCACACACTCTCAGCCCAAGGCTGTTGTGAGAATAAAATGTACACACACACACACACACACACACACACACACACTCTCTCCCTCCCTCCCTCTCTCTCTGTCTTCAGTCAGAATAAGCAGTGCATCCTCTATTCCCAAACAGCTTGCCAGGCAACAGACCTCTGAACCAGCGAGATCATGCAGTGCTGGGCATGGTGTGGGAATGGAGGTCGGCACGGGGCTTGCCTTGTTGGCAACGAGACGGAGCTAGAGTGGTCGCAGTGAGAGGTGAAAATCATGGTGGCTGGGCGCCTTGGGAATGTAGGGTGGGGGCTGGGTTGACTGGCGAGGTCACATGGTACTGGGCATGGCGTGGGAATGCTGCAGGGCTTGCTGGTGATGAGACAGAGAGACGTGAAAAATAAAATAAAAAATGGGAAGTTGGGGGGCCTGGGCTGGATGGGAGGTTGGGGAGCCTTGGCAGTAAGTTTGAGGGCCGGGCCCTGAGAGGCCCCACTGTAGCTCCGGGCCTGGTTGGAGAACATAATTCCATATTCCCTTAATATGGGAGGATCTGTTTACTTGAACTTCAGCAATTTGCAAAATTCTTATGAGACTGGACAAAAATTTTTGCCCAGTTTTCAGGGACATATTTTTCTTGCTTCAGCTTAAGTCAGCTTCAGTCCAGAAGAGCATGGTGATCCCAAGAACATCCAGCCAAACTTCTTTCCATTCCCCCCCCCCCTTTGTCAATCACCCAACTGTCTTTGTGGGGTGTATGCAACCTGAGTTACACATTTGGCTTGGACAGTAAAAACAAGCCGTGTGGAAAGGTGGCCTGGAAACACAGCACAGTGCTGAAGATTGGCCAAAGCTCTTAGCACAGATGGACATTCAGAAGATACATTATATCGCCCCATTTATAGTTGAGGGGTTCAGACAGGAAACGTAGAAACTGCAGGGAAAACAAGCCAATCCCACACAGGGATTTTAAGAATTAAAATAAGTATCTAACTCAAGAGGAACCTATTTGGCTTTGTTCTTCATTCTGCATCGTGTTCTGCTGGGCAGCTCAGCATTAATCATGAACTGTGCCCTCAATCTATGGAAGGAGTGGAGTTAACCCTAGCAATGCAGGTATCCAGTTTAGCTTGGGAAGTAGGGTTGCTAACTCTGGATTGGGAAAATACCTGGATATTTGGGGAGTGAGGAAGGACCTCAACAGGGTATAATCCCATAAACTCCAACCTCCAAAGCAACCTTTTTCTCCAGAGAACTGATCTCTGTAGTCTGGAGATCAGTTGTAATTCTGGGAGATTTCCTGGCTCCACATGGAGGTTGGCAAAACTATGTGCATATCAGTTGTAATAGTGGGAGATCTCCAGGCCTTGCCTGGAAGAGAAGAAGAAGAGATTGGATTTATACCCCACCCTTCACTACCCAAGAGAGTCTCAGAGCGGCTTACAAACTCCTTTCCCTTCCCCTCCCCACAACAGACACCCTGTGAGGTGGGTGAGGCTGAGAGAACTCTGACAGAAACTGCTCTTTTTCAGGAACAGCTGTGCCAGAGTTATGGCTTGCCCAAGGTCATCCAGCCATGTGCAAGTGGAGGAGTGGGGAATCAAACCCGGTTCTCCCAGATTAAGAGTCCACGCACTTAACCACTACACCAAACTGGCTCTCAACTGGAGGTTGGCAACCCTATAACATGAGTAAAAAGAGTAAAAATGAAATTATAAATATAAATAAATAAATATTTTATTGTACTGTGTCTGCTTGCTTTGAGTAGAATGTGCATAATTGCCTTTTTTCCTGAGATGTTGTCCCAGTATGGAATGACCATTTTCTCTTATTTTTTCCTGACCACCTGAATAAACGCTTTTGACTTTTCACTGATTAAAGGCTAAGGTTTTATTGCACTCAGCACATCCCTAGGTCCTGCTCAGCAAATTTACTTTTGAGGCAAAGTAAGGGTTAATCTTTGCCTTTGATTCTTTTCCCTGTGGCTAGTTTAGGCAGCCAGATTTGGGTGAAAGCCAGGGCCCAATCCCCTGGGATCTGGGGGAACAATTTCTGGATTTGATATCTGTAATACTGTTCTTTTTGCTCCCCTTTCATGTTCTCTAGTGGTTTGGGAGCCCCAGGTTTTCACAGAGGTTGATGTATTGAAAAAGAAAAAAAATACTTGGTGCAATATAATATTCCTATTACAGCTTCTTTTCCCCCAAGGTTTATCTTCTTCCATAAACATAAATGAAACACATCATAAAATCATGTAATACTGGTATCTGGTTCTGCATCAACTTCATATATTTATAAATTGGGCAGAGATGGTGGTGGCTGTTGCTTTTTAGAGGTTTTTTTTTTTTTTAAAGCATCAACAAATATGTAAGTAGAAATGATCTGGTATGCTTCGACCTGAAAAAAAGCTTTTTTGACAAATTAGCTAACTTTATCTTGAGTATAGTTTGAAGGCAGATCTTATTAGAACAGGCAGCAGAGAAATAAGTGCATTGTTCATTTTTCAAATGAACAACATTAAGCAAAGAGGGCCTTGGTGATCTATATTGGACAAGGGCTGCCAGCTTCCAGGTGGTACAACACAAAACAAGAGGGATCACAGGTATCCAACAGGAAAAACGCACAAGCAAGCCCTGTGATATGGACACTATTAAGAAGATTTACATAACTTTTTAGACTTTATAAAATCGCAAAAAGTTTTTTCAGCATTCTCAATTATACAATATTGTAAAAAAAAAAAAAGTCCAACATAGTCCAACATAATGAGTACCTGGTTATGAACTCATTTCAACTTTACAGTCTTCCTCAGATGTAATTCTATATTGTAAGGAGGTGTCAGCTTCTTAATCCAGCTCAGTATTGTAATTTCCTTCATAATATCCGGGAATAAACCATAATCAATTAAAATTCACATGTAGCTGGAGATCTGCTGGGATTACAACTGATCTCCAGGTGACAGATCAGGTCACCTGTAGAAAATAGCCACTTTGGAAGGTGAACTCTATGGCCTTATACCACACTGATGTTCCTCCCCACCCCAGGCCTTGCCCTTCTCAGGCTCCACCCCTAAAACCTCCAGGTATTTCCTAACCTGGAGCTGGCAGTCCTATGGGAGGCAGTATTCTTTGATTCATTCATTAGTGATCTGGAGTTGCGGGGGGGGGGGGTGAGCAGTGAGGGAGCTTTGCTGGCAGATGACACCAGTTTATTCAGGATGGTGGAAGCCTTGGCAGACTAGAAGCACCGAAAGGATTTCCCCCCCCACAGCGGATAAATGGGCTACAAAAATGGCAAACAAAGGTCAAACAGGACATGATGCAAGAGATTTATGGTTGCGATCTCCTGCAGGTTTTTGA
The DNA here is from genome assembly GCF_001447785.1 of Gekko japonicus. Taxonomy (NCBI): domain Eukaryota; kingdom Metazoa; phylum Chordata; class Lepidosauria; order Squamata; family Gekkonidae; genus Gekko; species Gekko japonicus. The sequence continues at coordinate 1,087,714 of NW_015173131.1, forward strand.
AAATTAATTATGAGCCTCACATGGCTGCTTTGAAGATCCAGAAGGTTTGCTGGGAGGAGGGTTTGCATCGGCCTTTCCTTTCCTACCTTAGCTGATTGAAATGCATCCCTCGTGCAAAACTGCAATTACATCTCGGAGGGAAAAAAGGTTCAGCAGTAGTGAGTCTTCCTGCTGGGCAGTTAATGCTGCTGGCGGGGGGGGGGGATTTAAATGGGTGAAAAGTGCAGGAGAAATGGTTAAATCCTGCCCCAGCAGCCATTCCTTGATCTTCAGAGTGGGTTTGTGGTACTCCTAAAAAGTTTGTAAAAAACATTGCAGGAAATGCCAATGCTTTACTCTCTCTCTAGTTCTTCCCCCTAGGATCAAGAAGAATGTAAAATGAAGCACACTGGCACAAATACCCCACCCCCCCAATTCTCATGTTCACTGGCTGAGGATATCCAACAGAGAGATTTTGGTTGTGGTGATTTCCTCAATAAAAACAGAAGAGCAGTGAAAAAGAAAATTCCATGCTGGGGCTTATTAGGAAAGTGATGGAAAGTAGAAACGAATGCCATCATGCTTTTGTATACATGTACAGTATGGCCACGATTGTAGTACAGGCACTGTTCTGGTTGCTCCATTTCAAAAACGGCACTGTGGAGCTAGGGAAAGGGTAAGCAAAACGATCAAGAGGCTGGGATGAAGAAAGGCTGTAAAGCATTTGGGGGGTCTTCTAGTTCAGGTAATAGAGGGCATTTGGGAGCAATGTTCCCTCTAAGCTGTGGAGTCCTGTGAGCAAAAATTCCACTTTGTGAGCTACTGGCATTAAAATTGTGAGCGAGTGATTTGGCTGCTGCCTAAATTAATTTGTTCTGGAGCCATCCTTCCCGAGCTGAGACAAAAATGTGTGAGCCGGAAGCTAAAAAACTGTGAGCTAGCTCATACTAACTCAGTTTAGAGGGAACACTGTTTGGGAGATGTGTTACTTATACAATCCTGTGGTTTGATTACAGGAGCTATACATAGACACCTTTCCCTCTCTGCCATAAGATGAGAAGTTAGTATTACCTAACAAAACTGAATGGTGGGGATTCAGGAGAAACAGTCGAACGACTGTTAAACTGCTAAGTTAAGTAGTTTACTGCTGCAGTGAGTGTCCATGTACAAAGGCAATAAACCTCTGAATCCGGGTGCTGGGAGGCTGCAACGGGCGGGTCTTGACCTCTGTGCCCTGTTTGGCCTTCCAGGGCAACTGGTTGGTTGCTGTGTGAAACAGGATACTGGACTAGATGAAACACTGGTCTGATCCAGAAAGGCTGCTGTTATGTTCTAAGGATGCAGTGTTGACCAGTGTCTGAGATGGCTTTGAAAGGATCTTAGACAAATCCATACAGGATAGGCCTAGAATTGTCACTACAGTCTTACAGTAATGAAACAATAGCCACAAACAATCGCGCTAAATCGCTATCCTGTAGGTTTTCTAGAGATAACGGGACAGACGATTTTGGGCTGTATCAACAGAAGTATAGTGTCCAGATCATGCGAAGTGGCAGTATCACTTTACTCTGCTCTGGTTAGACCCCACCTAGAGTATTGTGTTCAGTTATGGGCACCACAGTTTAAGAAGGGTATAGAGAATGTGTCCAGAGGAGAGCAACAAAAATGGTGAGGGGTCTGGAGACCAAGTCCTATGAGGAAAGGTTGAAGGAGCTGGGTATGTTTAGCCTGGAGAGGAGGCAACTGAGAGGTGACATGATAACTGTCATATAGAGGATGCTACAGAGTTGTTTTTTCTGTTGCCCCAGAAGGTCAGACCAGAACCAGTTGGGTTGAAATTAAATCTGAAGCATTTTCGGGTAAACATTAGGAAGAACTTCCTGACAGAGTGGTTCCTCAGTGGAACAGGCTTCCACGGGAGGTGGTGGGTTCTCCTTCTTTGGGGGTTTTCAAACAGAGGCTAGATAACCATATGACAGCAATGCTGATTGTATGAACTTCTGCAGATCACGAGAGGGAGGGCACGAAGGTGCTTAGTTCTTGTGGCCCTTTCTTACATGCCCAGGGAAATGCTGATTACCACTTTGGGGTCAGGAAGCGGTGAGGGGTCTGGAGACCAAGTCCTATGAGGAAAGGTTGAAGGAGCTGGGTATGTTTAGCCTGGAGAGGAGGCAACTGAGAGGTGACATGATAACTGTCATATAGAGGATGCTACAGAGTTGTTTTTTCTGTTGCCCCAGAAGGTCAGACCAGAACCAGTTGGGTTGAAATTAAATCTGAAGCATTTTCGGGTAAACATTAGGAAGAACTTCCTGACAGAGTGGTTCCTCAGTGGAACAGGCTTCCACGGGAGGTGGTGGGTTCTCCTTCTTTGGGGGTTTTCAAACAGAGGCTAGATAACCATATGACAGCAATGCTGATTGTATGAACTTCTGCAGATCACGAGAGGGAGGGCACGAAGGTGCTTAGTTCTTGTGGCCCTTTCTTACATGCCCAGGGAAATGCTGATTACCACTTTGGGGTCAGGAAGCAATTTTTCTCCAGGCCAGTTTGGCCAGGGATCTTGGAGGGTTTTTGTCATCTTCTGGGCATGGAACAGCAGTCACTGGTGGTGTGTGTATGGGGGGGTATTTGTGAATTTCCTGCATTGTGTAGGGGGTTGGACTAGATTACCTTGGAGGTCCCTTCCAACTCTGTGATTCTATAATACTGTGTCGTTGATCTGGGATGGGACACATTGGGCTCACTCCATCTTGCCATGCCCCGTGCTTCTAATGGGGCAGCTAGAAGGTCCTGTTCTATAGCAGTCTTCAGCTGTTTGCAAGTTGTTAGAATGTGCAATCATTAGAAAAGTGTGAAACATTCTGGCATACATTTTAAGCCAAGTATAATATGTAAACAGTGGGCAAAAATGCCCTGCTTTTCCTTATCTAATCTGTTTGCCAATATAGTGTTCTGAATGTTATTGGGCTTGTCCTTGGATAAATGGAGTGGATTTCTTCTTAACTGTATTTAATTTGGATTTAGTTGAAGACTACTTAACCTATGATGTGAACCCTTTTAGTAATGGTTTAGAAAGACCGCATGACCATTGGGGATCCTGGTATGATGAAAGCCCTGGAACTTCCTTTGATAAGATTTGTACAGGAAGGAACAGCCTTTTGTCTGTATGTCAGCTCCCCAGATTACTATATTTCCAAAATCTTCCAGACTCCACCCACCAGAAATGGTATAAACCCTGGCAGAGTTTATTTCACAAGTATTAGCGACCACTGAGATAATCCCTTGCGCTTTCAAAATGTTGACTGTAGTGCATTTGGCTTTAATAATGCAAAAGGAAGCAACATTGAATTCCAGCAGCAACTGAGAACAGATTTCACAAGTCTCTGTGCCAGTCAAAAATTTAAACAATGAATACTATAGACTTGTGTGAGTAATAGGCCCCAATATTCATTGTTATTAAATAGCACTAACTAAAAGTTCAGAAAACGTTTTGTTAGAAAAGGCTGATTAACACGGCTGGATATTAATAGATCTAATATCACCCAAACTGGAAAGGTTATATTTGGACACAGACAAGTTTTCTTATGTGCTAAGGATGGGCAAAAATCTCTGTGCAGAATTTGAAACGCATGACATCAGATAGAGGACCAAAAAAACCCCTAACGAAATAGGAACTTGGATCTCAGCAAGCAAAGCTATGTACACCAATGAGTGTCTGAGCTAGTCCCACAAATCCATTCTAGAATCACAGTTTCACAAACGATTAACTAAAATTGTGGCTTGAAAGTATAGCTTCTTTACAAGAAATACTTCCACCATAATTTAGTCTGCATCGAAGCACACATGCCGTAATCACACATCAATTTTTTCTTGTTAGGCAAGCCTCCCCTCATTTTTGTAGTGTGTACGTTAATTATGTTTCCTGGTGATATTTACTATTGAATGCAAACTATTTTGTTAGTCAAGACCCTTATTTTCTTGACTCTCTTACTTTTTCATACGTCCCTCATCCCACTCACTTTTTCCTTCTTGCCTCTCACAGAATCGTTTCAAATGTAGGCAAAGCACACAGTGCAGTCTTTTCTTCATTGCATAGCTTCAGATTGCAGGTGGTGGAATGGCACAGTGATACCCATTTAAAAAAATATTTTTAAGCATCCTGTCTCTGCTTCTGGAAAGCTAAAAAGAGCGGCCTTCTCCCTGGTATGCCAACTCTCCAGAGTTTGTTAAATTGGGGAAAGGGGTTGAAACACACAAACAGCATTTTATGATAAAAACAAACCATTTTGACTTTGCATGGGTACCTCCATTTTAGTGAAACCAGCCATTTAGTTGCATGCTAGCTATAGGGTAATCTTTAGTGTGTCCATGCGTGAAATATGCTCCACCTGGCCTTGACTATTCAGTGCTTATACCCATTGAATAGTACTTTGCAAAATTCTTTGACTGCTACCTCACATGGCTGCCTTATGAGATGAGCCAAGTCTCCACATTACAGATGGAAACTAATGTGGCACAGTGATGAGCCCTGCGGTACCATTAGTTGCCCCAAGCAAGTACATACTTCAGGAATTTCATAAGTGCAGTACTCCTTCATATGTGATGTATTTTCTCTACATGCAAATAATTGTCGTTTGTGTGGGGAAATATATATACATGCACACACACCCCTTGTAATGTAATGTATAGTATTTTAATTCTTTCAAGGAACCAATATGTGCAGTGGTTACTTTTGTCCTTATTGTGGTGTAAAAAAATTAAAGCATGCTTCATGCAGTACCAAATATACATGTTTTCCTTAGAGGGAGAAAGCTCTGTGAAGGCAATGAAATATTTGAAATATTAACATTATGATTGCTAGAGTCAGTGACTGAAAACACATTGAATGTGAACTCTGTGCATAAAGAAGATAATTTGGGGCATTAAAAGTAGTTTTGCCTTAAAAATTCCTTTTGCAAGTAATACCAACCAAAGCACTGTTGCCCTTTCAGGAGCAACTGTCACAGGTTCTCGATGCCATGTTTGAAAGGAAAGTGCAACCTCAGGAACATGTAATTGACCAGGGAGACGATGGAGACAACTTTTATGTCATTGAACGGTAAGACACCAAAGCACAGCTTTATTAATTTTATGACTTAGTTCCTTGTCTAACGACTCAGTGGTCTCCTAGTGGTATTCCAGTAAGTAGTATAATAACTAGGAGTGCTAGATGTGTGCTTTTTTAAATTAAGGAGAGATGGTCAAGAGTGAATGATAGCAAACATATTCAAGGAGCAGCACTGCATATAATGGTTCATTCATCACTTGGAAAGAATATGCATAGGCTACACAAGACCACAACACAAGTGGGCCTGAATTTAGAGAGTTTGATAAACTGTGGTTTATAAACCATGGCTTAACAAGCCTCAGGCCCCGGTCACACGGGCAGGAAAATGGGGGGGGGGGAGGCATGGCTGTTTGGCCCAGAGCAAAATAACGCGCGGCTGCGCGATCAGACGTCCCGTCAAGGTCCCGTCGAGGTCCCGTGGTTAGGGGGGAGGTGCCGATCACAGGACAATCCTGCGGCGCGGCAAAGAAGCGGCCTCTCTAGCAAAAGGGAGCAAATTGAACACATACTATAAGCAATGGTATTCCCAGTAGTCATGTATGGCTGCGAGAGTTGGACTATAAGGAAGGCCGAGCGCCAAAGAATAGATTCTTTTGAATTATGGTGCTGGAGAAGACTCTTGAGAGTCCCTTGGACTGCAAGAAGATCAAATCAGTCAATCCTAAAAGAAATCAACCCTGACTGTTCCCTGGAAGGCCAGATAATGAAACTGAAGCTCAAATACTCTGGCCACCAAATGAGAAGGGAGCACTCACTGGAGAAGACCCTGATGCTGGGAAAGATTGAAGGTCAAAGAAGACGGGGACGGCAAAGGATGAGATGGTTAGACAGTGTCATAGATGCAACGAACATGAAATTGAGCAAACTTCAGAGGATGGCGGAAGACAGGAGGGCCTGGAGAAGAGTCGGACTCGACTGTACGACTGAACAACAAAGTTCAAATCACCTATTACAACATAGTTATTTCATCTAGTTGCTTCCCTTCATTCTTTTGCTGTTTTTAAATCATCCTCTAACCTTTGATCTGGTGGGCGATAACGAACTCTACGAGTTTCTCTTAGATTCTCAGTTTTACTGAACTGCATACCCTCTCTGACATACAGAGCTACTCCACCTCCGACTCTTCCCTCCCTATCCTTCCAATATAATTTATATCCTGGAATCACTGTATCCCACTGATTATTCTCATCCCATGAAGTTTCTGAAATGCCTACAATGTCTGTGTTCTCCTGACACTAAGCATTCCAGCTCCCTCCATTTTACCTCAGACTCTTGTAGCATTTACAAATAAACATCTATAATTCCCCAGACACGTTAGGCCTGCAACCTTCCTCCTATGGCCTCTAGACCTTTTCAGGCAGTCAGTATTGTTTATCACCCTGTCAGTGTCCAGTCCTAATCAATTTCCTTCTAGAACAGTAACAGCTACCCCTTCATCTCTTAGAGATGAGCCTTCCTGGACCACAGACATTTCATGTCCTGCCGATTTTCCTTCAGGATTTAGTTTTAAAACTGCTCTGCAACATTTTTGATTTTAAGCACCAGCAGCCGGGTTCCTTCTTGGGACAAGTGGAGGTTGTCTCTTTTGTACAGTTCTTGCTTGTTCTGAAAAGCATCCCAGTGTCAGCTATGGCTGCCATGAGTGTGGTGTATGTTCCTAATTGCTTTCCATTCCTTCCCATGCGCTTAATTGCATCTGAGCTGTAACGCGTATCTTTCAAGGTCACTGGAGGAGTTGGTGTGTCTAGGTTTCGTGGGAAGCTTTTTTCTTTCCCAGCTTCGCGGCAGTTAGTGAATCTGCCAAATGCCCGCACGTGGGAGCCCATCTAATTGGGTAGCACTTGGAGGGGGGGCGCATACGAATGCCCTATATCCTATTATGCGCATAGGTAACCTGCCATTCCTAACAGTGTTCATGTTACTGCATCTATGGCTTTTCAATAAAAGTAAAACCTTCCTAGAAGCGTGTACTTTATTGTCTTGCTGTGGATCCTGACACCCAGTGCCTATTAAATGTAAATCGTTCTTCTGTACACCATTGTCTCATCCATGCATTGAGACTCCTAATTTGTGCCTGTCTGGAACAGGCAGCACTTCTGAGAAGGCTACTTTGGAGGTCTTGGCCTTGAGTCTCCTGCCTAGTAGGTTGAATTTTTCCTCCAGGACCACACAACTGCATTTCCCCACACTATTGGTGCCAACATTTACCATGATCCTTGGCTCCTCCACAGCACTGTCTACCAGCACCAACTATCAAGAGCCACCTTCCCTCCCTGCCAGGAGATGGTTCCTTGGTGCGAAAGGATACCTGTTCACCAGCTAAAGAAGGAGTCCCTTCTGAGAACAATTCCCCCTTTCTTCAGGATGGTTCCCTGTTTCCCCTTCACCCTCATGTTCCCTGACAGCAACATGGCTACCATTCTCAGAGTGGGACATATCTAAGAAAGCCCCGAGAGTCTTATCCGTATGCCTAACTGACTGGCTCTGGTTCTCCAGGTCAGCCACCTTGGCCTCAAGGGTGTGAACTTGTTTCCTGAGAACCAGAGCTCCTTGCACTGAGCACACACCCCTGACTTCTATCAAGCTGGCAGATACATGTTGCACTCAGTGCAATACACTGGATAGCCCCCCCACCCCTTGCTGGCATTCTACCTTCAGAATTGCTTTTTAAAATCTTTTTAAAAAAAAATAAATTTCCTATTTATGTAGATCTTTGTGGAAAGTGTGCTTACCCTTTTACAGACATGGAGAGACTAGTGCCCTGGCTTCCTTGCCCTGCTGCTGAACTCACTCGTCTTCTAAACTCGTCTGTTTATTCCCTTGTTCCAAACACTTTTGTCACTGGAGCTGGGACACTTCAGCGCAGGAGTGGGGACTGCTACCTAGCAGAGTTTGGGCCTGCCCACAGAAGCCCTAAATAAATAGCTTAGGCCAAACCTCCACACCCCACTGAAAGCCAATCACACTGATTGGGAGCTAACCAATAAAGGAGGATGAGTCAGCCTCTGGTTGATTAACAACAGGTAATGCTGAAGGGGAGCTGCTCATACAAGAGCTCCTCTCCTTCCCAAGCTGCCTTTTACTTCACATTATAGACTAACCAGACTTGATTGCACAAACCACAGTTTAAACAAACCACCATTTATCACGATGTCTAAACTCAAGCTAGGTAGTATTTTTGTTACCTACCTTCACAATCCATAGCTGAACTTGGGCATCATATAAAACACTGGTATTTTTATTTGTTCTTGGTTTTTAGATGTGATAGAGTTGACCTGCCAAAGTGATAATTAAGACTTTTCTCCTCCACACATGACCTTTCCCCTATTTTCCAAACCAAGCTTTGTGGATGAATGCCAGACCAGGACTTCGAACGAAGCTGGTTTGTAAACATAACTTGTACAAACTATGATTCATCGTCATCAAACCATCTCTGTGTAGGAAGAATGTAATTTATTAGTTAGGGTCATGAAATGTGTTGATCTCCTTTTCAAAAGGGTTTGGGATGGCCATGTCACCTTTGCCTCTCAAACATTTTTCATGGCGAAGGTTTTGGAGATGAACTTAATTCTTCTACAGATACGGTAAAACATGTCAATTTGTGGTTTCCTGTGGAACTTGTATGCTAACAGATGTAAGCCTGAGGAATGCAGTGGATTGGTGGTTGTGGTAACGCAAGTCAGAGTCACTCCAAGAATATTTCCATAGACTTTTAGAGAAGTTGTTCTGTTTAAAAAGCCACTTGAAAATGTTGAAGGGACATTGCCTTGGAGTTTTGCTCATAGAAAACGTCTGGTTATGAAGTGACTGGGTTTCTGTTTGAACAGTCGAATTTCTAGAAACAAGACCCTCATTTGGAAGTACAACCTGACTACTTTACAAAAACCAGTTGCAGAATGTGTTTGTCTATGCATGGTTGTGCAATTGGGCAAATGGAAGGCACTCACAGTGGTGGTCTTTTCTGTTGTCTCCCTTCCTCCAACTACCCTCTGTGACCCCTGCAAAGGGAAAGGGGGGGGGGTCATGGGATCTATGGACAAAAGGGCTCTGGGCACAGGTGATTGCACTAAGGAGGGTGATCAGGCAAACTCGCTCCTACCTCACTCTACTCCAAGCAGAGGAGACAGAGCAAGCTTTGCTTGGGCATAAGAGCAAGATGGGGATAATTTTGTCTGATTTCCCCTCCTCACTACAGTCCCCTGTACATTCCTGTGCCCCCCCCCCCCAGCAGTGCTTTTTTAGGGGTCACAGCAGGTTGCTGTGGGAAAGAAAAAGTATGGGGAAATACACCACTGTGTGAACCTCTTCTTCTCCTGAAGCCGTAGGCTCCATCCCTATAGGAAGCATGTGCCATTTTTGTTAGGAGGTATCTAAACACAAAGAGAGCAAAAGGAAAGGGCAAGTTGTTTAACTGCAGGCAGGGGTATGCTCTATCTACACCACAGATGAGAGGCTTGAAAACTTATCTTGTTTAATTGGGGGGGGGGGAAACGAGAGAGCCATTCTTCCTTGAGTTTGTGCCAGTGAGGGCTTCTTTATTATGAGTATTTTCATTAGTTTTAATGCCCACGTTTTCTTCCCTCTGTGATTGTAGGGGATTGTACGATATTTTTGTATCTCGAGATGGCCAGTCCCGTTGTGTTGGCCGCTATGATAACCGTGGCAGCTTTGGAGAGCTGGCCTTGATGTACAACACTCCTAGAGCTGCGACAATTGTTGCTACAACAGAAGGGGCCCTTTGGGGGCTGGTAAGTTTTTCCTTTTTTGGGTGAAGTTGTTCTAATTTGTTTGTATTATACAATGCTAAACATGTTTACAAGCTCTTACTCTTCCTGCAACCTCATCAACATGTTACTTTGCCAATTCCTGATTTGCCAGGGCTTGTTATATCTTTATTTTCATTTCCGAATAGCTCAAAAAATGGATTATATTAGACCTTTGGAGGTCTTAGCCATTCTACCAAACTGCAGTCTGGTTGGAAAGGGGTTGTACCAAACTGTAATAGTATTCCCTAGAAACCAGCTCTCGGTCCTAGAGGCTCCAGACAGCCAGTACCTTATGACAGATTTTAGATCTTCCGACTCTCATCTCCTTTGGTTGCTCTCCCCATGCAGGGTGGGCCAGGAGCGGGATGGATGTTCTGATTGCTGGCTAAAGGTTTATTTTATTGGGTTTCTTATTATTCAGCAAAAATTGCCAAAAAAAGTGCAACACCACATGCAAAAGATGTTACTTATGGAGAGAAAAGTAGCCATATTTGTAATTGTTTTGCATGCCTAGTTTCTTTAATTTATTATTTGGAGCTCAAACCTTTCCCTTGCCGTGTCATGCTGCAAACTGCTTTTCAAATTGGCTTGACGAGCTGCTGCTGAGGAATCACAAGTGGAAACTCCCCTGGGCACGCAGAACAGTTTGTGCAGTTTTTTTGGGTCACGGCCAAATATTAAATGTGCTAGTTGCTCAGTTTGCTGTATAATCGGTTTCTTGCATCTGCTTTGGGGAATCTGTATATGGGGATAGCAAAATGTCTGTGTAAATTCTCTTCTCCCAGAGTGGGTCTGAAAAGAGCATTGCCAAATTTCCCCAAAACTAACAGTTGCCATTGCCGCCTTTCCTGGAATATGTTTACAAATGAACAACTTTCCTTCCAGCACTAATCTGTGGTATTTGTGCAGCTGCTAATTTTGGAGCACTTCATAGTTGCCTGCCGGAGTTTGCCTTGGTGATTCCGACGTCACAGAGGCCTTTGAAGTCTCTTGGATTATATATACATTGTATTCATTGGGCTTCATGGCAACCCCTATTAAATCCATCTGTACGATAATAAGAATGATTTTGATAATCAGCTGGTGCTCCGTACACCAGTATCCTTGTGCATCTTTGGTTGTGTGCTCACAGATTCGCCATCCTTTTCTTGCTCTTTATTGGGAAAAAAAATTGAAGTAAATAATAGCAGCAGTACTGAAGATAATGTCAATTTACTGATCAGAGATAGGGCAAAGCGAATGGTAACATTTTGTTCCAGTTATTTTTTTCAATTACAAGATCAAGTTCTTCTAGAATGAATTTTTTTAAGGAAGCACTAAAATGTCGAGAAAGAAATGTAAATAGCCCCACTACTTACGTCCTTGTTGAGAGTTTTGCTTGGCTATAATTACGTTCCCACTTAATTGCCTGCATCGCTGTCAAGTTCCCAGAGATCCTCCCCATTGTTCCCTTCTTCTTTTGTACTGCCACAGCCCTGGAGGCACTTATGAATGACAGGCTCTCCTCTCCCTCCCCCACCACATGTAGGAGCCATTAACTGTAAGCAGCATTGCAAGCCTGCACTGACAAAAATCGGAAATTGAATTAACATTTTGTACCATACTTGTGCGGCCATTAAAACATGGACTCTTTTCACCCTGCCGCACAATTGGCTGCTTTTGGAAGCATCCCTTAACAATGTAAAAGTGTCCTGTGCTCCAGAAACCACCTTACTTTCCAAAGATGCTTTCCTTCACCTTTCTTGTCACCAGGGCTCTAGTCGGGGGGGAGCTCTCAGGTACGGAGCTCCGGAAGAGAACCTCTAGGGGGCGGGGCGGTCACGTGGTGAAGCCCCGCCCCCTTCTTTACCCCGCCCTCTGCTTCGATCCTCATTCCGTTTGGGAATGAGGATGAAGCAGGAGGGTAAGTAGCCGGGCCTTCTGACACACTTCCGGTGATGTCAGGGGGTGTGGCCTTCTGTCACTTCCGGTGATGCCAGGGGGCGTGGCATATGCAAATAAGTTATGCTAATGAGTTATGCTAATGAGCTCCGGCAGCTCTTTTTCTACAACAAGACCCCTGCTTGTCACCCTGTTTCTCTTACATAACTGGCTTTCCTTTCTCTCACCCTTTAGTTCCATCTTTATTGAGGGGGGGGGTTGTTTCAAACACTGCTTTCAGAGCAACATAACTGGAGGCAGATGTGTGCACAGGATTTCTCCTTTGCCTGATGTTTTTTAATGGTGACTGTGGCGGAACGGGCCCGCGTCAGCTGGCAGACCCCGCTCTGCCCACCCCTCCTTTGCCTGGCCTGGCACCTGAAGGGGCAGTTTTTCACCACTGCCTCCGGGTATTGCTGCCACCACTGTCCCTGTCTTGGGCTCTGGTTAGGCGGGACAGCCTCCTAACCTCCCTCTGCTGTTGCTAGGAACCCACCTCGGGGCTTCCTGGTAATGTTTGGGGCTCCCCTGGAGAGTTGGCAACTGACCATTTTGCCCTTATTCTCCTCAGGGAGTCCCCAACCCACTCTTAGCGTGTCCAAGCGGCTGGGGGAACAATGTGGTACAGAGGGACTTCTCAGGGTCAACAGTAAAAGAATTTATTTTGAAATCACTCAACTATATACAGGCATATTAACAGTGAACTGAAGAATCAAAATAAAGGTGGATAATAAATCGCTCCATCTCTCCCTTCACTACACATACCCTGTCTAGATGGTCTGCAGGGCAGGCACATGACTTGCTTTCCCTGGAGGAAGTTAGATTAGCACCACTCCCAACATGGCCTCCTGCAGACTCCAGCCGACAGCCTGACTGGCTCCAGACTTCAGGCAGACCGACCTCAGTTCTCAAAAACTGCTTCCCGCCCAAAAGCTCCACTATATCCAACAGCCCTTCCCACCCAGGAAGTGGCTCTCCCTCCTGCAGCATTCTGGGGCAGATCTCCTCACAGCCTTGATGGACTTCCTGTCCTCTCTAGGGAGCTGCCCTCTGACTGCTGGTTGGAACAAGGAGGGGGGGAATGAGGAGGAGACTAGGCCAAAGCCTACCTCAGGTTTCATGGTCTCCTCTTATCTGGCCCACACCAACTTAAACATATACCTAAAATGGCGTTTCTCCACAGTGACAAATATGTGCAGATCTTTGTGAATTCCACCATGAATCCAGAGATCTGTGTCATCTCCCAGTCATGGATGCTCAGTATATCTATTTCAGTCGTATGAGCTAACTCCTCTGGGGATCAGTGTGCTCTTACAATAGAAAAGCTGCCTCTCTGAATCTTGTATAGGGCATTTTAGAGACTCTGGTCATTTTAAGTTGGTGCTAAGAACTGGAGGATGGATGTGGGAAAGATAACTGGTAGAACCATCAGTTCTCTAATACCCCCAAAGCATATAAAAACATCTCCTTGGACCCCTTGTGTCTGATTTCTGTCAGGGTGAAGATGTGGCTTTGAGTGTTTTGCCTTTAGAGATGAAGTTAGAGCCAGATTTTGAACTAAAGTCCCGGAGTCTCCTAGTAGTACCCACGTCTGCTGTGGCTAAACCTTAACTCTGCTGTGTGTGTTCAATTTCCTCCCTGAGGTCATAACTGAACCATGTCCTCATCCCATTCTGTCGTTGAATCGGATACTTCCCCATCATCAGATCACATGCTGGGTATCATTTACAGCTGCGTTGTTCATAAAGTCATGTTCACACCATAGACAAAGTATCTTCCTTCTTTCTGTATGGCATCTCTTAAGGACCTACCTTTCTGCATCTACACAAAACACCCGGGTCTGCAAATACTTGCCCTGCTTTGACGTGTTTCTGTCATGCTGAAAATGCAGCATTAACTCCACCTTCTAATCTGTCCTTGTCAAATTGCCATTCTTCAAATCCTCTCAACTCCTCTTGAATTGCACATTGAAGGTGCAATCTTAAATGTCTAATCCATATGCCCTTTATGACAGGAGAAAGTATTTTGGCACTCCAGTAAGATGTGTGCCGTATGCTTCCGTTCTCAGGTAGGGATTTAGCTATGCCTTTTCATTTCGATTTGAAGGAGTTCTCCAGCATCATATTTGCACGTGAAGCCAAGTCTTCAGGTAGAATATCTTAAAGGACAGCTTATCCTCAGTTTTGGCTCCCTTTATGATTCACATGAGGTTTGTGTTTTTTTTAAAAAAGCAGGAACAAAATAAGAACATAAGAGACGCCAATGTTGGATCAGGCCAAAGGCCCATCTAGTCCAGCACTCTGTCACACAGTGGCCAAAAATACCAGGTGCCACCAGGAGGTCCACCAGTGGGGCCAGGACATTAGAAGCCCTCCCACTGTTGCCCCCCCCCCCCAAGCACCAAGAAGACAGAGCATCACTTTGGCAAGGATAGGCTGAGAGCAGGCAGATACTGAATTTTAAAAGAAACAAGTGACATGCAAAATGCCCTATTGAAGGCAAGTAGTTACAGAGTTAAAACCTTTTTGTGCAGCATGTTCCTGTTACCATGCTGGAAAGACACTGATTTATTCATCCACACAGACACACAGACACACACACACACACACACACACACACACACACACACACACACACAAATAGAGACTTGTGTAATCCTGCATGTTAAAAGGGTTTGTGAATTTTGCAACATGGGGTGGTTGTGTCAGTGTTTCTGCCTGCTTGCATGCATTAGTTTACAGTGCATTGGAACAAAAATAACACTGCTCTGTCCTTTCTAATATCACAAATAACATAGTCCTTGGACATGTGGATTCAGAGAAGATGAAAACTTAACATGGGAATTTGGTCCTCAGAACAATCTCGACAGTGTTTAGAGAATTTCTAACCCACAGTGTCTTACACTACCACCTAGTGGCCACATTGTCTTCCATTGATCCCTACTCAGAGGTGAGTGAGAATAAACATGGAAGTTGCTGCGTGAGGTCTGTGCTGCCCCAGAAGGTGGTACATTGGGAGTCTTCTGTTCTTCTCCATGGGATTTGCCGTGCAGACCCTTATGGTTCCATTCGTGGCCAGTTCTCTGCACAAATGGCCACTGAGGGCAGCATGACAACAGGCGCTCACTGGAGGAAGCTCAGCCGACTCTCTTTGTTTCTCTTTCCTTCACCGCTGAGGACTGGTTGTTCGGCCATCTTGGAGGACTCCTCTGTGCTTATCCTCCAACTTTTTTGTGTGTTTGTTCCCTGAACTCCATAATGACCAAGGAAAATAAAGTCCTTTCTTGTGCTTGTTTCTTAAAGGATCGAGTGACGTTCAGAAGAATTATACTGAAAAACAATGCAAGGAAAAGGAAGACGTTTGAACTATTTATTGAATCGGTACCCCTTCTTAAGTCACTGGAGGTAAAGTTCTTTATGGGATGTGATTCACAAAGAACTATTCCCTTTGGGGAAATTCTCTCGTTATATCATATCTATATGGATATGTATGTATGTATTTGTGTGTGTGTGTGTGTGTGTGCGTGCTTGCGTGCCTGGAAGTCATGGTGACTTCTGGCAACCCCTAGTGGGGCTAGGACATTTCGGAGAGGTGGCTTGATATTTGCCTGCCTCTGCCTCCCAGTCCTGGAGGTCCCCCTTCCAATTGCTTGCCGGGGACAGCCCCGCTTAGCTTCTGAGATCTGACAAGATCGGGCTTACCTGGGCTTTCCAGATCAGGGCAGGGGGACCTCCTTATAGGTGCCCTTCAGCCCTTGTAAATGCTTATGGATTGGTCAATCTTGCCTTAGTGGGGTGGGGAGGGACCTGTGAAAGCACTGTCATTGGCTGTTTGTCTGGTTCCGTACCTCCAGGGGAGCATTTGAGACAAAGCAGCCTCACTAAGTTCAAAGGACTTATAGTGGGAGAATGGGAAGCCATGTCTGGAGTCTGCAAAGGGCTGACCTGTGTGTTAGCTGGATGGTTGGTCTGATCCAGCAAGTCTCCTCTTGACGACATAGGGTAGCACTCAGCCACCTTCCTTTCATTATCGGCTCCACGTTCAGTTCTCCCATGTCCTGCTTGTGGCTTGAGACCCACTAGTCCGGTGAGGTAGAATAAAGACACAAGGGCTGCCTATGAAGACTGGTGTGGGATGGAAGAGATAGCAGTGTCTGCTTTCCGTTGCTTCCCAGGACAAATGATAGCGGGCACGGTGCATTTGTGGTTGTGCTCAGCTTCATGATTTGGCAGACATGGGAAGGAGAGGGTCTGATTCTCCGCTGTCATTTCCTTTAGACCTCCCAGGTCCAAGAGGGGCATTATCTCAGGTAGAAAGGGATGGGGAGAAGTGTGGAATTGTCTGGAGCAGTGAATGGGCAAGCAGGTCCTCGGTAATAAGTTGCAAGGCTATTTTAAGCAAAGTTATCGTTTCTTGGAAAGCTCCCACGATGCAAAAGAATTAGGCAGAAAGCGCTGGTTGTAAATCTGCATTTGTTTATTTAAATTATTTTTACCCCTCCCCTCCATATAAAGAGGAGGCTTGCCAGCCACAAATGACTATAAATATCAACCAGTAAGCAATAAAAAAAAAATAAGTGCAGCAGCAAAATCCAAACGACAAGCTGTTATTGAGTTAGCTGGGATGTGCCAGAAAGGGGGTTGGGCCTGGCAGGATTCATTTTCTTTCTTTCTCTTGCAGCCTTCAGAGCGAATGAAGATTGTGGATGTAATAGGGGAGAAGAGTTATCAAGATGGGGAGCGTATTATTTCTCAGGTATATAAACACGGTGCCCTCGTGACCGACTCCCTGGTATAATAGGTGACTTCGCTTGCCTTCGTTTGCTACATTTGGAACATCAATTGTTTCCCCTCGTCTCAGCTCTTAAGACCTTCATTCATACATCTTTTTATTTTATTCACATGTCATCAGTCTGTTTTGTTTTTTATATTTTTTTAAAAAAAACTTTCCGGATACCCTTATAAATCCCTCAGTTTTCGCCAGATGGCAGGAAGGTAGTGATCCTGAGATGCTAATGCTCTGAAAATAGAATGAACAAAGATTGTCCAACTCCTTATGTACCAAAGGGATTAAGTGTCTGACTTGGCTTTATAAGGCAGCAGTATGATCTTGGTTTAAAACTGGAAATATATTACTGTGCTTAGTCAGCATTCCAGAATGTGTATCAAATTCACTCTTTTTCTGTAACAAAATTTGTTAGATGAACCGGCTGGCTGATTAAATCAAAATTCAGCACCTCACGACCTCCCTTGGGAAATGGTGCAATGATGGTAGAAGCAGCGGCTGGCAGAATGCTCCCTTCTGTACAAGGTCTAAGGCCATAAGAGACAACTGGAGGGGAGGGGGGGATGTCATGTGTTTCCCTGAGGATGTTTTTTCAATTTTTCCAATGAAAGATTGGGAAACTTTAGGGAGTAATGGGGGGGGGGGGGAAGCGCCTAAGAAACATACTTTTTCTTTGAAATGAGTGAAATGCTTTTGCAGACGAGGTTTTGCAGACTCACCCCAAAATTTATATATAGCATGAAAGGTCTGAGTACTTTTTCATTTTTTCAAATGGAAGTTTTGGGGAATACCGAAAAATACTATGAAATATAATTTTCATATTGGAATGAGTGAAATACTTTTTAAAAAGTGTGTGTTCGTGCACGTGCGTGCACCTGGAAGTCATGGTGACCCCTGGTGACTGACCCCTACTGGGGGGCTGGAGGATATTCAGAGAGGTGGCTGAATAAAGCCTGCCCCTCACCTCCCACCTCTGGTATTTCAAGGAGGTCTCCCATCCAAGTACTTGTCAGAATTGATCCTGCTTAGCTTCTGAGACCTGATGAGATCGGGCTTGCCCGGGCTATCCAGGTCAGGGTGAGTGAAATACTTTTAAACACCTCATTTAACTCAAATTGTATAGCATTTCTATTTGTCATTTTGGGAAGCTCTGAAACAACTTTTTTTTGGGGGGGGGGGGACAATGCTGTTTTCTATATTATGTGGGGGAAAAACCCTCTGAGGACTTTCCCCTATTTTTCCCACTGGAAAAATTTAAAACTGAAATGTGCTAAGACAGCGCAGGGCGCAGCTGTTTCCAGCTTTGTTTTGCTGTAGTATTGGGTGTATTTGCAATTTTGCTTGTACAAAGTAAGGCATTTATATGTTCTACAAATGGATGTTTGTATGCTAAGTTATAAACAATGTATTTCATGTTAAAACATTATTTAATCATTTTAAACACTCTTGTTCATATGCAGATTTCAATCTGTACATCTGATACGTTGTTTTACTTCAAGGCCCCGAAGTGTCTAAAATGCCTTTCGTGCATTTTGGCAAGTTATTAGAGCCACAGAAAAAGTGTGTATCCCCCGCCATTATCAACCCCCCGCACCCACATTTTTTGTGGTTCTAATAGCTTGCAAGACTGTGTGAAAAGCTTTTTAGAAGCTTGAGGGCCTTGAAGTAAAGCAAAAGCATCAGATGAAATTTATGGAAGGAAACAAGGCATTATAAATATTGCAGTGATAATAACTCTACATCTCTGACCATTCCTTTCCTTCCCTCCGGCCCATTATAAGATTTCTTGTCTGGTTTTTTTTATTTGAGATAATACTCGACTTTTTAAAGAGCAAAAGTATTTTGTTATTAGCAGCATGTAGTATGTGGAAATCGTACATGTGGGGAGGTTTACAAATCATCCGGGAAACACTCTGTGAAGCTTCCTAGTATTTTAACATAACGATACTGTCTCAAGAAAACTTATTAGTGAATATGTTAATTCTCTTCAGTGGGACTAACCTTCTTTGTCTGAGAAATGAAAGCCTCTTGTGTGTTTGGCATACAACTCTCCCTGTGCTAGGAGCCTGCTAGCCAAAAGCAAAATAATTCAGCATTATTTCTAAACGTGATCTCCTAAGCATCAATTGCTGAACAAGTCATAGCTTCTTTCCAAATCTGTGTTGTGCTGTGTAGGATTTTATATATTTATACATACAGGCTGAATTCTTACATGCCCAGGAAAATGCTGATCGCCACTTTGGGGGTCAGGAAGCAATTGTTCTCCAGGCCAATTTGGCCAAGGATCCTGGAGGGTAGGGGCTTTTTTTGCCCTCTTCTGGGCATAGAGCAGGGGTCACTGGGGGTGTGGGGGGGAGGTATTTGTGAATTTCCTGCATAATGCAGGGGGTTTGACTAGATGACCCTTGAGGTTCCTTTCAACTCTATGATTCTATGGCTGAGTTCAGACTGGCAGTTTGAAGCGGGAGGGAGTTGTGGCAAAAAAGAGCTGGAACAAACTGTTCTGGGTTTTCCCAGTCACACTGCGCGGACTGATGCGGCAGCATACTGGGAGGAGGCGAGAGGGGGCGTTCACACTGATGGCCCGGAGACACAGCTGTAAGCTGTGTTTTCCTCGCGGTAGGCGCATGGGTGCCTAGGCGCAGCGGCAAATAGGGCAGGATCTGGCCGCTGTGGCCAATAGGCACATCCGGCAACAGCACTACCCCCTCTTCAAGGCAATCACCTGCACCTTCCTGGTGCCAGAGTGAGACCAGGAGGTCAGTCAGTGTAAACAACTGGCACACATTAGTAACGCGGGCTGTTCCTGGCTTTTCGCGGTTAGCGTTCACCCTTCTGGGAAGCGGAATGAAGCTTGATAAACGGGATCTCCAGGGTTTGCTACCGCTTTCACCAGGTATCTTTTAAACCCGGGAGGCAAGCGCTACAAGACGGGTTGAGTACGGGTGGGGAACGCCAGACAGATGTGCCTGTGTGAACGGCCCCTTTAATCCGCTTGTGAAACGTTCCTCACACGGGCCTATATCAGGGCAAACTGCCAGTCTGAACTCAGCCTATGATTCTGCTCTTGCCTCATGTGCTGCAAGGAAAGTCTTTCTTCTAAGCATAGTTTGTCGTGACAAACAAATTTGGGTGCAGTAATAAAATACACTTTATCTTACCGAAGAACTGGGATTCTAAACCCTCAGGGTTGCTAGACAGTGCGCCACTTTGGGGGTCAGGAAGCAATTGTTCTCCAGGCCAATTTGGCCAAGGATCCTGGAGGGTAGGGGCTTTTTTTGCCCTCTTCTGGGCATAGAGCAGGGGTCACTGGGGGTGTGGGGGGGAGGTATTTGTGAATTTCCTGCATAATGCAGGGGGTTTGACTAGATGACCCTTGAGGTTCCTTTCAACTCTATGATTCTATGGCTGAGTTCAGACTGGCAGTTTGAAGCGGGAGGGAGTTGTGGCAAAAAAGAGCTGGAACAAACTGTTCTGGGTTTTCCCAGTCACACTGCGCGGACTGATGCGGCAGCATACTGGGAGGAGGCGAGAGGGGGCGTTCACACTGATGGCCCGGAGACACAGCTGTAAGCTGTGTTTTCCTCGCGGTAGGCGCATGGGTGCCTAGGCGCAGCGGCAAATAGGGCAGGATCTGGCCGCTGTGGCCAATAGGCACATCCGGCAACAGCACTACCCCCTCTTCAAGGCAATCACCTGCACCTTCCTGGTGCCAGAGTGAGACCAGGAGGTCAGTCAGTGTAAACAACTGGCACACATTAGTAACGCGGGCTGTTCCTGGCTTTTCGCGGTTAGCGTTCACCCTTCTGGGAAGCGGAATGAAGCTTGATAAACGGGATCTCCAGGGTTTGCTACCGCTTTCACCAGGTATCTTTTAAACCCGGGAGGCAAGCGCTACAAGACGGGTTGAGTACGGGTGGGGAACGCCAGACAGATGTGCCTGTGTGAACGGCCCCTTTAATCCGCTTGTGAAACGTTCCTCACACGGGCCTATATCAGGGCAAACTGCCAGTCTGAACTCAGCCTATGATTCTGCTCTTGCCTCATGTGCTGCAAGGAAAGTCTTTCTTCTAAGCATAGTTTGTCGTGACAAACAAATTTGGGTGCAGTAATAAAATACACTTTATCTTACCGAAGAACTGGGATTCTAAACCCTCAGGGTTGCTAGACAGTGCGACCAGGGCAGTGGGAGGGCTGTGGGGATGCAATGCCTGTCATGGCATCATGTCACTTCTGGTTAAAAAAAAAAAGGGAAGTGATTCAGGTAGCTCTGAGAATCACTGGAAACTCTATAATAAAACCTTAGAGTTTCAAGTGATTCCTGAGAGCTACCCCATGCCACTTAAGGTTTTTAAAAATGGAAATGAGATGACGTTGCAGCTGGTGTTGCAGGGTGGGGATTATTTTTCTCCTGCTGCTCTGAGTGATGGTGGGCAACAGGACTAGGGGGCTGGGGAATCCTTCACATCAACTGGGGGGGTTGGCAGCTCTATAAACCATAGCTTTTAAAAACCATAATCTTGGTTTTAAAAGATTGCTTGAAGCAATGGAAGCGGCTTAGATAACACAGAGGAAGGTTCAGCTCCCTCACCAATGTACACCTGTGGTTGTAAAAAGTTCACACCCACACTCTATTTTAGATGCAGCTGCCCTCATCTCCAGTAGCTTAGCCCTCAGGATGACTCTAAAATGTCCCTTGGTTTAGTGCAGGGCTTGTTACCAGATGCACGTGAATGGAATTAGGGCATGTATTCTGTACTGCTTTAGGCAGCTTACAGTTATGCTAGATTTGAAGCAGTGTATTTAAAATGCCGCAAAAAATACAATAAAACCTTTAATGGTACAACTCTGCTGCAGAATTCCTTGTTGCAGAAACAGTTAAAATGTATTTATTTAGGTATTTATATCCCGCTTTTCTTCCACCTGGGGACTTGAAGTGGCTTACAGAATTACCCAGAAAAAGTAATAGTTCAAAACAAAGCACAAAGACAGAAAGAAAAGCATATACCCACCACAAGTCCAGTGCACTGGATTGGCTTACTCGGGGCCAGAGGATGAGAGCCGTGGGCTAAGAGCCCTTTCATTCTTGCCCTTCAGCTTGTGTCTCTGGCCATGGTCAGGCTGAATATTTGCAATGGAGGTGGAGCAGAAGTTTAGCCAGATTTCATACAGAAGGCACAAAGATGTTCCCAACCTGCCTTCCCTGCCTCTGAGAAATGTATAAAGTCCCTGTTCCTTACTTTAGTAGTTTTTACCTAAAATAGATTTGATCTAAAGATGAAAGACGATAATTATAGCAAAATGGGGATGGGAACCAAGGGAGGCATGGTGTATTTAATTTGAAAGGAATTGCTGAGTGGGGTGTAAACTTGGGACTTCATGATAGCCAAGATTGGTTTCAGTTGACTATTCTGAATCCAGGGTCTAAACTAGAACATCAGTGGAAACTAATGAACTGCATGGGGCTATACAGCCTGTAAAGCTTGAAAGGCACTGCCTTAAGGCCGGTGCTCACTCTGCATCTTTATATTCTGGTATAAATAGTGGTGGAAAGTGCTGTCAAGTTGCAGCCAAATTATGGTGACCCCATAGGATTTTCAAGATAAGAGGTGGTTTGCAGTGGCCTGCCTCTGTGGAGCAAACCTGGACTTCCTTGGTAGTCTCTCATCCAAGTACTGATTTGGGCTAGGGTTGCCAGTCCCCATATCCCAGTGGTGGTTCCCCCACTTGGGGGGGGGGGCTTTTGCCTGCTGCCGGTCAGCTGGGAAGGCCCACCCCCAAACAGCCACATCTGGGCGCAACAACATCACCTGGAAGGGATGTCAACACGCTGGGGACATCACACACGATGCTCTGGTTTGAGGGCAAAACTCTATGGTAAATTTGGCCTAAAACCATTGAGTTTTGCCCTTAAACCAGAGTGACGCTGATGCGATGACATCACTTCTGGGTGACGTTATTGCATCAGGGACGTCCCGGAACACCCCCCAAATCCCCCCCCATTGGTGATGAGGGGACCTGGCCACCCTGACTTGGGCTGACCCTGCTTAGCCTCCAGGATCCAATTCCAATAACCTTTATTGGCATACCACTTCCAAGATCTGACAAGATCAGGCTAGTCTTGGGCCATCCAGGTCAGAGCATTGTAAGAATACTAGCGTACACAATAAAGCTGTTAACTGTGAGTGGAGTGCTCAGAGTTCAAGGCATTCTTTAAAGTCTCTGCAGTCTTTTTGAACGAACACATCCTGAATTTTACAAGAATGCGAAGAAGCTCAAAGCTTTTGGAACTCCTTTATGCATGTTAGAATACAGCATCATCCCCTTGAGGGACTGGTGTTCAGTAGTGGTGAATCTAGCCCACTGATCTGTGCCTGTCTCTCTCCCCCCCACCCCCCCACCCCAGCATTTCAAAACTCTTGCCGTGCTTCAGGTTTCTTGTGATGGCTCTCTCATGTTTAATTCTCACAACAGGGACTTTGTTCTTTCCCTCTCTGTGCCATGCTTAGCCTTTTCCGGCAAGTGTTTTGGAAATCGACACACAGTCCGATTTGAATGGCAGAATTTGAACAGAACTGTAGAAAGTCAAGCTACATCTGATTAGTTTTTTTTTCCTCTCCCCCCCCCCTTGCCTTCACAGGGTGATCAAGCAGACAGCTTTTACATTGTAGAATCTGGTGAAGTAAAAATCTTGATTAAAAGCAAGGTGAGTTCAAATATGCCTGTGGTGAAGTACAATAAGTGGTGGCTTGCAATTGAGAGAGGAAAAATAGTCTGGAAAGGTGGATCGAAAGTTAAGACCCCCACACCCCCACGGTGTTCTGATATGGTCCGTTCTTCTTGAATCCTGTGGCCATTTGGGGTAAAAGTACGTAATAAAGCACCAGTGGGCGGTTGATAGGATGATTAAGGCCAGACTAGGCAGTTAGCAGGAGTGTTCCCAAAAGCTTAAAGCTAGCCCCAGCAGAGTAAATACACTGGTGCACCCATCAAAATTGTCATAGAGGTGGTATGGGTTAAACTAAGTCGGCTTTAGGGACCATGGTGGCTCAGAGGTTAAGACGCTGAATTGCAGAAGGGAAGGTCTGCAGTTTGGCAGTTCGAGACCCCAGTGCCACGTGACAGAGTGAGCTCCCGTCTCTGGCCCCAGCTCCTGCCAACCTAGCAAGAAATTGCAAGTAGATAAATAGATACCACTTTGGTGTGAAGGTAACAGCGTTCTGTGCGCCTTGGCCTTTAGTCATGCTGGCCATATGACCATGGAAACATCTTCTGACAGCGCTGGCTCTTCGGCGTGGAAACGGAGATTAGCACCGTCCCCTAGAGTCGGATTTGACTGGCTTTCAAGCAAAGGAAACCTTTACCTTTACTTTAAGTCTGCTTTAATAGGTTTTGATTTGGGAAAGAAGTCCGAGTTTAACTGTCTACCTTAAGGAGTCCCTTTGTGCTGTTACATATGTCTGAAGATAAAATAGCATAGTTAAAAGAGAGAGAAGGAGCACTCTTAGAAGCCTACAGCCTACTTTCTCTGGACGATGGCTGACGCAAAGCCCCTGAGTAAGATGCCAGTCAATGCAGAATTAGTCAAGCAACCAGGGAAGCCAGTGCCTCTGTCTTATTTCCAGGAATGGTGATTGCTTTTTGCAAGACTGACTCTGGTTAATGTTGTATGAGGCGCGTGTATGTTGAGGCAGAGGTCTTGAACAATTTTTTAAAATGCTCCCTTAGTGGCTTGAAGAGAGACAGCCCAGTATTCTGCATGGACAAAATTCTTTCGGCTTGCCTATTTCTGTCACAACTAGGGCCCTCATAAATGTCCCTGCGGCAGTATAGAGGGAGGACCTTAACTTCATTCAGAATAAACAAGACAGCTTCTGAAAAGGCAGAAGACTGAAGATTGTGCAAATTGCTTGCTTGTTAACTGAATCCTATTAAGGTTCCATTAGGAAATTCAGGAGCTTTGCTGACAGTCAGAAAGAGTATATTGTGACTGTCAGCACATGAGATACGTTACATTAAAAAAAAGGCTTAGTGGCTAAATGCAGATGTCCTGCTGCTAATCTTTCAGTCTTGATGAAAAACCAGGAGTCGTGCTTTCTTGTGCTTTCTCATGTGCTCTCTTCTTCTTTCCATTGCACACATTCCTCCCTTTCTCTCCCGCCATCAAAGATAGCTTTCAAACTTAGATTTGAAGCTGGTTTGTGAACCCTCACGACTGTGAAACAGGGTTAGTGCTAACACAGACAAAACATTACAGAAGGATTAAATGTTGATAAGTGAAGGAGGGAGAATGTGGGCCTACGGCCTCGTCCTGATCCCTTAGCCACAGCTTAGAGAATATCTGCACCAGACCTAGAGGATGGATCCGACAGAGCATTTCTTACGATCAACGGACTCCCCATTTGCAGAGTACAACTTTCCCAGCTTCCCCCTTTCTGTATTTTGGGCTGCATCAGAAGGGAGGAGAAGAAAGCCATGCCCCACTGATAAAAATCCTCCAGTCAGCAGAAATGCTCTGTGGGATCCAAGCCCCGTTTCTACTCCTAATTTTGAAACGTGATCTCTTTGATAATGGCAGGTGTCCTAGCTTGGGCTGGAAGCAGGCTTCAAGCTTTGCTCAGTGGAAGTGGGAGGACACGTGCCAATCAGGGGCAATGGCAAATTCACAAATGGCATTTCTAGGCATGAGGTTGCTCCTGAGGATCATTTCATGTTAACATTTTCCCCTAGGCAAGTCAAATGCTCCCCATTACCAAATTTGCATACAAATATGTGCACACGTATAATGACAGGTTTCCTCCTGGTGACTGAAAATGGGGCATGAAAGAATAACAGTAAAATCAGTTATTAAAAGTCTCAGAATCAATTTAAAGCTATTCCGCTGTTATTCAGAACCAAACCCTGCACCTAGCGAGCAGCAGAACAGCAAATTACAAATGGTATATGGAGTTCACAGCTCAGGAAAACAACAGCAACTTCATCACTTGTTGGTCTGTGAGGGCGCCCTTGATTGGTCAGTGAGGGCGCCATCATAGAAGATGCTCCTTATTCATTTGATAACCACAAACTTTGGAGCAGTACTTGCTCAAATTGTCTCTGTATGGATGGGATTCATGGGGGGGGGGAAGCTTTTTGGTGTGTTCACAAGCGAGAGGCACTTCTAAGTGTTGCATTTCTAATGCAGACTATCACAAACAAGGATGCAAACCAGGAGGTGGAGATTGCTCGGTGTCAAAAGGGACAGTATTTTGGAGAGCTTGCACTTGTTACCAACAAACCGAGAGCCGCCTCTGCGTATGCTGTTGGGGAGGTCAAATGTTTAGGTAAGGTGTCTCTCTTCTGATGTATTCTTCTTGATCAAACACCTTCCTTTTGGGCTCAGTGGCTTAATTTTGGGGCTTTGGAAATATGGGTTCAGGCATTTCACTGGTTGTGTTTAAACAAGCATATTGACTGTGGTGCCCTAGCTTCTTTGGTGTGGCCACTGATGGTGATTAAATTGTCCATTGTGTGTGTACTCAAATTATTGAGGTAAAGGTCAGAGGGGGCCTTAATGAAACAAACAGGTCTTCTGCCTCTGATTCCCATCCCTCCCACTCCTCTTCATAAGCCATACCTGTCTCTGTTTTTAATCAGTGGTATTCATATAGAAAGCATTCTATTATATATTAGGTTGGCATTTATCTGCCTCAATAACCCTCTTCTTCTTTGTTCTCACCATGCTTCTGAAAGGTGGGATCCCAGAAGGGAAATATCCACAATGTGGTGTTCATCTGCTTGAGACTCGCCCAGGGAAGGGTTGTCAACTGAGATATTAAGTATATCTTACAGGGCTGCAGTGAAGCACAGTAGATTATGACTTTCAGATTTGCCTAATCAGACTTTTCTTGGCCAGTGAAATCTCTGCATCAGTTTGTCTCCGTACTGTCACAAAGCAATGTTCATAGCAGCCTCATCTAGTTAAGCTGGAACCTATCCAGTGTCAGGACTGTGTTCATTGCTTTCATTCCCTGATCTGGATCTTGATTCTGTCAAATAAATTAGTTAGGTCTCAAGTGTGGCATGCGGGGCCGGAGAAATTCAGCCCCTTCCTCCCCAGTAGAGAGTTGCTATCACTGAGAGGATCCAGTTTTCTTCTTTGTGGATTCTGGTTGCCAATTGAGTTAGACTGCCACTCCAGTTG
>NW_015173131.1:1114495-1149807 GCF_001447785.1 Gekko japonicus
TGGGTCCACCCATGATTCTTTTGGATCCTGAGTTCACCACACACAGAAACGAAGCTTTAGAGTAGATAGTGAAGTATTGAACCTAATCTGGTACTCAGCTTGGAGCGAGTGCAGCTGGCGAAGCACTGGTTGGATATGTGCTGTCGATGAGGTCCTGGTAAGGACCTGAGCCGCTGCATTCTGGACAAGCTGTAATTTCCAGGTCAGTCTCGAGGGCAGCCCTGCGTAGAGCACGTTACAGTAGTCTAGCCTGGAGGTGACTGTTGCATGGATTACCGTGGCTAGGTCGGGGTGGGACAGAAAGGGGGCCAGTTGCTTGATCTGGCACAGCTGGAGAAGCACCAGTCTGGCAACATTTGTTACCTGAGTCTCCATAGATAAGGAGGCATCCAGGTACACACCCAGGCTCTTGGCAGTTGGCACCGGGGTTAGAGATACGTGGTCAAGAGCCGGGAGTTGGCATTGATGGAAGTGCTAATCCCCCCCTTAATAGAAGTGCTAATCCCCCCCCCTTCTTAAACAACAGTAGCTAAGGGGGGACCACTGCAAAAGTTAGGGGGCAGGCACTGATACAAAATGCTGGCATGAGAATTCAGCCCAACTTTCCCCCATAATGTTTCTGTGCTGCCCTGTGTAACACAACAGAGTTGTTCAAACTTTTAACCTACAAAGAACCCTTCCCACATAGCTTATCTGCTGAGGAACTTGTGTGCTTCTGCCATGGGATCCCTGCACATTGCATGGGATTCTGGAGCATGTTCTAGGGTGCATTTTTTGGTTCATGTGTGCAGCAAGCCAGGCATGTTGAGTTTCTCTATTGCCGAATTCAAATGAGAGTGTGCCTTAGAAAACACTCAGTATTTGTCCTTTGTTACTCATCTTCCCGGTGATGAACTGCTACTAAACTTACATGGAACTCTGCAGTTCCCTGGAACACACCTTAACCACTGACCTAGCAGAATAGAGTGATAGCAAAATGATTATGTGCTACACAGATTTGTTAACAAACTGGTTTCCAAATTTCCCAGGGCACTTCCAGCATAAATATTCTTCTGAGGGAGTGCTAAAGATATAAAATTAATCTTCTGCAGCATCACACTAGAAATGGACATTCGACTTTGTGAGCTGCTGGCATTAAAGTTGTGAGCGAGCCATTTGGCTACTGCATGAATTAGTTTGCTCTGGAGCCCTCCTTCCTGAGCTAAGACAAAAATGTGTGAGCCGGAGGCTAAAAAACTGTGAGCTAGCTCACACTAACTCAGCTTAGAGGGAACACTGGTCCAATCCCAGGTTTCCATCAGCTTGGCTGATCATAAGAACAGGGGCTTTCCTTGATATTTGGCTAGAAGTTTACTCGGCAAGAACCTGGAAGACATCAAATTGAATCAGAGTATTGCTTTCTTAATTTGCTGAATGGTTTCCCCAAGGGGAGACCATTTTTGTCCAAAGCACAGCGGGGAATTTGGGGGCAAGGTAATTAGTTTTGCCTCGCATCAAACATCTTTTGTAACACTGTTGTGGCTCTGGGTAGTCAGGAATGCTGTCTGTGAGAAGCAGTTTCTTTCAAATTAGCAGAAATACTCTGGAATGGTAAGAGCCATTCGGCTCGCCCAGTAGGCCCTCTTCCTCCCTTTCCTATGCAGCCGTGCACGTTTCCGTGACTTACATCTTCATGCAGTGGCTCTACTCACACAGCACATCTTTGAGAGCTTCCAGGGAAGGACATTTTGCCGCTTTCCTGAGCCGCTTGAGTTTCTCTCCTCACACCTTCCCTTGGAGTCAATGTTCACGTGTTCCTTACTTGTATCTTTGTGTTTCTGTGCAGTTATGGATGTACAAGCATTCGAGAGGTTACTTGGGCCCTGTATGGACATTATGAAGAGGAATATAACACATTATGAAGAGCAGCTGGTGGCACTGTTTGGTTCTAGCTTGGACCTGACCGATCCAGGCAATTAGGCACAGAGTTACCTGGGTGCCTTCTCCGTTCAAGACACAGAAGAGCCTCCTATTAGCAACACCACACAAATGAAAAATGGACACTACGGGACAGTGGCTGTTGGTGTCTTCTTGGGCATTTTTTTTTAAGAAACCTACGTAGGTCTCAGCATAGCCGGATGGGTCAAGGCTCGCTCTAGGCCTCTGCTTTGCTGCTGAAATTTCATTATTAGACCTAGCTTACTGCTAAATTTCTTTAATCCTCCTTTCACTTTGCTTGGTTCAGAATGGCATGTCTCTCCAACAATTTAAGTGCCTGATACAAAGATGTGGAGTCCTCTCTGTTGTTCTTGCTTAAAAAAAAAAAAGGAAATACATGGCAAAAAAAGTTTGCAAGTGATTGGGGGTAGGAGGTGGCTCTTACTTGCCTCGGGGACAGCCACCTCCTTACAGTCTCTTATTTTCAGTATTCTCTTTTCCCCCTCAGCATACCACAAACTGTGTTTAGTGATGATATCCTTGGATTTGAAATAGTTGTTAACTCTCTGAGAGGATGGAAATGTGCCAGAACTAGTGAGTTTGTGAGGTCTGGGGCTGTTGTGCCATCTGTGGGATTGTGGCAGGTACTGCAGCTCCTAAATTCTGAGAACTCAAGGGCTGCTTGCCTTGTCAATAAGGAGCAATGAAACAAAATACTAAGTCATTATATGTAACAGCAAACAGGTTTTTTTTTTTTTTTTTTAAAATGTATGTATTTTTTAAGGCTTCGTGGAACTTGAACAATAGTCCGAAAGATCCGGTGGCCGCAAGAATGTTGCATCCGCATTGTCCCCCAAAGCTTTGTCTGTTTCTTAAAATTGGATTGATTTGTGATCTCATGAAAAATAGTAGCACGTGACCTAAATTCCTGCTTATGGAGACCCTTTGTACTCCTAGATTTCACATGGCACTGCCCTGGGCAGAATCAAGTTTTAATGCTGGGTTTTTTTAAAAAAAAAAATAGGAGTTTGATCTCTCTCTGACGTTCTCTCTCTCTTTTTGGTAATTTAAAGAATATGTACAAATTAAGGGGAGCTCCCTTCAGCAACAGTGTTTTACAGTATTCTTCGACATGATTAGATACACGTTTTCCAACTGCCAAATCTATTTACTAAATCTTTTGAAAATTATCAACATTTTACTTCAGAAGTGAATCATTTTTTAAAAAAAGAAACAAACCTAAAATGAAAAAAAAATTGCATTTACTTTTTGGGCAATTGGTATATGGATGAAGGATTTTTTGAGCTAAGATTCAGTTAATGAATGACATTTCTCTAAAAAAAACACAAAAAATGCTAAGGCAGAGGCATTTTTAAACATAGGCATCTGTTTCTATACCAAGGCTTTCCAAAAGTAACATCTGGATTCAGTTTTATCTGAGTATTTTCTCAAGAACTGGACCTTAAAATGGGGCTCTTAAAGGTTTAAAAAACAGCCATTTTGGGATACTGAACCAGTAAACAGTAACTTCAATAGATCTTTTCCTTATCTGTTTTTCTTAGCATGTTATAAATATTTCAGAGATAGACTTATACTAATTGTGGGCTTCTGACTGGGAGAATAAACCAACATGTACTTATCATGGCCCTGAAATATTTCCACCATCTGGAATTCCTCTTTCCAGGCAGTGCCACTGATAACCTGTGAGATCTGTCCTAGCCAGTATCAATTTTCTAAACTGCTATGGTTTTGGTTCCTATATTGGTAACTAATGATGTAATTGTAATGCATTGTTGAATCAGGGTATGGTATTATACTAGTTTGAAGGTAAAAGGCCTTTTTTGGGGGGTAACAAATGCCTTTGGAAAAGATACTGAATCCCTGGTGACCATATCATGTTTATTTTTCTAATGCCTCTGTTTACTAGAGATGTCCTCGCTTACTATCTCAAAAGCCAGAAAAAAATACACTTCTTTCATCATCATATTTTTTTTTGCACCAAAGATATTGTTTTTAATTGTAGGATTCTTTCTTTGTACAAACCTCTTCTAGTCTATGAATTTAATGAAGGTTGTTGAGGGAGAAAAAGGATCACTGTGGAGCAGACATGGGTTGTGCAGCAGCAGTACTGGAGTGTCCAAGCCATTCATTAAGCCCTTGCAGATTTTCTGCTGAGCAAAACTCACGCCTTCTAGATACAGCTTTTGAGCCATTGTAGGCTCTCCCCTCATGTAGGCATCCCAGTTGTTCCAGAGGCTTTTGAGTGCTGGCTAAATACAACTTGGCTTTCGTAGTGGATGGGTTACACAAAATTGCTTCTTTTATCCCTAGCCAAAAATCAGAGGACATTTGCTTTGTGATAGAAGTGCAAAAGAAAAAAAAAAAAAAAAGTCTGATAGGGCAAGAAGCAGATCTGCAGGAAGCTGTGAACAGAACTGAAAGCCGGGTGAGGCTTGAATTGGGCCATGATTATTGTCCCTGATCTGTAAATTTCCTGGAGGGGAAAAAAAATAACAACAGAACTACACTTAGTGCTGAGTTGCACAACCCTAAACTGGTCTTGTTGTAAAATCTTTTTTTTTTAAATCTACTTACGTATGGATAGTAAAATGGTTATGTTAATTCCTTTCTCAAGAGCACAGTGAGAGAATTCCACCTGTAGATACAATCAGAATGAGACCCTGCTCGTTTTTGGGGAGGGTGTGTGTGTCCTTTTGGATTCAAAGGAGAGTCCAGTTTGCGGGTATGTGGATTATTCCTGCACTGAGAAGAGAGCAGCATTGTTTTTGCAAATGAGCTGTTTGGGATTTGTCTGAATGGTAATGATTTGGAGTTTGTAAGTGATCTATTGTGCAATATTTACAGTGCTCTAACTCTAGCTTCTCGTCATGTATTCTCCTCGTGCCCCCGTTCCAGCTGGTGTCTCACCATGTTGCTAGGAGTGATCCTGCCCCATCTTTGGATCCTTCACTTTGACGGCATTAACTTTTTTTTTTAACTTTTATTTGATCTTTCTCACAGATGTTGTGTTTTCTCTTTATATATCACTCTGTGAAAAGGGGGGAAGAAATCTGCTCATGTTTTGCATAAGATCATTGGTGGCGTCTAGCTTTAATAAGAGAACTCAGCAGCAAAGCGGCTAACAAGAGTTGTGTCATCTGAGACTCCGTGTCTTTTTTTCTTCTTCCCAAAAAACTTCCTGCTTGTCATTTTCAGTCACTGGGAGAAGAGATTAGTATTCTGGCATTATATTCCTGTTAATATTGTCACAGCAGAAGTTTTCACAGTGTATTAAAACTGAACTCCTTGTCTTTAATAACAGGAAGAGAGTGGAGACTTGGACGAAGAAAAAGGGCAACCCCTTTGTTTCTTTTTCTTTTCTTTTCAGATGTTCTGGGCATGTGTTTGTAAGCCAGTCTTGCCAAAATACAGTTTCTCTGGGTTTCCCCCCCACTCCAGTTATCTTCTGTTGTTTGAATATTGCTGGTGGATTTTTCTCTCTCTCTCCCTCTCCAGTTTCTCCAGTTGCATTTCATTGGGGGAGAGGCCTTTTCTTTGATTTCTCCGTGTACAGGCTATAGGGCTATGCTGGACCTTGATCACCCAGCAGAAACAACGTCCCACATTTCTTAGGAGCATGACACACACATTTGCTGTGCCTAGCTAAGGCTTAAACCACATGCTGCCAATGCTTTCCTTCAGCCACAAAAAAGTCATTCTAGTTTTGCATAAAAATGCTACCTCAAGGCTCCAAGTACTTTAAATGTGTCTTGCCTGTGAGAATTCCACAAATCAGTTCTGATAAATTGGTCTGTTGCATTTGGTGTTTGGAATGTTCTTTTTCTTTCTTTCTTTTTTTTAAATCTATTGCTGGGTGGGGGGTGTTGTTTTGAGTCATTTTTACAGCAAAATTGCGTGAAGAACAGTTCTTGCACTATATAGTATTGCACAAGATAAGGAGCAAACATCTGCCATATAAAGATCCTGGTCTCATTCTGATCTGGGGTTTGAGGTCACTTCTGACTAATAAAAGCTGACATGCCATGTCCAGCCTTCCTGATTACACTCTTGCTTGTATGTTTCAGTGTGCTTTCTTGTACATTTTTAACTTGTTCCAGCAAGTATAGCCATTTTCATTGCTCAGAGACTGAAAAGGAGATTCAGTTTAACTAATGTGTGATGGCAGAGAACGGGAAAGCAGTGGAATCTCACTTTCTAAGAATTTTGAGAAGTCCATCCCCCCTTTTTTAAATGTTCAGAAATTGTGTGCTCTACAGCCCTTCTGTGTTCAAACTGCAGTTG
Source organism: Gekko japonicus (assembly GCF_001447785.1). Classification (NCBI taxonomy): domain Eukaryota; kingdom Metazoa; phylum Chordata; class Lepidosauria; order Squamata; family Gekkonidae; genus Gekko; species Gekko japonicus. Next base: position 1,120,715 of record NW_015173131.1, read on the forward strand.
GGAGATCACAATGGAATGGTCTCTCAAAGCAAAAATGCCTTGCACATAGGAAGGCACCACATAATTATTTCTGAACGTAAAAAATGGGTGATTTCCCACAAGCGCTGCTCCACGCTCACTCCTCCCTTTTGCCCCGATGGTACGTGTCAATTTCACACAAGCTGCTGCGTGGCCGCATTTTGCCCCGCAGCTTCGTGCGATTTCCCCCGCGTCTACTCAATCCTCAGAAAACAGGATTGAGTAGACGCGGGGAAAATAGCATGAAGCTGCGGGGCAAAATGCGGTCGTGCAGCAGCTTGTGTGGAATTGACACGTACCATCAGGGCAAAGAGAAGAGTGAGCGCGGAGCAGCGCTTGTGGGAAATCACCCAATGGGTGCACGGGGGTAACCGTTATAGTCTGCTTGGATACACATGAACCGTCAACAGCCCGCCATAGGGGTGTATGTATGACATGAGCTGTCACCGGGCCAATGTATATAGATGGACATATCAAAAAAATGTAAACAGGAGTAGAAAGACAACGAAATATAAAAGGTACAGTTTGTGATGCTCAGTTGTATGCCAGATAAACACAGTGACCCTATTTGTTAGTTATAAAAAACCATGACATGGATAGTTGAGTGTAAAAGATTCTACAGGCAAAGTGTTACAATAAAAATTTTAAAAATAATTTATTGTATAGAAGAGAATTTACATGGCATTTTACAGGTAAATAAACAGATTTCTAAATAGCAAGAAACTTTCAACTGTAACCAAAACTAACTTTTGACATTGAGTGGTATCAGATCTTAAGGCCAGAGGGCAAAAACCCATGTTCTTGACTGACAATCTTTTGTTCAAGCTATTGCCGGGGGCGGGGCTGGCTGCCTCTGTGTTTCTCAAGAGCAGTGACCAGCCCACAGACAAAGGTGAGACATCTTGGTTGACCTATTCTCAAGCCCCCCAGGCCTGTGAGTGTTTGAGAGAGAGAGAGAGAGAGAGAGAGATTATAGATCTGCCATCTGACGTCACACTTTGTGCATCTGAAACAGGCTCTATTACACCAAAGCTTATGCCGTAATAAATCGTTAGTCTTTAAGGTGCCCCGAGATCATGTAGTTCACTTACAGTTCGAGCATACCATTTTGAAAATGAGCCTATTGGCTTGGATCCTATGGAGTGCATGGGTAGATGTGGTTTTTTTAAAAAAAGTGTACCCAGTGCGGTACAAAAAATGACCCATTCAAATGAACACCTTCTCTGCCTTTTCTGCTTGGGTGAGGCCCATAATACAGCCACATGCAAGATTTGCCTCCAATTTACCCTGAAAGCCTGCTCAGATCGAGCAGCGTGCTTGAAGGTGAGCTTACGGGAGAAAGCGCTCTCTTGCTCTAATAGCCCGGCAGCAAAAACATCTGCCCTGGCAGAGCACAGGTGATCCTTGCCTTCGAAATGACTGGTGAGAACTGACTAACTTATGAGCCTGCCATCGATCATCTCAGTTCTGTCAGTTCCAGGGACAGAACCGAAGTGTCAGGTCCAATCACCTGTTTGTTCAGCTGAATGCCGTGCGTTGGTACCCCCGCCTAAGGCAGCCCATTCCAAATCCAAACAGCAGGAGAAGCATCATTCCAGTTCCAAGACACTCCCGGAATCGATTAACTCTTTGGTTGCAGCCAATCAGCTTTGGTTCTGATGGAAAGAAGAGGAGTCTCCCCACCATGAACGCCTTCTCCACGTGCCTCCCCGGCTCATTCGTTCTCAGAAGGGGAAATAGAGCCTGGCCAGGGTGCATTGGCAGTTCCAGCAGCTAGTCGACCATCAGAACCATCCCCCCCAGCACCCTGGCAGAGTTCTATGCCTCTGTCTCCTTGGCAAGGCGACCCATACTATTTTACTCCTTTTAGAACTCAAGAATGGGTGGCTGGCAATCTCGAAAAGCACCTCCAGAACTGAGACACCCTTTTCACGGAAGCGTGACACTGCGGGTCCGCCAGTTCAGTATCCTCCGGCAATCTCTCCTCAGACCCTTATGGGGCACTTGGATTCTGAGGAAGAGCAGGCTTTGAGGGCTGACTCCCCTTCTGGTCTGGGCTCAGACTTACCATTGGGCCCTTCCCCTGATGACACTGTAGGGGACCCTTATTTCACACTGACATTAGTGGCATAATATTAGGCAGGAAATCACCTGTTCTCCATAGCGACTCTTACTGTGTCTGATTCCAGTTAAAGGCTGTTTTTTCTGCCCTTTGTAATTCTGAACTGCTGTGACAAACAGCACAGTCTATAAGTATTGTCTTAAAGTTTTGATGGATCTGTTAGGAATTACAGCTTGTGATGGTAATATCGTGCATGTCTGCAAAAAGTACAGCAGCTAAAGCCAGTTCAAGATGCACTGTATTGTAGGTTTTGGAGGGCACAATTACCAGTCCCAGATCTTTCTCTTCAGCCTTTCTCCCTTCCATTCCTGCTTCAATAGTGATAAGTGCTTTCCAAATGGTACCTGGAGATTGTGTGCATACTTCATTGAGCATTGTGGGAGACAGTATACATTTGATTCCAGTTTATTAGCATACAGTAGATACGGCGTTCCGTGCGCCTTGGTGTTTAGTCATGTCGGCCACATGACCACGGAAACGTCTTCGGACAGCGCTGGCTCTTTGGCTTTGAAACGGAGATGAGCACCACAACCCTAGAGTCGGATTCGACTGGCTTTCGAGCAAGGGAACCTTTACCTAGATACGGGGCAGACCATGCTTGCCCCAGGTGGAGGGCCTTTATCCCTAAAAAGAAGACATCGGCTATCAATCTGAAACCTAGGAAGAAGGCAGTAAATATCACACCAAATTTGACCGGTGCTGTTGGGGCAGGACTTAATTAAAACTGGATTCTTCGCCAGTTGGAATTTGTAACTATCACATGATCATGGAAAGTACATTTACGTTGTGTCGTGTCGTGTCTCAGGCTACATGAAGGAAGAGTTCACGAAGACTTCTGATAAAGAGCTGGGCTATAACTTGAAGGTGGGAGACAATGCCCCTGTGGAAAATGTCTCACCTCTGACTTCCCAGATTTCATTCAAGCCTGTCACCCTTTTTTTTTTTACAGAGACAGAAGCGTTAACTGAATAGGTTTTTGTTCTGAATGCCTGGGAAGGAATGAAGTAGGGGCAGCTGCAACAGGCCAGAACTCAGTCAGTTACTGCTTCTCTGATCAAATCCATTTTATTTTATTTTCATCTGCTGTGTCCTATCACCTTCTTTCCTTTGGCCTTTTGTTTTCTCCTTGTCTGCTTTTGTTCTCTTTTCCACAGTGACAAATGAGCAAAGCGGGCACAAAACTGGAGTGAGATTTCTAATGTGTGTGTGTGGGGGTGCACCTCTGCTGCTTGCAGTTTGGAATTTGCCTTAGGCATAGGAGAGCCTGATACCTAGATTGAATTTTTTAAATAGAGGTTACCTTTTTTGGCTACAGTGGGAAATTTGTTTCAAGAGTGGGTGAGCCACTCAGTGTGGGGGGCTTTTAGCTTGGTATCTGATTTTAATTCTTCATGTAAACCATCTTGCTGCACCTTACCTGTGTAAAGGAAGACATGTGTCTGAGCATGGGCAGAATGCCTTTTACTCACCAATGAATAACCATGGTCAAGCTTCGGTGGTGGTAGTGCAGGTGGCTAAAGACCTGAAGAGGCATAGTGCTCGGGTAGATTTAAACTCCAAAACCTCTCTGTTTGGAAAAAAAGAATTCTTCACTGAAGGGAGACCAAAGGGCTGAAGGTGCATAATATCCAAGGAGACCCCCTCCCACTACAGGTCTGTATACTTCAGAGCCATGTCTGTATTAACAATAATCAGTTCTCTGAACGAGAGAGAATTTCTCTCACTACACAATAACCACACTTATCTATCTATGAGTATTAGGGTATGATTCCTAGGTTGGAGGAAGTGATTTGCAGGCAGGCGTAACTTCGGAATCTCCCATTTTAATGATTAAGCTACTGATTAATTGCGATCTACCCCACCCACTGCCAGCTTCCAAATAATGTTGAAGCTGCTGTTTTGTACCCTAGAATATCTTGAGAAAAGAATGTAGGTTCACAAAGGACTCCCTAAGCAAATTGCTTTCCCATGAATAAGTGTTGGGGTTCTGTATTGCGGATATAGGCCACCTTCTAAGAACTTGTACCCATCCCTGGTTGTGGCGCTCCCACTTCACACACACACATGGCACCACTGTGACTTAGTGCCACAAGATGGCACTATCAGGATTTTGACGCCATCTGCTTTTTTAAAATGGAATTTGATAATTGACTGTTTTATGCTGGTTTTTTCTAAGTATACTTTGATGTAAGCTGCCCTGGGCCTGGCTATCGGGAAGGGTGTTCAACAATCCAATTAATAACAACAACAACTCCTGTTCATGTTACACTGGAGATGGAAGGCAAGAATAGGCACTAAAAGTGTGACTACCTTTCGCACACAGTTAATGATTTTGTTAATTAGTCTGGTAAACAGACTGCTTCTTCAAAGCCACATGATTGTGACTGCATGTGATACGTACCTAGTAGTGTGTGGAACTACAACTTTCAATACAGCTATTCAATATGACGCCGCTGAATGGTGATACTATCAGGTCCTGTCCAATAGGTCTCAGGTTCAGGACAATGGAGACCTTAGCCCCACCCAATGTACATCATAATACTTCTGGCTGTGGGCCTGACAGGAATTTGGGGTACCTGAACCTCGAGGAACAGGACAACAGTAGATGCAGAATTTTTGCGGCCAAGATATTCCTATAGTAAGACCTCAGATGCTCAGCAGGAGACCACCAAGGAAGTCCATGATTGCTACACAGAGGCAGGCAATGGCAAACCACCTCTTGTTTGTTTCTTGCCTTGAAGACCCTGCAGCCTTCATAAGTCAGCTGCAACTTGGCAACACTTTCCATCACCACCAAGTCAACTTCTCTTCCTCCTTAGACTGAAATATTGTCTTGCATTGCATTCTGTGTACGCTTTGCTAGCTTTGTAGCACACTTTTGCTTTCCTCAGCCGGGATTTTAACAGTACAATAGTGTTTTTTTTTTTAAAAAAAATTAGGCACTCAATGGGTAGCCTGTGTCACTGCAATTGTTTTTGATCCAGCAAGAACTTTGTCCGTTTTCTGTGTGGCAGGTTGTAGTATATACAAACATTCTCAGTGACTCTTCCCAAGTGGTGAAACGTCCTTCCCATTGAGAGGCATTGCAAAATCTGAGCTTCAGTGTTTTCTGTTAAGGTTTACGTAGCTGTTTGTGTAGGCTGACATTTAGGAGCTGGAATTACCAATTAAAATTAATTTTATCGAGCTGCTTAATAGGTATCCAATTCTGTTTTATTGTGCAGTAACAACAAACCCTGGGGATGCAAAGGATTACAAACATTTTTTAAACAAGTGTCTGCCTGCTCGCCTCTGGGGTTGTCAAATTCAGCAAACGTGGGAAAAATATTGGTATTTTTTGGCAGGAAATTTTATTTCCCTGGACTTTTTTTGGGGGGGGGGGGTTTATAGGCAAAGTTGCAAAATGTTCCATGTAGCAGGCTTTGGGGGATCAGTCTATCTGCTTTCATTGTTTTCTTTCTAGGCTGCTGGGGAGCAGAAGTACGTTATTAAGTGGATAATGCATCTTCTTTTAAAACAAAAAAGTAGGATGAAAGAACTTGCCTTGTGGGCTCCAATGTGGGCATCCCCCCCTCCCGGTTTGGAAAGCAGGATTTGATAGAACTCCTTGGAAGGGATAGCAGTGCATGCTTTGCAAACAAATATCTTAATGCCAATCCTACTTGGAGAATTCTGTAAAATAGCTTTCATTGTATAGCATTGCCAGATTCCCCCCCCTCCCAATTTGCTCTTCTCTCCTTTGAACCCATCCCCCCCCTTTTATATGGAAATCTAACATCAGCAGACCTTTCTCTATGCTTGTATCTGGTATGTTTTTTGGGGAGGAGGGATAACACTGTAGCGGGAAAAAAAAGATGCCTCGCCAACACACACACACACACACACACACACACACACACACACACACACACACACACACACAAGTGAGAGGGAGAGATACTTACTAATTTCCTCTGGGATATGTCTTGGATCCCTGTGAAATGCAAATGTTCTGCATCTGGGGCCTTAAACCATTTATTTCTTGTCGTAAGAAACATGATGGGAGTTAGAATGCTAAAGAACAGCTGTAAACACATAACTTGAAGTGATCCCCAACCCTGTGCCCACGATGAGGTAGACCAGAGCGAGTGAGAGAGGCAGGTGCTGGTGTTGCACCGGTCAGGGAGAGTGTTGTTGCTGTTTTAATGATCTTTTTAGCTGGCTGAGTCATTCTTCTGGAGGCAGGCACATTGGGGCAGCTTTGTTTTTAGGCCCCTCCCCGCATACGCCTTAATAATTCAGAGAATCATAGCCTCCTGGCAAAACAAACTCATTTGATCACTGACATGTTGTAGAAAATTTATGCAAAATTAAAACTGATTACTCAATATGTTTACAATCACTTGGGAAGGGCAAGAAAGAGCATAGCAGAGGGTAAACAGAGATATAACCAAGGACAAATGGCTGGAAGGGGTAATGATATTAAGAGAGAGCAACTAGGAACAGGAATGAAAGGGGAACAAGGCAATCAAGCCCTAAAATATGAAGCACAAATGCTAGTTCTGAAAACACATCCTTATAAGATGGAGCACTAGATGGTGGGCTAGTTGTCATTTGGCCTTCTTGCGAAACATTCCACCCTGTAGCCTGGCTTTGAAACAAGTTGTGGTATTAAACAGTCTATCGTATTGTAAATCAAATCATATTTCCAGAGAATTCTCACTATCCAGCAGGATAGTAGAGAAATTGTTTGCTTCCCATGATAATTTAGAGCACTTTGGGATAAGAGTAAGGAGATAGTTCTGAAATCAAAACGTTCAGCTATTGTTCCCTGGTAGAACCCAAATTAGGGCCAAACCAGCACAAGTGAAAGAATCTGAATATTCCCCTAACAGATTTGACCTCTCTGAGACCAGTGAAGATCCAAGAGAAGAAACTATAGAAAACAGGTCAATGAACAGACACCCAGGGAACAGGGATGGAAATTTAGATATGGTGGAGTTGAAATTGTTATCTACTTTCAACATCTTGGGGTTGGAAGAGAGGAATAACATAATCCAGCAATCCCATGATTTGCATTCAACTCCGATAGGGATCAAAGACAAACAACATCCGATAGAAAGCAGAAAGCAATTGAAAGAGCCTGAGAAAGAGCTAGTAGTGAAAGAGCGAACCCCTCATTTAACAATAGAATCCATTCAAAAGTCTGTACCCCATGCAAAAAGTAAGCAGTGATCAAATAGTAAAGTATGGCAGCCCTGTTGAAGATACCGGCCCAATGAGTAGACAAAGTATAGCACCTTTACAACCTATAGTATTTATTAACAAGACCACAGGATCTAGGGTTTGAAAGTCAGAAGACGGAGAATTGGAAATGGAGCAGATTATGGAGATGAATTGACAGGTACATATCTAGTGGTAAGTATTTGCTCTTGGAACATAGAAGGATGGTTTTTTAGAATTAGTCAACCAGAGGTCAAAGAGCTACTTATTTCCTTCCATACAATCAGCCTATAAGAAACATGGGTCACAGATTAATTCTATCAAGGGCTACAGTATGTTCTTTGTCCCAGCAATTAAGATGAAAAGAAAGGGGAGACCCTAGGCTGCTTGGGCCTGTGCTATAATTCATTAAGGCTGGAAAGAATGAAAATACTCTTAAGGAAAGAATTATAATGGGAAGTTTATTATTATTGACAAACACTGCCCAATTGATTGTAATTAATGTCTACTTACTCCCATCTAGTAAATTAGAAGAGCTCACCAACAGGTAGAGGATGTATTCCTGAATGTGTAGAACTACACAAAAGCTCAACTTCTATAATAATGGGAGATGTCAACATACAATGCACAAGTAACAAGCAGGCAATAAGTAATTTTTGTGGATGATGATGATTTCGCAGATAATGTAATGATTAGCAGGAACTAAAGAGAGAATAAGGCAGGGAAATTCTTAATGCACTTTGTTTCTATGTCTGGAGTCATAATTGTGAATGGTTTCAAGCAGGGCTTTTTTTTGTAGAAAAAGCCCAGCAGGAACTCATTAGCATAATAGGCCACACCCAACAACAGGAACTCATTAGCATATTGGGCCACACCCCTGACAGCACAGCTCATTAGCACATTAGGTCGCACCCACATGTTACCAGAAGTGTGGTTATCCAGCCACACCCACCTTTTGCTTGTTATTCTGTTTACCTTGTTTGTTGTCAAAACCCAGGGCCTTTTTTTGTAGCAGGAACTCCTTTGCATGTTAGACCAATCCTAATGAGTTTCTGCTGTTGGGTGTGGCCTGTTATGCTAATGAGTTCCTGCTGGGCGTGGCCAACTCAGGAGCCAGCCGGAACTCTGTTCCTGTGCGTTCCTGCCCAAAAATAGCCTTGGTTTCAAGGGTCTAGACAATAACGGAGATTTTATTTGTGTGGCAGGAAAGGGAGCAAGTGCTATAGTTTGTCCTGGTTTCTCCAAATCTTATCCATCCTTTGAGGCTGGACAGGACAATGGAGGTGACCATTTACCAGTTATTATTTATTATTTATTTGTTCGATTTATACCCCACCCTCCCCACCGAAGCAGGCTCAGGGTGCTTACATAAAATTTAAAACAGATAAAAACAGAACAAATATAAATATACATATAAAACCCGCCATAAAGTGCTAGTAGGCAAGTTTATGTAACAATGGAGAAATGTTGGTAGCAGTCAATCATAATGAGGAGTGTGGTCAGCACTGGTGTTAGGACTGTCTTCTCAGTCCGGTTCATGGAAGCGAAGCACAGGCTGTCAGTGGTGGTATTAGGGCACAGGGTCTTAGCTTATTAGGTGCGGCTTCTTAGTTGAATGCCTGGTGGAAGAGTTCCGTCTTGCAGGCCCTGCGTAGCTGTAAAAGGTCCCACAGGGCCCTAGTGTCTTCTGGGAGCTCATTCCACCGGTGTGGAGCTGCCACTGAGAAGGCCCTGGCCCTAGTTGAAGCCAGCCTGGCATCTTTGGGACCCGGGAGGGCCAGGCAGATTTGAGACCCTGAACACAGTGCTCTCTGGGGAACATGTGGGGAAAGGGGGTTCCTCTGGTATGTAGGCCCCTGACCATAAAGGGCTTTAAAGGTAAGAACCAGCACCTTGAAGCGAATTCAGTACACTATAGGCAGCCAGTGCAGTGCTTTTAGCATAGGCTGGATATGCTCCCCCATGGGGAGGCCCAACAGCCTGGCTGCAATGTTCTGTACCTGCTGAAACTTCCAAATTTGGGACAAGGGCAGCCCCATGTAGAGAGCATTACAGTAATCTAATCTTGAGGTGACCATTGCGTGGATCACTGTCACCAGGTCGTTGCATTCAAGGAAGGGAACCTACTGCCTGATCAGCCAAAGGTGATAGAAGGCTGACTTAGCAGTGGCTGCTACCTGGGCCTCCACCATTAGGGAGGCATCCAAGAGCACTCCCAGACTCCTAACCTCTGGGGCTGGCACCAGCAGCACCCCGTTAAAGGTCAGGAGTGGGATCCCTAGCCCTGGACCGCCTCAACTAATTTCAGTCGGCTCAGTCTAAGTCCATGGCTTGTAACACCAGGTCCAGATCTCCCACTCTAGAGTCAGGCTGGCTGCCCAACAGCAGATAGAGCTGGGTGTCATCTGCATACTGGTGACATCCTAGCCCATGCCTCCAGGCAATCTGGGCAAGAGGGCACATGTAGATGTTAAATAACATCAGGGAAAGTACCACCCCTTGGGGCACTCTGCAAACCAGCAGGTGCCTTCGGGACAGCTGTTCCCCTACTGCCACCCTTTGTCCCCAACCCTGAAGGAATGAGGAAAGCCACTGCAAGGCAGACCTCTGAATCCCAGTGTTGGCCGGCGTTGGATCAGTAGCTGATGATCAACTGTGTTGAATGCTGCCAACAGGTTTAACAACAGCAACAGTTGGTTTCAACCTTGTGCCAATGGGTGGCATTGAGCCCACTGATGTGTGTTCTAGCTCCTGCATGCTTCTTCACAAAAGTATCTCTTTCCCAAATCAAAGAGCCAGTCCTGGTTTTCCTCCACATACATGGAGCAAGAAGTGCTTTAGAAGGTCTGGAAGGTAACCTTTGGGTCTGCAAGGAGTTCCTATTTGGAAACAGCTGCCCCATTATAGGAGGATGTTGGTTTGGGTCCCTGCAACCTTTTTAATGTCTCATTGTGGCAATGCTTTTGTGGTAGCACCCACCACCCTGTCTCAAAATTCCAATAATACCCAAAGGCTCAACAAGTTTAGGGAACCCAAACTGGCTTACATTAAGAACAGGAGTGGCCTGCTAGATCAGACCAATGACCCACCTAGTCTAGCATCCTGATTCACACAGTAGCCAGCCTAGATGCAGTTGGTGAGATTCCCCCCCCCCATCATCATAAACAAGAAAAATATCCCAGATATCCCTGCTATTTTAATAAGCAAAAAATGATTTATAATATTGATTAGTTCCTCAAATTATAAATACCACCCAGGGATTGCTCCGAGTATGTCATAGAAAACATTAGGAGAAATTCCTTCTATAGTCTTATCATTCCAGAACATTATGAACATAGCCCAATATTCCATAAACTTATTTGAACGATTCGAAAAGTTTTTTTAAATGTTTTTGGTGGTAAGTTAATTTAATGGGCACAATATTATCCCAGACAGAATTCAATCAGGCTCCTGGACCTGGAGGGTCTGTTCCCCTCCCCTCATCTAACGGCAAGGATTAGTTTAGCCATTGCAACAAGGTTAAGACCAATTCCAAATCTGACAAAATGACATTATCTTTAATGTTTTTTGTTGCCATCAAGTTACAGCTGAATTACGGTGATCCTGTACGGTTTTCAAGGCAAGAGACCTTCGGAGGTGGTTTGCCATTGCCTGCCTCTGTAGCTCAATAATATAACCTTTGAATTCAGCTAGAATGTATCTGAAGAAGTGAGCAGTGACTCACGAAGGCTCATAACCAGGGGTCATTTCCTGCGGGAGCACACAGGAGCGGAGCTCCGGCAGTAAGGAGCCCAGGGGGTGGGCACATGCAACAAGCCCTGCCCCCTGCTCCCAGCAGCCCTCAGTCGGGCCACGAGGAGCAAGAAGCAGCCAGGTAAGTTACAGAGGGCCCCCCCCCAGCCTGCCTTCAGGTACAAGCTCTTCCTCCTCTGTGAGGCCAGAGCTGCGCATTCCCCCCCCCCCAATAGCTAGCAATCCAAAACAGTCCAGTGGAGCCTGAGCGGTGGGTGTTGCCTTCAGACACACTTCCGGTGAGGTCAGGGGGTGTGGCATATGCAAATAAGTTATGCTAATTATGCTAATGAGCTCCTGCACCTCTTTTTCTACTAAATGACCCCTGCTCATAACCCTGCCACAACATTTGATAGTCTTCAAGGTGCTCCTGGACTCTTGCTCTTTTCTACCACCCAAAGTGATATTTTTCTTTATTTCTGTGATCATAATTGCACAACATTATGGTTGTGAAAAAGAAAATGAAGGAACACCTCTGTAACTGGGGAGAAAAACAGCAATTAAAGTCTCCCTGGAGGAAAGTGAGCTCTAGATCAAATCAAGCCTGAGTTCTCCCTAGAAGCTAAAATGACCAAACTGAGGCTGTTGTACTTTGGTCACATCATGAGAAGACAAGAGTCACTGGGAAAAAATAACAATGCTAGGAAAATTTGAAAGCAGCAGGAAAAGAAAAAGACCCAACAGGAGATAAACTGACTCAATAAAAGAAGCCACAACCCTGATAGGATGTTTGGAGCTCCTTAATTCACAGGGTCGCCATAAATTGGAAGCATGTCACACACAGAGGGGAAAGGAGCTAATAAACGGTCTTTTCACAAGTGAATAGGAAGTAATTAATTAAACAGTTAAGAGCAGAGATCCTGACAGGGCTGGGAAGCAACACATTTTAAGTGCCAATTGCAGGGAGTAGTGGGACCGTTGAACTGAGCTTACTTTCAAGTGTACATGACAACGGATTTTGCCCTGGGGATGCTTTGCAGAACTGTTTCAGTTCTACTCACAGCTGACTTCGGGAAAGGATTCCTTCAAGAGTGCCAAAGAAGTCCTGGTGTGGAAGCAAGCTTAGAGTTTGGACTGCGATGCCGCTCTAGTTCTCAGATCTTGTGCCCAAGTGTCCCCTTGCAGACCTGTGTCTTTCACCCGCTTCCTTAAAAAAAAAGGGGTGGGTGGGGGAGTTTAAATTACAATTAAAATATATTTTTTTAAAAATGGAATCTTACATGTAAATATATATAGCACCTGACAAAGAGTTCTGGCATCCTTCAAACTGAGAATAACTGAGAAGAACAATGGAGAAAGAGAGAGAGAGCTCATGTGTGTGTGTAAGCAGTGCCCCTAGGGTTGCCAACTCCACATTGGGAAATTCCTGCAGATGGTGGGGTTTGGGGCAGGGATGAACCTCAGTGGAGTCAAACACCATAGACTCCACCAATGCTCCCTCTAAGCTGTGGAGTCTTGTGAGCAAAAATTCCACTTTGTGAGCGACTGGCATTCAAGTTGTGAGCGAGCGATTTGGCTACTGCATAAATTGGTTTGCTCTGGACCCATCCTTCCTGCGTTAAGACAAAGATGTGTGAGCCGGAGGCTGGAAAAACTGTGACCTAGCTCACACTAACTCATCGTAGAGGGAACACTGGACTCCACCCTCCAAAGCAGCCACTTTCTTCACAAGATCAGTTGTAGGAGATCTCCAGGTCCTACCTGAAGACTAGCACCCCTAACTGCCCCCAGGGCTACTTTCTCCCCCCCAGTGTCATTTTGCCTGTAATTTCCCAACCTCCACATTGCTGGTAGTCATTCCTGCCCTAATTTCTGACTCACAGATGACAGCAGCTTGGGTGTTACAGGCATCTGGATCAATCCCCATTGTGATACTTCTGGTGATGCTCACCAGTGTGTTTCCCCAAGGCAAAGAGGCAATATTTTATTTGTTTAAATATCTATAGCTTGCCTTTTCCCCCACTGGGGACCCGAAGTGGCTTACATCATTCTTGTTGCTTCAATTTTATCTGCATAAGAACCCTATGAGGTAGGTTAGGCTGCGAGTGTGTGACTGGCCCAAAATCACCCAGCAAGCTTCCATGGCAGACTAGGGATTTGAACCTGGGTCCTTCAAACCTTAGGCTAACTGCAATATCACACTCACTCTCAGTACTACCCATCTTCTACCTACCTCACTAGAGGAGGCATCATATCTTTGTGGTTGAAGGGACATAGGGCTGCCAAGTCATACCTGGTCCCCCACTACTATTTGGTAAGGTGAAGGAGGGAATGGAGGGAAATCACTGATAGCGCAGCATCATTTCCGGCCTGAACCCGGACGTGATGTCAATGTGTTCGCTCAAGACATACATTTGTCAACAACCAGTGACCACCTGTACACCACTCTCCTATTCCACGTTATTGTTAAACATTTATCTTTTCTAACTCATCTGGGGTGCTGGAAACTCCACATCCCATAATTGTCTGGCATCAGCCTCTAGACTTATTCTAAATTCTGTCAGCAGTTTGGCTGCTTCTTTAATGTGATAGTTAATTCCTGGTTTTGAAACTGGGATTACATCAATTTTGGGGATTATTATTGTGGGTAAGGAGGAGAACATGAGTCAAATGGAAAGCAAATAATGTGATCTGATTGCCTTTGTTGTGGTGGGATGAAAGCAATCTGATTCTCATTACACCAAATCAATTCTCATTTTAAGGCATGAAAGAAAAGTCCCCCCACCCGGCGTGCTACTGCCCTGATCCAATGAGAACCAGGGTAGTATAGTAATTCAAGTGCTGTGGAGACCAAAGATCAAATCTCTACCATGTCCTGAGGTAATCATCTTCTGTCAGTTCAGCTTGTTAAACAGGATTATAGTGAAGGGGGGAATAAAGGAAGAGAGACCTATACATGCCTGGAGGTCTTTAGGTAGTAGGGTTGCCAACTCTGGGTTGGGGAATTCCTGGAGATTTGGGGGTCGAGCCTATGGAGGGTGGAGTTTGGGGAAGGAGCTCAGCAGGGATGTGGTGCCATAGTCCATCCTTCAGAGCTGCCATTTTCTCCAGGAAAACTGTTCTGTGTGGCCTGGACATAAATTGAAATTCCTGGAGAAATCCAGACCTCACCTACAGGTTGGGAAATTTAGCTGATAGGGCTATTAATATCTCTAAACCGCATAGAAATTTCATTCACTGATGTCTCATAGACATATTAGTTTGGTGCACAGTTTGAGCTGAATTATGAGAGTTTCTCTGAAGAAAGTTGACATGCGAGGAATTTACTGTTATAAGATATTTATAATTTGGGCTAGGGTTATTAGGTTCCTCTCCCCCCCCCCCCCCCCGGCCACCAGTGGGGATGGAGTGGGGGTCGGGTTGCCGCATCCAGGTTGGGAAACTCCTAGATATATGGGGGTGGAGCCTGGGGAGGACAGGGACCTCAGGGGGGTACAATGCCATTGAGTCTACCCTGCAAAGCATCCATTTTCTCCAGGGGAACTGATCTCTGTAGTCTGGAAATGACCTATAACCCCAGGGTATCTCCAAAGGCTGGCATCCCTAATGGGCTGAAAATCTGAAATGACGTGCAAAAGTACTTCAAATTCTGTGTCAAGAGACCCCAGAGCCCTTTGGTACTTCAAGAATATTTGTATGCTTTCTCCTATTCTGCATAATTCTTCTATTTTTACTAATGTGCACAATTCTGCTTTTGTTACTCAAAGGAAAGGACATATAGTTGTGCAGTCCCTGATCCATAGTGGTCATGGTTAATGCTTGTTGATAGACTTGGGTGCTCCATGAATTTATTGAATCGTTTTCTGAAAGCTACCTCAATTTGGTAGTACATTTTGTAAATTGTTTACTTTGTGCAAGGCAGCCCTTTTTGTCTGTACTGAGTCTACTTCTTATCAGCTTCACTGGGGGAGCTTGAACTTGAAAATCATGCGAGACTTTGAAATGCCAAATCTGTTTGGTGTAGTTCATACCCTATCGTTTATCATTCAACAGGCCCCACCCTCGCCATGACTGTTTCTAACCAAGTTACTGACACAGGGATTGTGCCATATCATCGGCGTAGAACTTGTTGGAGCGTTGGGTGCAGCTGGAAAAATGTTGTTTTGATGCTGATACCTGCCCACTTGAGTTTCTATTGGGTAAAAGAGGCAAGGTCTAAATAGAATCAAGGGTGTAATAGGAGCATTCTTCATGTATGAATGAGGGCTTCAGCTTCTTGTGCTCAGCATAAGTTTATTAATAGTGACTCATAATTACAGGATAGCTAGCACTCTGGTTGCACAAGAAAGCTGGCAGAAGTTACATCTCTCTTAGGTAGTTCCATAGAAGAGTAAGTGGACAGGATTTCCTTGCAACTCATGTGTTCTTGAACGGCATAGCAAACATAGGCACTGTGGAGATTCCAGAGACTTAAGGCGATCCCTTTGTCAGCTTTCATAGTGGGAAGTCTGTTTGATAACGTTCTCTCGTCTACCTTTATTTTTTCTTCAGAGATCTGAGAGATGGCCATTTTTGCCAGTTAATTGAGATGTCCACATCATAGAAGATGCATAGGCCTGGATCAAAATTCTTTTCTCCTGAAGCCCCTCCCCTGAAAAGTTGTTCCGGGTTGGGGAATCCCTCCAGTACAACATGCCACACAGCACTGGGGGCAGGGCTTAAATCAGGGAGAGAAATTGGCCACAGTCAGCCTTCCTCAGGTCTTTCTTCCTGCAGCCCCCTTTGCCCCATGGCATATTGGACTGGAAGGTCTCTCGGCCCCTCAGCAGGGGGATGCTCACATAAATATTGCAGGAGGCAGAAATAGAGGGGGAAATGCTTCTGGAAATAGAATTTGCAGACACTTGAGTCCTAGCCTTTAATATTATGGATGCTAAATAACTTTTTCTCCTCACGGTTTTCATAGATCAGTGAGATACGTCCAGCAAAGTGAGAGCAGCCAAGAATCGTATCAGGCACATCAAACCCCTTAACCCAGTTTTCCTTAGTCATAGAGCCTCAGGAACCATTGTATGCTGATTTAGTACAGTCATGATATATGGTACTTTGTAGAGTAACACAGTGAAAGAGAGTTTCCTGCCCCCAAGAAGCTTGCACTCTAAATTTCAGCAGGGGAAGCTGGTGAAGGGAGTGATGAGAGTAACAAGAGATGGGCTGCCATCACACACACTAAATAATCCACTTTCAGTCCACTTTCCAACTGGATTTTGCCAGTTCACACAGTAAAATCCAGTTGGAAAGTGCATTGAAAGTGGATTATTTACCTGAAAGCGGTCGCTGGAATACCCCTGAAAGTGGGGGGAAATACCATCAGAACGCTAAAGGATATTCCATTTGAAGTAAGACAACGGAGAAAGAAGTACAAAGAGCTTGTGCTTTTTCTTCAGACAAACTCAATTGGATATAAATGGCTATTTCCAGAATACGTCACTTTCAAGATCAAGGATAAAAAAGAAAAGATTGACTCTGTTCTGAAAGCTCAAGAATTCCTAAGGGTTCAGCTGGGAAGACCAGAGGACGGGAAAAAAGAAGAGGACAGCAAGTCTAGTGGCGAGCTGGACTCGGGTTCTTCCGGAGAGGACTCTCTGACAGAGCAAGGGGCAGCTGCTCCAAAAAGTCCTTATAAGTTGTGGAATAGACGAGGAAAGGAGAAGTGAAGGCTGAAGGACTCTGAATTGTGCCTTTGAGAACTCTGAAATGGGATGATTGGGGGTACTGTTCCTAGACAGTTAAATTTAAGAGTTAAAGAAAAAGAAAGTAATATAAATGTTTCTCAGTTTATAATAATCTAAATGAAATGAAGATTTGTTGTAACTAAGCTAGTGAGGATCTCCTCTCTTGGGTTTTTAGTTAGTAGTGGGTTCTTTTGCTTTATCCTATATATGTAGTTCTCCCTTCCCATTTTTCTGTAGTAGTTTTGTAGTTGGATAAAAAATAATAAAAAATTCCCTCCGGGGGCTCAGAAAAAGAAAAGAAAGTGGATTATTTAGTGTATATGATCGCAGCCATGAATGTAATCAAATAGGGATATATTTAAGCTCCATTTCAGATGGGTCTGTGGCCCTGCTGGGTTAGGTAAATTCACAGGAGAGGTGAGCTTTGAGGAGGGATGTGAAGGGAAGGCTGACATTTATTTGGGATTCTGAGCAGGATTTGTGGGAGGCAACAGCACAGGAGAATGAGCAGAGTTGTTTTTAGGACCAGCATACTTTTGGGGTGGCTGGGGTGACTGAAATGTAACAAATACTGTGAGGGGGCCAGAAAGATTGAGAGGATGAAGGCCATGAATAGCTTTAAAGGGAAGAAGGAGTGGACTGGATGCAGAAGGGAGCAGATTCACAGGATGGGTTTCAATAACAATAAAGGTGGAACATCTTGAGAGCTGAACTATGGACAGAGGTGAGAAGACTGGGATGTAGCAAGAGAACATCAGTAGCTAAAGGGATGGAGGATGGCAGCAAGGCTTTTTGCAATGTATTGTGGGCAGTCACAGAATATGGGAGATATGGTGAAAGTAATTGCACGTTGGGAGCAAACCTTCTCTGTCCTAGCACCATCCTGGCTGAATTTTGAAGAAGGATTTATACCCCGCCCTTCACTACCCAAAGGTGTCTCGAAGTGGCTTACAAACTCCTTTCCCTCCCCCTCCCCACAACAGACACCCTGGGAGGTAGGTGGGGCTGAGAGAGCTCTTGCCAGAAACTGCTCTTTTTCAAAAACAGCTCTTATCAGAACTACGGCTTGCCCAAGGTCATCCAGCCAGGTGCAAGTGGAGGCATGGGGAATCAAACCTGGTTCTCCCAGATTAGAGTCTGCTCACTTAACCACTACATTAAACTGGAACCAAACACTACACCAAATTGGAAGAAGCGTGAAGTAAGAAACAGCACCTTTATTTCTAAAACAAAAGATACTTAAGTGAGTAGTATGGTATAGCGGTTAGATAAGTATCTGGAGGTCCCTTGTTCAGTTCTTCACTCTGCCATGGAAGAACTGTTGGTTCAGTCACTATTGGCCTAACCTACCTCATGAGGTTGTTTGGGGATAAAAAGGGAAAAAAAATATGCCACCCAGAGTCTCATGGAGGAAAGATGGGATAAAAAAACATACTGGGTCAATGGCCCCAAAGTTGTTATGATTCGAAAGTAGTTATTCATCCCTCACACTTCTAATATTTATTTACCAGGGGTCATTTCCTGCAGGAGCGGAGCTCTGGCAGTAAAGAGCCCAGGGGGTGGGCACATGCAACAAACCCCACCCCCTGCTCCCAGCAGCCCTCAGTCAGAGCAAGAAGCAGCCAGGTAAGTTGCAGAGCTCCGCCGCGCGCCCCCCCATCCAAAACACTCCAGTGGCACCTTTAAGACCAAGTTTTATTCAGGTACAAGCTCTCCCCCCTCTGCGAGGATAGATCTGCACGTCCCATCCCCCCCCCAATAGCTAGCAATCCAAAACAGTCCAGTGGTGCCTTCTGACACACTTCCGGTGATGTCAGAGGGTGTGGCATATGCAAATAAGTTATGCTAATTAGTTATGCTAATGAGCTCCTGCACCTCTTTTTCTACGAAATGACCCCTGTTATTTACTATTATATCCTGCACTCAATTCACCAGCAAGGCCTAATTGCAGGTTGCTATGTGCAGAAAGAAAGAAGTTGACTGGAGCATCAAACCCCCAAATTCAGTCTGGGGCAGGGGAAAGAGAGACATCTTTTCCACATCATCTTCAAAACAATAGGAGAAGCCCATACAGCCCCTCCACCCTTCTAGGTCCAGTTTTTCCAGCCTGGAAAGTGGCTTTGAATACTCCACCTGGCTTGATGTTCACATGAGGTTTGTGCCAACTAGTTAGTCTTCTTTGTGCCACAGACTGAAATGTGGAATTCCAGGATGAGTTCTGCAGATTTCTGTGGCCTGTCTATGGTTATGAAATGTCCACATCGGTCCAATATGAACACTTGGCAGTGAGGAATGGCTTTGGCTAAAATGTCTGCTCCACAGGGATTAAGTATCTGAACAAGGACAGAATGGAAACAGTGTAAGATGAGAAGGTGCTGAAAAGTGGAAGGAAGCATGCAAGCTCTCTGACGAAAACACAACTGAATTCAAATTCGAATGAACCAAAACTTTTCTTCCCCACCCTCCAGTGACCAAATTGCTAGATTTCTACAAGCAAAAGAACGGCACCAGAAAAAATGCACCCTCTGAAGCATGCATCTGCAGCAATTTTTTACATCTTACTGCTGGGTTGCAACAAACTCAGTTTAAATCTGCACATTTACATTTTAAAGATGTTGAATAGTTGGGAATATGGATCGACCATTTCAAGTCCTGAAACAATTTGCGGGAAAGTGTTTTGCAATTGAGAAGAGCTGTCACCGCAAACAGAAGCAGGATCAGATGGTGCTAGATTAAGACCAAGACTAGAGTAATACCATGTTTATAGTTTAAAAAAAGACCTAATTGTTTATTTAAAAGAAACAGCTAACTTATTAGGAACCAGCTGAGCACATTTACCTTCTCTTTTAGCTTTCCACCACCTCATTCACAGGGCAGTTGTGATTTCCCTCAGGAATTGGGGCTAGGATATAATTAAGTTGCCAACTCTATGTTGGGAAATTCCTGGAGATTTGGTGGTGGAGCCTATTGAGGGCAAGATTTTGGGAGGGGTGGGGTCTTAGCAGGGTATAATGCCATAGAGCCCACCCTCCAAAGTATCATATTTTCTCCACGGGAACTGATCTCTGCAGTCTGGAGAACAATTGTAACTTGGGGACAGCTCCAGACCCCACCTGGAGGTTGGCAATCGTAGATATAATACAGAGTAGAAGGAAGACCATCTTCTACTGGTAGGAGAGGGTTTGGGCAATGATAGGATATGTGGATGAGTTGAATGAAAGGTCTTAAGTTTCGTCTGTGCTGTGCTGAAAAGTTAGATCAATTTTATACTAGTATATGTCACAAATCCTCCTCTGGAATCATGGGAATTGTATTTTGAGGGCGCTGACAGAGAACTATAGTTTCCAGGATTCTCTTGGACCCAGAAATTATTTTTGTCAATTGAACTTTGTAGATGCTCCCAACACACGCACTCCACACAAGCTCCACCTTTATAAAGCTGACCTATACTCAGTCAGAACACTGGCTTGTCTAACTCAGTATTGTCTACTCTGACTGGCAAAAGGTCTTGATACCTACTACTTGGTGGTGGTGGAGGAAAGTGCTGTCAAGTTACAGCCAACTTATGGTGACCCCGTAGGGTTTTCAAGGCAAGAGAAGTTCAGAGGTGGTTTGCCATTGTCTGCTTCTGCGTTGTGAATGTGGGCTTCTTTGGTGGTCTCCCATCCAAGTGCTAACCAGCTTCTTAGCTTCTTAGATCTTACAAGATCAGGCTAGCCTAGGCCATTCAGGTCAGGGCACCTGCTACTTAAGATCCTTGAAATGGAAATGCCAGGGATGGAACCTGGACCTTTTGCATTGAGTACAGGAGCTCTACCACCAGCTCCTCCTGCTGTAGAGCTAAAGCATGTGAGTGGGGCTGCTTTCATTGTGCGATATTCTGTCTTTTCCCTAGGATCTATCTTTCGTTGCTTGGTGTTCTGTCTTGGACTGCATTGCAACTCATTCAACGTGGGAGAGTTTCAGGAGGTCTTAAAGCAGATTTCAAGACATGATGTAGTTCTAGACTCAGTAGGAGCAACGGTCGACAATTTTCCCAGCTTCCTTCTGCTATTTCAGTTATGTTGAGGCTGTTAATATGTTTCTCCCTTTCTTGCCTCCATCTTACAGAGTTTTCCTTTCTGCCTAACCTAACATTTTCATAACTGTTTTGGAGCCCATCTTGTTTCTGATACTGGTCATATGATATCTAGATGGAATGCAGCATAAATCTGATATCCATGGCTGCATCTGTACATCATTGGATACATTGCCAGCGTTGCACTATGACCATCATTTGCATCTAGATTTTCCTGCACGGACACATTGCGAAAGACTGCTACTGTGCAATAATAGCCAGCTGTGTGTGCATGCAGGCTGAAATTATTGCAAAGTTCTAAATATGTCGAGAGTTGAGCTCTCATTCTTGACTTGTAAGCGCCATCCTACAATGTCACAGTCTCCAGGGAAATTTACTGTTCCCTTCAGTATCCATATCACCTGTTCTATTAGATCAGACCAAAATGTTGGCAATGTGGTGCCTTAAATTCCAGAGCCAAGATGAGCAGAAGTGAAATTAAAGTGTATACTGTCTGGACTTAAGCATTAGGCATATGATGCTCAGTGGTTGGGATTTTGTAGGCATAATTGAATCTGCTTTTAATTATTGATGTCTGCGATAGCAGGTGCATGGTTGAGTCAGATTTAGAAACTGGCAGCCTCGTGGGTTCCCATCCCAGCTGTTTCCTTCATTTGATCCAACAGATGATTATTTCTACACCCATGCTACTCAGGAACGAATGACAGAGATCAGGAACTGGGATGTTTGATGCAGCAGTCTCATACTTCTAGTTCCCTACAACTACCACCCGCTGGAAATAAAAATGCTACTGAAACCAACTAATTGGTGTTTACAGATGGTCCTCTTGTCTGGGTGCCTTACCTTGTCATACGTTCCCCAGAGGATCTCGGTTGGAGCCTTGATCTTGCTTGCGTTCTCCTGAAGGCTGTACCTGGACTCCTCACTGGAGAGATCTAAAAAGTCTTTCCCAAGAAATAATCAGAGTTAGTGTCGTCATCCATTTTACCAATGTACATCTTCAGAGCTATTCAAATGGGCCACCAATAAGATGCCTATTTTGCCAGCTAGCAGAATGTGGAAACCCAAAAGCCCATCAGAAGATGAAGAAGAAGAGATTGGATTTATACCTCGCCCTTCACTCAGAGTGGTTTACAATCTCCTTTCCCTTCCCCCCCCCACAACAGACACCCTGGTGGGGCTGAGAGAGCTCTGACAGAAACTGCTCTTTTTCAAGAACAGCTGTGCCAGAACTATGGCTTGCCCAAGGTCATCCAGCAGCTGCAAGTGGAGGAGTGGGGAATAAAGCCCGGTTCTCCCAGATTAGAGTCTGTGCACTTAGCCACTACCCCAAACTGGCTTTCAGCAGCATATTTACACATCAGAGGTCCACTTTGTGTGTGTGTAAAGTGCCACCAAGTCGCAGCCGATTTACAGTGACCCCTTAGGGTTTCCAAGGCAAAAGAGAAACAGAAGTGGTTTGCCATTGCCTTCTTCTGCATAGCAACCCTGGAATGCCTGGGTGGTCTCCCATCTAATTACTAATTAGGGCCAACGCTGCTTAGCTTCTGAGATCTGATGAGGTCAGGCTAGCCTGCGCCAACCGGATCAGGGCAACAATATTTCAGGTGGTTTTGCAAGGTTGGTTGAGAAAGTGCTGTCAAGTCACAGCTGACTTATGGTGATCCCATAGAGTTTTCAAGGCAAGAGACGAAGAGAGGGGGTTTGCCACTGCCTGCCTCTGCATAGCAACCCTGGGTTTCTTGGTGGTCTCCCATTCAAATACAAACCAGGACCGACCCTACTTAGTCTCTGAGACCTGCTGAGATTGGGCTAGCCCGGGGCATCCTGCAACTTTGTACATTTCCTTTTAAAAAGGAATACCCTTCAGAAACAGCTGATAGTTCTTATGCTGTCATCAACAAGCCAGCTGCATAAAAACAGCATAAAACAACATTCAGCAGTCTAAAATAAATAGGCTAGAAACATACCTTTTAAAACAATGATGATGGAACCCCTCAGTTAAAGCAGGGTAAAAGGAAATATTTTTTCCTGGTGCCTGAAGGGACTGTAAGGGGTTATCAAGAAAGCCTCAAGGGGGAAGATAGTCCAAAGGTGAGGTGCTTTCACTGAAAAAGCACTGTCGGGATGGGTTTGCAAAATCCCAGCCCCCTTGCTTGGATTGGTGACTCTTTGAGATCAGTCTTTTTAAGCTTGCAGTGCCAGTGGCACTGGGTTCTGTTGGGCACTCAGTGATTGCACGGGTACTGCTGGGCAATCTGTACATTATACTGGTTCTGCTGGGCTTGCAAAATGCCACCCTTGCCTGCTGGCATTGCCACATTGTAATTGGGTTCTTCTGGGCTTGCAACCCCCCCCCCCCTTGCATGGAATGTGATTCTGTGCTAGACATCAGTCCTGTTGAACTGGCATTACCAAAATGGCACTAGATTCTGCTGGCTTTGCAAAAAAGCCCCCACTCAGTTTCTACTGCAGAGATTCTCTGGTTTGACTGTTATCCTGTTGGGTTTGCACTGCCACAGTGGCACTGGTTCTGCTGGGCACATTGCACTGGTTTTGCTGGGCTTGCAAAAATGCCCCCCATTCAATTTCTACTACAGAGATTCTCTGGGGCTTTGATTCTGTTCTGTTGGGCTTCTATTGCCCTTGCTTTTTTTTTTTTTGGCTGGTTTTCCCCACCATTGGAAACAATGTAGGATGGGGGCGCCTTCTTTGGGGGGGGTCATAACTCAGCCCTCATTAATCAAATATTCATCAAACTTGGAGGGCAGGTAGAGGAGAGTCACCTGGAGATTTCCTGCAAGTTTGGTCTCTCTAGCATGCTGGGGGGTGGGTTCTACTGCATCTTGAACGTCAGAAACCAAACCAGTTCATTTACCTAATGAGCTGCATTCCCTGGTTCATGCCCATCCCTAGCCCTGTCTCTGGTTTCCACCTACCTCATCTCTGCAGGCAGCGACGTGGGTTATAAGAACCAATAACACACGATTTTCTAAGTAAGTTAATGCTAAACTTGGCTTTAAAATTATCCTATTATTCAATTCCATATAGGCTTTAGTATGGCTTTTTTTGGAAAAAGACGTGTTGGAACTCTCAAGACGTAAAAGAAGTTTTCAATCTGCATACTGAAAACTCATGAATTTTTAAACATTTTAAAAAGAATATTGTCAAAGAGGTTCCGAAACTCTGTTCCAGTGCATTCCTCCAGAAAAAAGCCAGTGTGGTAGGGCTGTTTAGGTCTCCCTCTCCACTAGGGTTGCCAGCTCCAAGTTGGGAAATTCCTGGAGATTTGGGCGTGGAGCCAGGAGATGGAGAGGTGGAGTTTAGGGAGGGATATAATGCCATAGAGTCCACCCTCCAAAGGAATCATTTTCTTCAGGGGAACTGATCTTTGTGGTCTGGAGAGAGAGATGCCAGCCTCCAGGTGGGACCTGGGGATCCCCCAGAGTTACAGCTCATCTCCTGGACAAAAGGGATGCTTTGGATGGTGGATTCCATGGCACTGTACCCCACTGAGGGCCCTGTCCTCTCCTGGCTCCAAATCTCCAGGAGTTTCCCAACCTGGTTCTGGCAACCCTATCTCCCCAATCCCCCACCAGTGGCCAGGCCTTACCTGGAGGTTGGCAACCACTGAGGCTTTATATATCTTGGACTGATACAGATCCTATGTGTCTTCACTGATGTCTTAAGCAGGCCGCATACATGTTCTTTCAGGCCGAACCTGTCGTTTCCTTCTGTCTCAAGCTTTTGCACTGACTTTTCCTGAAGCCAGGGCTACGATCACACACATTAAATAATCCACTTTCAGTGCACTTTCAGACTGGATTTTACTGTGTGAACTTCCAAAATCCAGTTTGAAAGTGCATTGGAAGTGGATTGAAAGTGGATTATTTAGTGTGTGTGTGATTGCAGCCCTCTGCTCAGTTTTTTCTTGCTTTCTCTCAGCTGCTTCCTCCTTCAAAATGCCCTAGCATTCCTCCTCTCTTGTCCATAGCCTGACTCCTCCATTGGTCCAAGTGACCATTCCCTAACATGAACATCCTGACCCTTTCACTCTGCACAGCACTTCAGCAAATTTCAGGGCCACAGAGTGAAGAAGAGCTCTAGGGATTGGCCTCCCACTAGAATACTCAACGACCCCCTTCCTAGGCGCAACCTTAGTGTGCACCACTGGGCCAAAGCTACAACCCCAACAATGGTGAGAAGTTTGCTTAGATTTGTACAAAACTTGAGTTTGCCAGGAAAATCAGTGGAAAATTCAGACACTAAAGTTGAGGATTATATGTAGACCTTTGGCATGTCAATTGTCTCTGAAAAAAGAATTGTGGCTGCGGTCACACGGAGCATTAGGCACGCTAGAGAGACGGAAGATAGGTGGATTTTCCGGGCACGATATCACCGCCACATCTGGGAAGCGTAGAGCTCCCGTGGCTTACCCGAGGCTTCACTCCGAAGATGCACGGTAAAAAACTAGTACCTTGGGGCAAGGGCGGGCGCGTGATCGCGTTTCCGGTGGAATCCCATGGCATCCGGCGCCCGCCCATGTCCCCTCGCAAAAAGGTTGTGTTTTTTTTCAAGTGTCCTCGGGATGCACACAAGCACCCAATGGGGCATGCGCACCACCTGTTTGCCGCAGCGCTCTGCTTCTTTGCTGCGCCGCAGGATTGTGGTGTGATCGGCACCTCCCCCCTACCACGGGACCTCCACGGGATGTCTGCTCGCACAACCGTGCGTTATTTTGCCCCGGGGCAAACAGCCACGTTCCCCCCCCCCCCACATTTTCCTGCCCGTGTGACTGCAGCCTGTGTACATCTTGCAATCATTAGGAACGCTTGCCTTTGTTTTATCTTGAACTAAGTGATCTAAAAGAGCATGTGCAGGGAACACCCTTGGGATTCTCTTGCTAGATAAACATCTACCATTGAGTCAGGAAAATAAGGCTGAATCTGTAACCTCTGGTTTCTCTGCACAAGCCCTTCTGGACATTGGTTGGAGAAGCAGCTAGCTGTTGCTTCCTGTTCCAGAGTCCCCTTGTTGTTAAACTTTGCTCTGTGTAGTCTGTGAAATGGCTAAGACTGCCAATCTCCAGGTGCCATGTGGATATCTCCCACTATTACAACTGATCTCTAGATGACCAAGATCAGTTCCCCTGGAGAAAACGGCTGCTTTGGAGGGTGGACTCTATGGCATTATACCCTTTTGATGTCTCTCCCCTCCCCAAATCCTGCCCTCCCACCCACTCCATCCCCCAGATCTCCTGGAATTTCCCAACCCAGAGCTGGCCTAGAAATGGCCCAGGTAGCTTGTATTTCTCCTATTTCACTTACTCTTAATGAAGAACATCCTTTGTGGTCTGTCATCCTCAAGATATCCCTTAAGGAGCTGAAAAGGAAAAACAGTTGAGTCAGAGTAGCAGGAGATACAAAGTTTCTGTCAAGCAGCAAGATGTTCCTTCCTGAAGACAGTACATGCTGAGACTGGAAAACCCGTCTGTTATGTGACAGCCTCTTAATATACGTTTACTAGCCTGAGCGACAACTCTTAACAATGATAGTTTAAGACCCTTTGTGGAAATAGAATCAATTCCTGGCCAATAAAAGTGGATTGGAATGACTGTGAGATATCTCTGTGCAGTCCATAGCGGCAAGGGATTTTGGGGGGGAGGGGTGTCTCTCAGTTGCAGACAAAGGTTTGCAGGACACCCCTCCACACAATTTCGAGTGCCAGTTTGGTGTAGTGGTTAAGTGTGTGACCTCCAATCTGTGAGAACCGGGTTTGATTCTCCACTCCTCCGCTTGCACCTGCTGGATGACCTTGGGCAAGCCATAGTTCTGGCACAGCTGTTCTTGAAAAAGAGCAGTTTCTGTCAGAGCTCTCTCAGCCCCACCTACCTCACAGGGTGTCTGTTGTGGGGAGGGGGAGGGAAAGGGAAAGGAGATTGTAAGCCACTCTGAGACTCCTTTGGGTAGTGAAGGGCGGGGTACAAAACCAATCTCCTCCTCCTCCTCCTCCTTTTCTCCTCCTCCTCCACCTCCTCTCAGATTTTAGTCAGTGCCTCTCCTGCCCACACCAGCAAAGTAGTGACAGAGGAGTGACAGACAGATGTGCAAAGCTCTGCAACGTTATAATGGAAGATGGGGCCAGAGCACTGCAGCCTTTGACGTGCCCCTTCTTTACCTGCAACTGTGCTATGCTTGGGTGGTATAAGCCAAGCTTCAGGAGCTCTTCTCCCTGCCCCTCAGTCAAAGAAACGAGGCGAGGGCTTCCCACACTGACGGACTTCTCCACCTCTCTCAAGTGCTTAATGAACTCATAACCTCCTTGATACCGGATTCCTATGAATTGGGAGACAATGCACAGGTTATTAGACCTGTGACAAGTTAGTGACACATCAATCCTAAAAAAAGAAAAGAAAATTGATTTAGATCAGCTCTGAGAAGATGGTTTGTCATGATGCTGTTGAAGAGTTAATCAGTGATGGGGGGTGGGGGGGAGAAACAAGCAAAAGCTGAATTTTGCAGGAGGGGGGAATGCTGGGGCCAGGGGAGAGAGGGAGGTGGGGAGGGGAGGTGGGGAGGCAAAAGTTATGGGGATGGGTTAGAGATGCCAGCCTCCGGGTGGAACTTTGGGATCCCCTGGAATTACAGCTCGTCTCCAGACTACAGAGATCAGTGCCCCTGGGGAAAATGGATGCTTTGGGGGGTGGACTCTCTGGCATTGGACCCCACTGAGGTCCCTGTCCTCCCCAGGCTCCACCCCCCAAATCTCCAGGAGTTTCCCAACCTGGATCTGGCAACCCTAAGATGGGTTGAGGGAGAAAGCTGAGAGATGCAGATTTGTAGGCTGCCCAAGAAAAATTCATGCTATGAAGTCTATCATAATTCCCTTTAATTTATAGGCCTTAATAGGGGAGTTATGAGAAAAAGAATGATAAAAACCTGATGAATGGTTAGGCCCTAGGCACAAAGATGGGTTGAGTCTGGGTCTGCCAGGAGATCTCCTAGTGAGATGTATGCTTCTGAATTTCCCACTGGAACTCAGTTCCCAATTGCACAGGTACCCAATCTGGATCAGGACCATGATACATGGGGCCTTGTTACCCCCCTGTGCGGTTTTTCTGACCCAGAATGGTCCCAAGGGAGTGCTATTTGCCCCGCTGGAAAATCTTCCTATAGGCTAACAGTATATATAGAGACCCCCCAGTAAGGCAAAGAGTGTCCCCGGGGCCCATTTCACTTTGGGAGGACAGTGTGTTGGGGTGGGGGTGCAAAGCCCCTTTTCCTTGTGCACCATAGTCTTGATCCAAATGAGGACTTGTGTTTCAGGGAATTGAGTTGCCAGCAATGCTCCTTCTAAGCTGTGGAGTCCTGTGAACAAAAATTCTATTTTGTGAACTACTGACACCTCTACAACCACTGCCAAGAGGTGTTTGTTCTCTGAGTTAAAATATGATTGAAAATGTCAGTTTGTTATAAACCGTTCAAAGCATACATTTTCAGCAACTGCAGTATGCATTGTACATGGCCAGGGGCAGTCTCACTTACCAGTGAAAAACTCACATGTGGATTATGAGGACTTGGGTGGTGGTGGAAATGTGTTGTTAGACCCTTAGTCATAACTATCCATTGTCATACTGACATAAATTGCATTCTGTTTGCATGACCCAATAAGACACCCTAAAGAAAAAGAACTCAGCCACTTACCACCTGGGCAAAGGAGGGACAAGCAGCGGACATGCGATGGATAAAGAGCAGCGTAAACCCCAGCTATCATTCCACCCATGGAGAAGCCAATCAGGTGAAAGGGTTTTTTGTCCATACCAATTGTCTTGACAAACTGTGAAAGAAACAAGAATGAAGAGCTAAATACTGGTGTGGATTATTTCCCATGACAGATTTTTGTTTCAATTTCTATTTTATTTATTTATTTATTTATTTATTTATTTATTTATTTTATTTTTATCCTGCCCTCCCGCCGAAGCGGCTCAGGGCGGCGTACAACAGTAAAACAGTAAAACAATCTATATAACATTAAAATCACAATTTACATTCAGTAAAACCTACTCAGGATGGCGACTATAAAGTGCTACATGCTCAATCCAAGTTGTCGAATGCTTGGCGGAATAACTCCGTCTTCACCGCTCTCCGGAACTGGTAAAGATCCCGGAGGGCGCGGATCTCGTGGGGGAGCTGGTTCCATAATGCAG
>NW_015173131.1:1150019-1170654 GCF_001447785.1 Gekko japonicus
TGGATCACTGACGCCAGATCCTTGCGTTCGAGGAAGGGGACCAACTGCCTAATCAGCCGTAGATGGTAAAAGGCTGCCTTGGCAGTGGCTGCTACCTGGGCCTCCATTGTCAAGGAAGCATCCAGGAGCACTCCCAAACTCCTGACCCTCGGAGCTGGCACCAATGGCGCCCCACCGAAGGCCGGAAGTGGGAGCCCTAACCCCGTGCCGCTCCGATTCAGGCATAGGACCTCCGTCTTCGTCGGATTTAGTTTCAGTCGACTCCGTCTAAGCCAGTCTGCTACGTCCCGCAACGCCTGATCCAGATTTTCCAGGTTAGAGCCAGACCGGCCACCCAACAGCAGATAGAGCTGGGTGTCATCAGCATATTGATGACAACCCAGCCCATATCTCCGGGCAATCTGGGCAAGGGGGTGCATGTAGATGTTAAAGAACATCGGCGAGAGCACAGCTCCCTGCGGCACTCCACATTCTAGTGGGTACCTCTGGGATGTACTCTCACCGAGCGCCACCCTTTGTCCCCGACCTTGGAGGAAGGAGAGGAGCCACTGCAAGGCAAGTCCCCGAATCCCCACGTCGGCGAGGCGGTGGGCGAGCAACTGGTGATCGACCATGTCGAACGCCGCCGACAGGTCCAACAGCAGAAGCGCCGCCGTCCCGCCCCGATCCAGATGCCAACGGAGGTCATCCGTGAGGGTGACCAGTACTGTCTCAGTCCCGTGGCCCGGGCGGAAGCCGGACTGAAACGGATCTAGCGCGGAGGTGTCATCCAGAAAGGCCTGCAGCCGTGCCGCCACCGCCCTCTCTATTACTTTGCCTAAATAAGGCAAATTGGACACCGGCCGGTAGTTGGCCAGATCGGCCGGGTCCAGTGTTGATTTTTTTAGGAGAGGGCAGACTATCGCCTCCTTGAGAGCCTCCGGGAACAAGCCCTCCAAGAGGGATCTGTTCACAATATCCCGCAGAGGACCTCGCAACCACTCTCGGCCAGCTTTAATCAGCCAAGAGGGGCACGGATCAAGGTTAGGTGACAATAGGCAGGGAGCAAGGGAGAGGGAACATCTTACAGGGGGACCCATGGCTGTGACAATTCCATAGGCCAGGATGCCCAGACGGAGGGAGTCATAGCAACCAATGGATCACTCCACATCACCTCAATGGAGGCAAGACATCAGCTGCTGCTTGGGCCAGGATTTCGTGGTTTAAGCCATATCAGGAAATTGGAGGGTGTTTTCTTTAGTGGGGCCATGGCTTTGCATGGAGAAGGTTGCAGGTTCAGTCTCTGGCATCTCCAGTTAAAAGGATCAGCTTGTAAGTTATGAGAAAGATCTTTAGCCGAAACCCTGGGGAACTGCTGCCACTCAATGTAGACAGTACTGACATTAGAAGAATGGTCTGATTCAGCATAAAGTATCTGCATGTATTCCTGTTCAGTTTCCCTCCCCCATGAGACTTTCATTTGTGGATATCTCTTAACAAAACAATTTCTGAAGACCAACAATACTCCCCCCCGCCCCGAGTTTTAAAGCATGCAGTGGAAACCTCGTTGTCAACATCTCCTTATCTCTGGAAAAGAAGTTTTGCAAGTTTTGGTAGAGATTTCAAAACCTGCCAAAGTGGTTTGAACAGAGAGCACAATGGAATGAAAGAAATGTGTGTAGGGCAAGGGTAATATTGTCTTCTATCATTCTTTATTTTGTTCTCTCACTTTAGCCAAAATGAGCCGTTCATCAATGGAAGCTTCCTAGGGAAGTTGTGGATTTTTCTGACTTGGAAAGTTTGAAGACGTGCCTGGACAGAGGTATATTATGTCTCCAACCAACCACTGACAGAAGGTGGTATTAGATTGTCCCAGTGTTTCTCTTGTCCCCAGAAGTTGCTTTAGACCCCTCCAAAAAAGGATCATTGCTGTAGCTGCAGGGTTTATATATGGACAAGCACCTGCTTCGGTCCACTCATGCAAGGCTCTTCTGTCAGTGGACCAGAATGTTCCTGCCCCTCCCCTTCCCACTGCAGCCCATAGATCTCCCCCCCCCAGTACTTCTCTGCAGGGACAGGGGAGCCTCTTGAACAGCACAAGAAACGAATTGGGGATCTACCCCCCCACCCCTTCTGTTAGCAGACAATTTAGTCTGGATCCAACCCAGGGGCTGCAGTGAGGCGGGAGAAAGGGGCAAAATCATCTACTTCTCAGAATCCTAGGAATAAACTTTTGTGAGGGTATATGGGGACTGCTTGGAGGGGAATGCCTTATCTAGCCCCTTTTTGTCAACTATGAGGTCTTTGGGTGGGGAACTGGACTCAAATGATTTGGAGCAACCCATAAAAACAAAATAGAAGAGCCTTGCTGGATCAGACCAGTGGTCCATCTAGTCCAGCATCCTGTCTCCCACAGTGGCCAACCAGTTCCTCTGCAGGGCCAACAATGGGGCACAGAAACCAAGACCTTCCCCTGATGTTGCCTCCTGGCACTAGTACCCAGAAAGTAACTGCCTCTGAATGTGGGGGTTCCCTTTAGTCACCGTGGCTAGTAGCCACTGATAGACCTCTCCTCCATGAATCTGTCTAATCCTCCTTTAAAGCCATCTATGCCTGTGGCCATCCTTTGGCAGCGAATTCCACATTTTAATGACTCGCTGTGTTAAGAAGTATTTCCTTCTGTCCATCCTGACTCTACTGCCCAGCAGCTTCTTTGGATGCCCTTGAGTTCTAGTATTTTGGGAGAGGGAGAAAACTGGAGAGCCCTTCCTTCTACATGATTGAGACATATAAACTGGTTCTATATCAGTTTTTGGATTTGTCAGAAACGGCTGAGAATTCTCCTTGTCCCAGGATGGTAATGCTACAATGCACAGTGCTGACCACTGACTGCCGGAATGCACAACTGGCTGCCCCATTTGTTGTTCTTGAAACACCCACCATTACCACGGCTCCAACATTTAATGGCTCTGTGAAACCTTTGGCATTATTACTATAACCAGTGCCTGCCTTCAAAGGAGACCACAACCTAAGGATATCTAGAGGGAGGCCTTACCTCATGTACCCGCTTAGCCTGATCAGGTGCTGTGTAACTATCTCCCATCAAGCGAGTGGTTGCCCCATGACCTGGAAGGTCAACACAGACCACGTGGATGTCCTTAGGAATATACTGTGAGAAAACAACATCAAGAATGTTGTGGATTTCATGCTGTAAGCTGCCATGAGCCCACTCATGGGATAGGGCAGGGTATAAATTAAATAAATAAATTATTATTCATGATAACAATAACAATAATAAGAGTAATGGTACCAAGCTTCTTTAAATATAAAAGCATGAAGAGATTAATCTTCTTGAACACCACTGCTAGCCTTGGAGCAAAACAGAATTGCTTTTGTAATATAGGAAAATAATGCAGAATATCCAATATTGCACATGAGAGGGAAATGAGATGCAGTGTGCTGTACTGGTTGGAGCGTTATGCTAAGATCTGGGAAGACCCGTCAGGAAAAAGGGCATATGGCTCAGTGCTAGAGCATCTGATTTACATTCTGAAGGTTCAGTCCTGGCTCAATGTTCCCTCTAAGCTGTGGAGTCTTGTGAGCAAAAATTCTACTTTGTGAGCTACTGGCATTAAAGTTGTGAGCCAGCAATTTGGCTACTCCATAAATTAGTTTGGTCTGGAGCCCTCCTTCCTGAGCTATGACAAGAATGTGTGAGCCGGAGGCTAAAGAACTGTGAGCTAGCTCACACTAACTCAGCTTAGAGGGAACACTGGTCCTGGCCCAGCCCTTGGTATTGCCAGTTAAAAAAGAATTAGGAACTAGATGATGTGAAAAAAGACCTTTCTCTGCCTGAGACCCTGGAGAGCTGCTGCCCATCAGAATAGATACAACAGAACTTTAAATATATATATATATTTATTGATTTTCCAAATGAGACCCATGTTCGAATGTCCACTGTGCCATGAAGCTTGCTAGGTGACTTTGGGCCAGTCATTCTCTCTCAGCCTAACTCATAGGATTTTTGTGAGGGGGGACAGAATGATGCATGCCACCTTGAACTCTTTGGAGGAAAGGCTGGGTAAAAATGGACTTAATAAATTGATGGGGGGGAACTAATTAGAACCTGCTACATTGCCTAAGTATTGAGACAGACTGGCCAAGCTGTGTATCATCTAGAGCAGCATTAAGCTAATTTTCACTTTTCACACCAATAAGGCTAACATGAATGAGACAATAATAATAATCAGTGATCCTCTCTTTACATTACAGTAATACATTAAATCCCAATTCAAATCCCATTTCACAGATTAGTGAGAATGCCTTCTCTTTCAACAGCTTCAGGCACCATCTGGTGATGCGGCCTGAAACTGGGGAGACAGAAAATGAACAGGAGCAGCCCTGGATTCTGAAGACCCATGGGTCTAGAATGAATGCTTATATGAAGAGGTGAGGCGGTATCTGTCTCCTCTCGTCCCCAGTGGAAGTCGTATCAACTGTTCCCTTTGGTGTCTGAAACTTCAATGGGAATAGCCTAGATAGATATTTTATTTTATTTATTTATTTATTAAATTAGACTGACTCCTTGCCTGGAGTGGGCTCAGGGCGGCTCACAACACAATAATATACAGATCTCAATTTAAAATAGAATTAAAATAATCCGGCAGTTTCCAGTAAATAAAAACACATTACCTTCAGTATATAAGATGGCGGAAAAGAAGTCCCCCCCCCCCTGCCTGCCTGGGGGGAGGGTTTTGAGGGATGGAGAAATTATATAAAGGTGCCAAAGAAGCCCTGTCGCTGCCCTCAACTGAAGGCCCAGCGGAACATCTCTGCCTTGCATGCCCTGCGGAGAGGTAACAGCTCCCGCAGGGCACGGATGTCAACATTTTTGCTTTGTAACCCTGAAGGGCATGCTTTCAGGTTTCTGGTGGTTTTCCACATGAAAACGGGCTTTTGCGGTTTCACTTTTGCTAGTGTGGCAGCTGATACAGCGCAGCAGGAAGCAGGAATGGGGCTTCCCCATTACAGGTTTCTCTGAAGATTCAGTGCCCCAGCAGCGGGCATCCCAGGCCACTGTGTCTTTTTCAATTGTCAATTTCATATTGTTTTAGTGCTGTACAAAAAATAAGTGTGATTTTATTCAGTCCTGGCCCAGCCCTTAGTATTTCCAGTTAAAAAAGAATTAGGAACTAGATGATGTGGAAGACCTTTTTCTGCCTGTACTAAAAATAAGTGTAAGTGGTTCTTAGTTTTAATTTTTTTTTAAAAAAAGTAAGTATGTAGCCTCTTATGTTGCTAAGATATGCCTTTCTTCTTAGATCTCTGCAATGGAAGAGGATAGAGACTTAACTTAAAAACAAACTGGGAATTCACAGAACCTCCTCTTACACTTATTGTTATAGCAATTTGATTTTTTTTTTTTAAAAAAAAAGCTGCCTTGCAGTGGGTGGAGGAAATGGCTGTGGCAGGGACAGGGTCATGGAAAGTGACTGCCATGTGGGAGGGAAAATCTTAATCTCTCCCCCAAGCCCTCCTGATTTTACTGCAGTTTTCCCAAAGCTTCACAGCAAAGCAGGTTTGAAAAAGATCACAGGAAAATGGGAAACCCTGGAAGGCGCACAAATGCACCACAATTCTGTGGGAAAACAGAAAATAAACCCTAACATCATTGAACCTGGGGCAGATAACCCTTGTGGAAATGGCCTCTGTCCCGGATGTCTTATCTTTTACTTGTTCTGTGGCACAAGGATTGCCAGAGTACACAAAGAAGAAGAGGAGCTGGGTTTTACACTCCACTTTTCTTTACCTTATGAAGTCTCAAAGCGGCTAATAATCTCCTTCCCTTCCTCTCCCCACAACAGACAACCTGTGAGGTAGGTGGGGCTGAGAGAGCTCTGAGAGAACAGCACTGAGAGGGCTGTGACTGCCCCAAAGTCATCCAGCAGACTTCATGTGGAGGAGTGGGGAATCAAACCTAGTTCTGCAGATTAGAGTCCACCACTCTTAACCACCGTCCCCCGCCAATGGCCAGGAGGGACCTGGCAACCCTCAGTAAGCAGAGTAGGAAGTAAAAAGATTAAACACGATCCTGAAGTCTTTCCCCATAAACTCCACTAAAATGAATGGTAACTGTGGAAGGGCATAGACATTTTCCACTCAGGCGCCACCAAAATACCTTGGTCCAGCCTTGCCTTGGCAAGAGTGGAGACATACCTTAAGGGTATCTAACCACATGTCTTTGGTGAGTGAGAACCCATGAAGCATCAGCATGGATGGCTGGGATCCAGGCTTCCCTCGGGTGAAATAACAGAAGTTGTAGCCATTGTGTTTGGCGTACTTCACCTTCACGCCCCGTTTCATGCGCCTGATCCTAAAAGCCAAAAGGACAAACAAGATGAATAGGCTAGGGGTTGTGCACAGGACAGATATATTTGTACCCCCACACACATACAGGTAAAGTGGGAGAGTTTCTGCGTGCATGGTGCTGACATTAGATTGATAGATTTACTAATATACCAAACAAGCATGATCCCAATCCTCTGGATTTTTCAGTGGGGTCTAACTTGTATACTTTTCCTCTGCCTCTGCTTCCAAACTGGAATGCTAGTTTTTAGTGCATCTACTTTTCAGGCTTCCCCCATCCTTACAATGCTCTTTCTCAAAACTGGTTTACTACCATCTCTTTGGAAAGAACTGTCACGGGATTAGGGCCTGGATTGACCCTCAATCCTCTGTTAAACCTATGATACTTTAGATTCTACAGTAAATTAGTGTCTGTAGTTGAATCTTTGGTTCGGTTTCCCTGGAGGTTTCAGGACTCCACTGGTGCTGTGGCCTTCTGGTACCGATAACTCTGTACATGACTTTTGCCTTAGTGGATGCTTATACATTCTAGAAGTTAGTGGTGTCACTATCAGTTAGTGGTGGTATCGATCTTTCCTATCTATGGCTTGAGTTCA
This sequence comes from Gekko japonicus, assembly GCF_001447785.1. Classification (NCBI taxonomy): domain Eukaryota; kingdom Metazoa; phylum Chordata; class Lepidosauria; order Squamata; family Gekkonidae; genus Gekko; species Gekko japonicus. The sequence continues at coordinate 1,156,961 of NW_015173131.1, forward strand.
GAATAAAATTGTAATAGAGATATTCTTCTATTGAATGCGTTAGTCATACATCAGCCATTCTACTGAGCCGATAGGCCAGAGAGTATAAATTGTTAAAGATTAGTCTCCTCGGGCCTGACCATCAACAGCTCCATGTGAGACCTTGGTGGCTAGTCCAGAACATTCTTAGTGTTACACAAGTGCACTGTTTTAAGTATTGGGTTGAAATATTCTGTGTTGAATATTGATATGCTACAAAGTGTTTTCTGTCTTGAATGGGTATGATGGAATACATTGAATAAATCTTTTGTTTAAGAATCCTGGTCTCCCTCTCTATACCAGATTCAACCCCTTTGAAGTTTCCACCCAACCAGTGAAAGAACTCAGGGGAACTGTGGGGGTCCCAGGAAAAGTCCTGGGTCCCAAAATCCCACAACAAGAACACACTCCAAGAATGATAGCATGCCACCAGGCTGGGAACATTTACAGTTTTTGAAGTTCTTACCCGCATGGGTGCCATTTTGCCTGCCATGTGACCTGTAGGCTTTTGGAGGGCTTGAAAATGGTCAATTGTTACAGTACTATAACAGTTATTGATTTTTTAAAAAAAAACCTCAGAAAGTAGTGTGGTGGCATGGCAGGGAGGGAGGAAATGCAGGCGAAATGATATTGCCCACTCTGTCTTGGGAAATTCCTGGAGATTGCAAAGGCGGTGCCTAGGGAGGGCTGAGATTAGGGAGGGGAGGGACCTGGACCCCGAGTCTGCCCTCAAAGCTGCCCATTTCCTTCAGGGGAACTGATCTCTGACATCTGGAGATTGAGTAGGATGGTAAACCTACTTGCTGCAACTGCAATCTGTTAAAACAACAACAACAACAACAACAACAGGAAAATACTGAAATGTGTGTTTCCACATTGGGCGACTTTAAGAAAGAATACTTGAAGGGAGTTCAAGGGGTAACTACCTGCTTTATTTTTCCCATGAACATCCCCATGTCATGTGGAGATATGTGTCTGATGTTCCACGCTTCCCAGTTGCATGCAGGCCCTGTTTGGTCTAGGACTGCAACATGGGCTTTAGACGTTCCCTATGTGCCATTTTCCCCATCAGAAACAGTCTGGGGGGGAGCACTATCTTTCACACTGGGGGGGCTGCACATGTACTGATCTGCTACATGGTATGTTTCCACAAAGGGCATATAGCACTTCTGAGGTTTTCAGGTTGGGAAAATGGCATGCAGGGGGAGGGCTGATCCCCCCCCTCATACCATGACCCAATTCTGAATCGAACCTGCATGCACCTAGGAAGGGTGGAATTTCAGAACATACCTTTCCCTCTTACTTGGGGATGTCCTTGTGGAATAAATAATAAGGGGATTGGATAAACATATGGAGCAGAGGTCCACCAGTGGCTATTAGCTACAAGGTATAGATGGAACATCGGCCGGTCTCCAACTTGCCCTATTTGGGCAAGATAATAGAGAGGGCAGCGGCAATTCCGTTACAGAGCTATCTGGATGATGCTTCCATAGAGAACAATGGAGGGGATGGGAGCAACCTGTTTGGGGGCCCGTAGAATTGGACCCCTGGTTCAATGTTCCTGAAACATGGTGGGTACCTTGGGGAGAGGCTCCAGCAGCTACCCTGCGATTTTGGAGCCTCTCCCTCAAACCCCCTCCCCTCCAGCCCCCAGAATATACCCTATGTTCTCACCATTTACTTCAATGGCCCATAGGATATAATGGGGCTGAACTGCGGGAAGCCGATTCAGATCAGAGAATGTGATTCAGCCTGCAGCAGCCTGAAAAGGGCCCGAATGGGCCCTTTTCGGGGGTGCATTCGGTTCAGACGAACCGAATGCACATCCCTCCAGCAGCCGGCTTGCTCGGGCTCTCTGCAGCCGCGGGGATCCTGAGCAAGCCAAGGGAATGGAAGGTGGTTTAATCCGCCTCTCCTTCCCTCCAGCAGCCGGCTTGCTCAGGCTCCCCGAGAAAACCAAGGGAAGGGAAGGTAGTGGAGCAGCTGGAGACATTGAGCCTCAGCTCCACAAGTAATGAGCACTCGAGCCCCACCCCCAGCAGCCCTCAGGCCAGAGCACCTGGAGCAGTCTTGGGAGGCGGATTGGCAAAAAGCAAAACCAAAAGCGCAGGAACTCGAGAGAACTCCAGGAATGGAGCCGGTTCCTCTTCCACAGCCCAAAATACGACCCACGAACCCTGAGCTTGCTTTTTCTCATTTGTGAGTCTGGCCTCCGCACTCCTTTAACGAGGCAGCCCTGAAGCTTGGGGCGGCGGGAGTTTCTTTGCATGCAGCTTGTGCGGCTGGCTGAGTGCCTCTTCTGCTTGCCCACCTCTCGCCTCTGCACCTCATCTTCTGCCAGGCATGGAGGAGCCCAGCTCGCCCAGGCTTCTTGCCTGCCCGGGGTCACTCAGCCAGCAGAGTGAGAATACAAACCTGTGTCTCCCCACATCAATCTGCAACTCTGACCACTGTGCAGTGCTGCCTCTACTGATCTGTAATGTTCCAGAGGTGTTGTAATGTAATACTCAGTTTCTCAAACGAGTGTATGCCTGTCTGTTGGTCCACTTAGGAGTCTTGATCCTGGTTGTGTGGTGGGCTAGTTGTGGCAAATGGTAGGGAAGCTCAGTATTTCTGTATACAGTTGTAGGGGCTTTATTGCAATGTGGTATGGCCTGATATTATGTTCTTATTCCAGTGTGGGGTGTGTGTGGGCCAATGGAAGCTGAGTGATAGGGTCTCTGCAAGTGATTGCCAGAAGTGAGATGTGTCCTGATCTTGTGTCTTATAGATAATCTTACAAATAGTCCTTTGTATATATATCATGCTTTCCACTTTAAAAGGATCATAATGCTGATTGTGTGAACTTAGGCAAATCATGAGAGGTAGAGCAGGAAGGGTTACATCAGTGCTTAGTTCTTGTGGCCCTTTCTTACATGCCCAGGGAAATGCTGATCGCCACTTTGGGGCCAGGAAGCAATTTTTTTCCGGGCCAGTTTGGCCCCCAGTGTCCCTGGAGGGTTTTTTTAAATCATATTCTGGGCGTGGAACAGGGGTCACTGGGGTGTGTGGGGGGTATTGGTGAATTTCCTGCATTGTGCAGGGGGTTGGACTAGATGACCCTGGAGGTCCCTTCCCACTCTATGAGTCTATGATTCTATAATTCACCCAGGCTGGCTGTGGGCAGGCCAGCACCTCTGTCAGGCAGAAGTGCCTGAGATCCTCCCCCTCCCCTTTTCCTTCGTCCAACTTGGAGGAGAAGGGAAGGGAGAGGGGGGAAAGAATGGATCTCAGGTGCTTCTGCCTGTCAGAGGGGCTGGTGCACACTTCCGGTGATGTCAGGGGGTGGCATATGCTAATAAGTTATGCTAATGAGCTCCTGCAGCTCTTTTTCTACGAAAGGATCCCTGGTCACAGCCATATACATGAAAATCCTGTCAGGTCTCTCATGCAGTTACCAACAAGGGCCAGACTTGCTAGTATATATCTCTCTTGCATGTATTTCTGTGGGATTCTAATCTTGGCACAGATACTGTTTCCTGGTTAAGGACACTCCCAAGAGAACATTATTCCATGATACAGACTCACCATGTCCAGATCTTGAACAGTATTTTATGCCACAGGTTGTACCTTGCGACAAGAATACTTGTGATGCAAGCCAAAATGGAGCCAAAAACCATGAAGAGTATCTTGACTGCAGTGAGCTCCATGGTTGCTTGTTATGTGTCGTCTTTGCTGCCTATACAACATAATATAAGATGTTTTGGACAATAATAATAAAAAAGGAATTAAGTCACATACCAGGATAAAAGAAAATAGGGGGCATTTAATATAATGAGGGTTCCCAAATTAAAATTCTCTTTGCTTCTAGACCTATTCTCAAAGGGGGCAGTGAGGTGTATACTGTTTTTATCAATTAATTTTAATACTAATTAAACTGAACATTTTCTTCTCTTTTCCGTGTGGTTTGAATTGAACTGAAAGGCAACCCCCCCGCATTGTTATCATGATATTTTCTGAGTAATATAATCCTGGATATTACTCCTACATAGACATTAATGTTTGTGCTTTAATGGCTCGTGTTTTAATACTGTGGTTTTTAATTGTATGCTGCCTCAAGCAGGACTCTGAAGAGGCGGTACAAAATTATTCTGATTAAATAAATAATCCAAAGTGTTCTTTCCCTTCTGTAGATCAATGTCATTGATATGATTGGTGCTTTCTCTGGTGGATCTCTGTGTAGGATTGTGAAGATTTGTTCTCTTTTACTAGCTGCTGAGTAGCCTAGATATACCAGTCTAGCCTGATCTTGTCAGAATTCAGAAGCTAAATAGGGTCAGTCATGGTTGGTACTTAGATGGAAGAGCACTGAGGAAGACTGATGTTGCTATGCAGAGGAAGGCAATGGCAAACCACCTCTGCTAATCATCTACCTTGAAAACCTGATGATGGGGTTTCCACCAGCCAGTTGTGACTTGGTAGCTCACATTACCTTACTGCTGGTGATACTGTTCCCTTTCAGATTTCAGTGTATGTTTGCATAAAGAAATTTTTGTATGTTTGAAAGTTCTCAGCAAGCTGCTAAGAATGTTCTGTGGTATGTTTAAGATACACTTTTTTGCCATTTTAAGAGTGTGTGGTGATTTTTATGCCTCCTGATAACATTGGTATATTTATCAGCGCAGATCAAAGCTAACCATTATTGTAATCAAATGGATTTGCTCTTTGAAGACTCTTGAGAGTCCCTTGGGCTACAAGGAGATCAAATCAGTCAATCCTAAAAGAAATCAACCCTGACTGTCCCTTGAAAGCCCAGATAATGAAGCTGAAGCTCAAATACTTTGGCCAACAAATGAGAAGGGAGCATTCACTGGAGAAGACCCTGATGCTGGGAAAGACTGAAGGTAAAAGAAGAAGGGGATGACAAAGGATGAGATGGTTAGACAGTGTCATAGATGCAATGAACATGAAATTGAGCCAATGTCAGAGGACCGCGAGAGACAGGAGGGCCTGGTGTGATGTGATCCATGGGGTCACGAAGAGTCAGACTCGACTGTGCAACTGAACAACAACAACACTTGTGGCCTTGAGGCTTAGGCTACACACTGGCTGTATAAGGAAGCATATAATTATGAAGGTGGGTTGTCTTATCAATAACTAGATCTAGTGGAAACGTATGTAAAACTGTTATGTAGAACTATTCTTTGTGTGTAATATCAGAATTTGTAATATTTGTAGAACTTTTTTTGCAATATATAATATAGAATTTAAGAAAAGAACAGAGAGGAATGCACAGGGTTGCAGGACAAAAGCAATTAGGTGGAGAGGCTCTGGCTCAGTGGAAGAGCCTCTGCATGCAAAAGATCCCAGGTCCAGTCCCTGGCATTTAGGACCAGGCAGTAGGTGATGTGAAAGACCTCAGCCTGATACCCTGATGTCAGTCTGAGCAGGCAATATTGCCCTTGATGGACCAATGGTTTGATTCAGTATAAGGCAGCTTCATGTGTGTAATTCTTTCTTCCATAGATTTTTTAAAAATACAACCTTTTAAATTTAAAACATGTGAGCAGAAGTAGCGTGGCCGGAGAGAGAGTAATGCTTTCTTCCCTGGCTATTTTGCTGCTAATTAGTATGTTGTCACCCCAGGTCCTGGTATGAAATCCTGGGGAATTGGCAGCTCTATAAAGGAGAGATGGGAGGGGCATGTGATGAGATAAGCAAGATCATATAGCCTTGCAAAGATAAGAACTGGATCCTTTTCAGAAGCCATCCAGTGTAGCTGGTTGAATGAGTTCGTGGCTTCCAACCTCTATCAAAAAGCAAGTTGTTGCATTATGTACTAGCTGAAGCTTCTGAGGAGTTTTCAAGGGCAAGTCCAAGTAGAGTTGATCCTCAGTGTTATAAACCCATAGATCTAACCTGAAAGTTTGGCCCTTCTGTCACTGTTGATGTGCATGGATGGAAAGCAGAAGGCATTAGGTTTATGGCTCAGTCAATGGTATTGCAAGACTATCTCTCCCCAGATGTTCCCATACAGCCCTCTGATCTTGGAACAGGATCTGCTTGTTCTCACTATATGTTGGGCAGTGTGGTAGGTGACTGCTCAGTCGCTGACCTTTCTCATAGATTGATCCATCTTTGTGGAACAGTATACCTGTTCATTTCAGATAGACTTTACCTTCTTGATGTTTAGGAAATTCTATGAAGTTGAACAGCTAGATTAGAGTCCAGATATCTGACAAATGGACCTTTGTCTCTTGAAACCTCATACCTCCAAAAACTTGTGGGTCTCTAAGGTGCGACTGAACTCGAATCTAGCCATTTTCCTGCAGACTAACATGGCTACCGCCTGAAAATATCTTTGTATGAAGTTGAACTTTCCCTGCAAGTTCTAACTGGATTGGGTGGCCAGAGGAATGAAAACACTGACGGCTTCTTACTACAGAAGACTAGTTTTCCCCACATGTACCATCAAGATATTTTATGCTGGAGAAGAAATGTCCTGGAGTCACTTCTTCCACCTTATGCAGACCCTTAATGCAAGGAGTTGTAAGCTTCCTCCCGTTTTTTAAAATATTATTATTACATAACATGGAGAATGGCAACCAACAAAGATTAGGTTCCATCAACAGGGCCAGCTCAAATTCATATGCTCCAACAGTCCCCATTTACAAGGCACTGTTCTTGCATTGCAGTCCCTGCCCCTGGTAAGACTTTGTTTTTGCCTTTGATGGATACCTTACTCATTGTTCGTTAGCATTAGTTGCTAGATATGTCATTTGATGGCATTCAGTCTCCACTGTCTAGCACTTACTTTTTTTGTGAGGTAGGAATGAAGCTTGTCTTCAGTGTACGTGTAGGGCACTTTACCTAAGCAAGGACTGAAGAGTTAAGTCACAAACCTCACAAACTGAACCAGTTCATTTAGCCCCTAAAGTCCACGATGATTTGTGGTTTACAAGCTGGGCATGCCACGAATCACAAACCGAACTGTGTTTTCTTGGTTTATGCCCATCCCTAGTAGTAGTGCCCTACCTGCTTTACTGATGAATGGAAATCCACGACCTTTGTCATATCTGCTTGTACCCTAAGCAGGAGCAGTCTAGTCTTAGTAATTCTGGGCAATATTCCAGGACTGGGCCCTAGAATCACTGCTATCCCAAACTGGACCCTCCCTATAGCACACACCCCTCCCTGCTGAGCCAAACAAGGGTCAGCCATCACTGGAAGTCAGCTCCTGAGCATTGAACAGAGTGGGCATAAAGGGCTGTTGCCAAGCCAGCTGCCCAACAGCCCCAGACAGGGTGGGCACAAGTGCCTGTTGCTGTGAGTATACTACCGCCCAGTCCCTGGACAGGATGGGTGCCTGTGGTGGCAATGGAAGTCTGCTCTTTGGTTCTTTCCCCCTCTCTGTTGGGGAGTGGGGCCATGGGTTGTCAACCCCTGGTATGGTGTTTTGGGCAGCTGCCCACGTTGCCTATTAGTTGAGACTGCCCCTGGCCGTATATAATATATACTGCAGCTGCTGAAAATGTACGCTTTGAACAGTTGATGACAAACTGACATTTTCAACAATATTTTAACTCAGAGAACAAAAACCTCTTGGCAGTGGTCGTAGAGGTGTTGCAAACATGTCCCCATTTTTATCTGATATGAGAACTAAGTAATTATCTAAAACACCTGCTCTGATTTCAAACTAAGGGGGAATTTAATCAAAGAAAGCATAATCCATGTGTTAGGATAGCATTTCAGTGTGGTAGAAATATACATTCACACTAGGCTCAGAACCCCTCCCCCCATGCAACTCTTTTAAGACAGCACAGATATTTTCTATATAAATACTATTTAGAGGAGACACGCTAGAGGTTTATGAAATGACGGATGGGGTGGAAAAAATGGATAGAGCTATTCTTCCGTCCCCCCTAATACTAGAACTTGGAGGCACTCAAAGAAGTTGATGGGCAATAGGTTCAGGACAGACAAAAGGAAATGTTTCTTTATTTAATAAGTAATTAAAATGTGGAATTCACTGCTAGTGGACATGATCATGGCTATGAGCAAAGATGGCTTTATGGAGGACCTAGACAGATTTAGGGAGGAGATGTCTATCAGTGGCAACTAGCCATGGTGACTAAAGGGGACCTCCACAACAGACCTCTGAATACCAGTGCCAGAAGGCAGCAGAAGGCAGAGACCGTTGGTCTCTATGCCCAGTTTGTTGACCTTCCAAGGCAACTGGTTGGCCATTGTGTAAAACTACGTGGACCAGCAAGGCTCTTATGTTCTTAATGAACAAATGATTGGAAAGGAATGTTTGGGGAGATATTTTAACATGGGGGAGGGGGAAATGGAAGGAATGATGACATTAAGAAGTAACATGGAGAATGGAATCATATTTCCACAATAAAGTTACTGAGAAATTTTATCCATGTGATTTTTATTTGTTTCAGTACTTTTCGATTTGACATGGTGTTATATTGTTAACAAGAAACTATGGTCCAATATGAAATTCATCTCAGTTTGCAATAATGCTTCAACAGACTTGCAATACAAATTCTACATGGAAAGTTTACATCAATTGATAACTTCTTGGAGGAAATGGAAGAGAGTCAACAACCCAAGTCTCTCTTCCATTTCCTCCCAGAAGTAACCCATAATAATATGGGATTTGATTTGGACAAATGTCTCAAAGGGGTGAATCTCGATGAATATCAAAACTTAAGATATTTTATGTGCACAGCTTGCAGTTACATTATCAACTATCATGTTGCTGACATGAGTCACATGTTGATTTCTTATTCTGAACGCAGTAAAGTTATGAAATTCTAGAATGTGATCTTGAGATACATTGAGAAACTTACTAGCTATTAAAACTCCTACAGAACTGGAGAAGAATTGGATCTGGACATGGAAAGCAAACTTGCTTTCTGCTACAAATATGACTATTATTTGGAAAACAATGTCATTTCCCCCAGTACTGGATTCTTCTCCCCAGTATTTGAGATACAGTATCTTAAATGTTATGTACTAATAGTTTGCCATTATATTTTTACCATTGTTCTATCAGCATAATAATGACACGAAGAAGTGATGAAGAATTTGGGGCTTCTCAGTTTAGAGGAAAAGATAACTAGAAGTTGGGGTGATAAAAAGTTTTTATAAAATCACGCATGGGGTGGAGAAGTGGAGGGGCTGGTAGAAATAGAGAACTTTTCCCTGCCTCTCCCCAAATACCAGAACTCAGAAGCATCCAGTGTTCCCTCTAAGCTGAGTTAGTGTGAGCTAGCTCACAGTTTTTTAGCCTCCCGCTCACAAACTTTTCTCTTAGCTCAGAAAGGATGGCTCCAGAGCAAACTAGTCTATGCTGTAGCCAAATCCCTCACTCACAACTTTAACACCAGTAGCTCAAAAAGTAGAATTTTTGCTCACAAGACTCCACAGTTTAGAGGGAACATTGGAAGCATCTGTCAAAATTCATGGGCTGTGGAGTCAGGACAGACAGAAGTCATTCTTCACATAATGCCTTTTTAAATGCTCAATTAAATTTGTAAAATTATAAATTAGTCTGGTTAGTTACTGTCTTTAGATACTGCACACTATAACTTAGGAAAGCAGTACTTTCTAGTCCATTAAATGCGGTATATTCATTGTCTGTCTCTTACATACCAAGTTGAGCTCGGCAAAATGTTGCAAGGTAAGAGGTGTACACTAAGTAGATGCAAATATCGTGTGTAATAAATATTGTGCACACACAGTCTACAGAGGTGTCTTTTTTCTGCTTGCCCTTTTCCATTTCTGTATATCAGACATATAGTGAATCTTACCTGAGACAGACAGCTCTGACGTGGTGTCCACTCTCTTTTGACTGTCGATTCAGGTCTTGGGATCTGCATCTTGATGCCGGTTGGAGGAGTCTTTTTAAAGTCCTTCAGTTCTGTGGAGGTGTTATGAGAATTCTTCCTCCCACACCTGGAGCTTTTCTTTCCCCAGCTGAAGGAGCATCCTCATTTCCCTAACATGGAAACACCCAGAGGTTATGTGACCCAATGGTTAGAGGCCATGGTTACTACCCATCTGAAATCTTTGTTTCTGTTTTAAGTACCCCTAATTGCAGATACATATCTAGCAAAAAAAAAGAAAAAAGGAAACAAAGTTAGTAGTGTCGGTGGGAGCAGGTGCAGGTAACACTTTATACAGGGTTAGTTCACATTGACAAGTGCTACAGTTGCACACTCACAGACAAGTAGGTGACATTATACACAGCCCCTAAGTGGTTTACTATACAAGCTTTGTCAGGGGGATCAGAGAGTTGACATGTCTAACCATATTTCATTGGGAAGGCCAAGGGAGACTGTTCAGGAGGGTCATGCTCATCTTGCAAAAGCCTGTTGCACTATCCTTCAAGGATCCTAGAGGAAGAATTCATGGCCTAGTCCTGATGGCCAAACTTGGGTCCTTTTGTGGGGCAGAAAGAGAGCAATACAAATACTTTAAATAGGCTTTTCAAGAGCTCTGGGGACAGTTCTTCTTTTGGAAGGAAGTATCCATCCAAGTTCAGAAGCATTCTAAGAAATTGAATTTGCAGCTGATACTAAATAATAAGGAATACATAATTTAATAAGGAATTCTTATTAAATTTGCAGCTGATACTAAATAATAAAGAATACACAATTTAATAAGGAATTCTTATTAAATTTGCAGATGATACTAAATTTTGGAGGGGTAGCAAATACAGTAGAAGACAGAGTCATGATACAGGATGATCTTGACAGGCTGGAAAACTGGGCTAAAACAAAATGAAGTTCAACTGAGATAAATGTAAAATTCTGCATTTAGGTAGGAAAAATCAAATGCATAATTTTAGGAAGGGGGAAACTTGTCTTGGTGGTAGTATGTGCAAAAAGGATTGAGGGGTCTTAGTAGACCATACACTGAGCATGAGTCAGCAGTGTCATGCGGTAGCTAAAAAGGCAAATGTGATTTTGGGCTGTATCAACAGCAGTATAGTGTCCTGGTCACCCAAAGCGATGGTATCGCTTTATTCTGCTCTGGTTAGACCTCACCTGGAGTATTGTGTTCCGTTTTGGGCACCACAATTTAAGAAGGATATAGACATGCTAGAATGTGTCCAGAGGAGGGCAACAAAGATGGTGAGGGGTCTGGAGACCAAGTCCTATGAAGAAAGCTTGAAGGAACTGGGTATGTGTAGCCTGCAGAGGAGACAACTGAGAGGTGATATGATAACTGTCTTCAAGTATTTGAAGGGCTGTCATATAGAGGATGGTGCAGATATGTTTTCTGTTACCCCAGAGGATCGGACCAGAACCAATGGGATGAAATTAAATCAAAAGAGTTTTCAGCTAAACATTATGAGGAACTTCCTGACAGTTAGAGTGGTTCCTCAGTGGAACAGGCTTCCTCGGGAGGTGGTGGTCTCTCCTTCTTTGGAGGTTTTCAAACAGAGGCTACATGGCCATCTGACAGCAATGCTGATTGTGTGAACTTCAGCAGAATATGAGAGGGAGGGCAGGAAGGGTTGCCTCAGTGCCTAGTTCTTGTGGCCCTTTCTTACACGCCCAGGGAAATGCTGATTGCCACTTTGGGGTCAGGAAGCAATTTTTCTCCAGGCCAGTTTGGCCAGGGATCCTGGAGGTTTTTTGTCATCTTCTGGGTGTGGAATAGCACTCACTGGGGATGTGAAGGGGGAGGTATTTGTGAATTTCTTGCATTGTGCAGGGGGTTGGATTAGATGACCCTGGTGGTCCCTTCCAGCTCTATGATTCTATGATGCATGCTATGAGAAGTGGCTCAAAAAAACAGAGCCTGTAGGGATCAATATGAATCCAAACATGATGATGGCTGATAAATGGCTTTCCAACAGATACTACCAATACAGGATCCCAATGGAAAACATTAAAGAATGTGTGTTTTTTAAAAGAAGCTTTGATGCCTCAGCACCTAGTGTACAGTAACTGTGACACTGGGACGCACATTAAGCGGCCTTATGGTGGATTAGACCCTTGGTCCATCAAGGCTGGTACTGTCTACTCAGACTGGCAGCAGCTGTCCAGGGTCTCAGGCAGAGACCTTTCACGTCACCTACTGCTGGGTCCTTTTAACTGGAGATGCTGGGGATTGAACCTGGGACCTTCTGCATGCAAAGCAGATGCTCTGTCACTGAGCTATGGCCCCTCCCCAATTGTTTTCCATCACTATGCTCAAAGTAGCCCAGTATGCTAAAAGTTATGTATTTTTTGCTAGTTCCAGGTATCTGATGAAGGGAGCTTTGGCTCTTGAAAGCTTATATCGGAAATCTTGTTGGTTAGGGTTACCAGATGTCCTCTTGTCATAGTGATCACTAGTTAGAAGTAGTCGGTTGTAGCCCCCTCTTTCTGTATGTAGGGCTTCCGGAAATTCCGTTTCAGTCTGTATCTGAAGAAGTGTGCATGCACATGGAAGCTTGTACCATGAATAAAAGTTTGCTGGTCTTAGAGGTGCCACTGGACTCACACTTTGTTTTTCTGCCTAACCACCTGAACAAGTTGGGAAATACGTTGCCTTTTTTGCTTTTCAAAATATGGTCACCCTATTGTTGGTCTTTAAAGTGCTACTGAACTCGAATCTTGCTTGTATCATTTCTCTCCAAAAAGAAAAGCAAACGAATGATTCCGGTGTCATCAGTGATACATAGCCTAGGGCAATAATCTCTGACTGTGTGGACCTTGTGGGCACGTCTGAACTTTTGAGAAGAGGTAGTGGGTGTAAATCTAATAAAATAGATAAATAGTACTCCTTCATAGCCTGTTATTAGAGCAACTGTTAAAGTTTTTTTTATTATTCCCCTCCATAAGTGATGGGTGTGTTTATGTGTGTATATTTATTAATTTTTAATCCCACCCTTCCTCCAAGGATTTCAGGGCACTGTACATTCAGGAGGTGCGTATCCAATGTTTGGCCGTGTATGGAGCCCTGCCAATGGGTTAAGAAGGAGGAAAGTTTAAAAATAAAGTATAATAATGACTTTGCCCTTTAAAAGGTAGCAAAAACTATCCACACTTTGTAATATCCTATCTTTTTAAAAAAAAAATTGAGCAGGAAGAGCTCCTTGACTTTATCCAGCACTTTCAAGAACAAGTTGTATACTATTTCTTTCTGTAATGATATTCAGTATACCCTCCGCTCCCAACACTTACTGATCTAGTTGATTTCGGCATGTCACTGGACTGGGAAAGTGTGTGGAGCTTTTCACAAGGAAGTTTGTTTCCCCCACGGCTTGGGTGCTCAGCTCCCTCCCTTCTACCAAGGCAAATAGTGACCACTCAGGACTGTTTTGACTTGGGAAAATGGCATGGTGGGAAAAGCTGAAGCTACGTCTTCCCCTGCTCCATAGTCCTGATACAAATTGGGGCCTAGTATGCTTGGAAAATGAATCAGCATTGTGAGTGACAGTCGGAAAGTCAGGATGGGAAACCCACACCCAACCTGTGAAAAATCATGATGTCTTGTCCGACCGTTAGTCTGTTTCTGTAGCACTCTTCTGAATATTAGATAACTACAAGCGGGGGACCTGCAAGGACCTGTGGGGGGTATATCAGTTTCTTTTTCCCTTCCCTGAAAGCCCTTATAGCTTTCCTTCCTTCCTTCCTTCCTTCCTTCCTTCCTTCCTTCCTTCCTTCCTTCCTTCCTTCCTTCCTTCC
>NW_015173131.1:1170667-1172665 GCF_001447785.1 Gekko japonicus
CCTCCCTCCCTCCCTTCCTCCCTTCCCACCCAACAGCCAATCTACCTTTATCTGTCCCCAGTCTTCATCTTTCACTGTCCCCAGAAGCCTCTACCCAGGAAAACTATGTTCCAGTTGAGTGGCAAGCCCATGTTTTCAGAACAAAGATTTAAAAATATAATTCCTCCCTCATTCTGGGGAGGCAGTGGAGTCAGTTCTACTACTACATCAGTGCTGATCCGGCAACACCACTGTTAAGCAACCTTTGTTGGCAAATTCTTCTGTGAGCAAGACAATGATTGCTAGTTCCACTGGAAACTAAAATTATTCATCAGGTTAGATAAGCATTTAATAAGATGCAAATTAAATGCAGCAGAGATTGGGCTTCTGTTGTGGAGGTTTATTTGTTTGCCTGCTTTCCCAGTTTGCCAAGGGAAAAGACAGGGCGTAGATGTCTTCTATAAAAAGAACTTGGGGTGGGTCTCTCAGCCATGGTGTGTGACCAGCTTCCTCCTACTGGGCCATTTGATTGACAGATAGACAGACTTGTCATAAAGTGAATACCATCCAGCTTGTCCCCTGAACCAAACAGGTTGCCCTCTTTCATGCTTTATTTTGAAGCACCAAAGTCCATCCAGCCATGTGTTCATTTATCACATCATTAATAAAAGATAAATATTTTCCTGAAAGCAAAAATGTACTCTTCAGGTTACAAGGGAATTTTCTTATGCATATCATAGTGCTACACTCTCGATACCATCCACAATAAAGTTTTGCTGCAAACCCAAGGCAGGTAACAATAATTTACAAAAAATATCTATATATCTAATTCTCAACAGTCCCCTTGGCCTGCGGATACTTATTTTTGCAAAAAAGAGGGGACACTGTACCTCAACAGGTTTTTTTGCAGACTCATGGGATTGCAGAAAAATCCAATTTTTTTAAAAAAAACAACCTTGGGGAGGATTGAATCCCCCCAATACCTTTTGAAATGGCTGCCACAGGGATCTACTCTAGGCCCCGCTGCATCAACAGTGAGAGGTAGATTGGCTGATACCTGGAGAGAGAGGGAGGGAGGGAGGGAGGGAGAGAGAGAGAGAGAGGAATGAGTGGAGGAAGAGGGGAGGAAGCAAAAGCAGAACTGGAGCTGGAATTGGGGAGGATTCCTCCTGCAGTATAAATGGCTAAATAGCAGGGGGGGTGTTTTAAAGGGACATCTAAGCTTCCCACACCTACCTCTTTTTCTGTATCCTACCTGTTACCCCAACCTCATGTTTGGTCTGCTTTGCTGAAATCATGGAGCCTGACTTGGGGTACAAACTGGTCTGCAGCAGAGACTCCCAACATACTGGATCCCTCCTTTCATCTGATTTCTTCACAAAATAGGACACCTTGATCTATCTCCCTTCATTTCCAAACCCCACTTGCACCACAGCGAGCTGGTACTTTACTCCTCTCTGCTCTGGAAGACTGGACACGACACCTCTGTCCCAACAGATTTTACTTCTCCTTTGTCTTATTCCCCATTTTTTCCACATTTATGCTTTTAGCTCAAAGAATAACTCTCACTTTAAATTGGAGTAGCTCTGATTGGTTTTTGGTTGCTGCTGTTTTATTTTCAGTTAGGAAAAGGAATGTGCTCTTTTTCTGTGCTTGATTTGGCATTTGCTAGTATTTGCTTAGGATAGGTCCCCCTACCACTATTGTACCAAATCCCTCAATAAACTCTATAGTCCTTTAAAATCTTTAAATCAGGTCTCTGTCATTCTTTTCCTACTGACAACTCACTACTCACAGCCACCTCTTCAGGAAAAAGATCCCGATTTTGGGTTCCCTGCACAAACACGCAAGCTAATTTCCCATGTTAATCTGAATGTATGTTCAGGTCTTTGTGGGGCTGTGGTAACACTTTCTGAACCTCTCAAGCCAGCAACCAGCTATGTGTTCAACAGGTAAATATATGAAGGTCTTTGCACAAAACCTATGCATTCAGTATACTACTACTACTACTACTACTAC
>NW_015173131.1:1172910-1237933 GCF_001447785.1 Gekko japonicus
CCCCACCCCCACCACCCCACCCCCACTACTACTACTACTACTACTACTACTACTACTACTACTACTACTACTACTTTGTATGTGGCTAGTAGCTCCCACACCTAAGGGTGGTGGCTGTGATGCTAAGATTCAGCTCCTGGGAGCAGAGGTAGGAGACTCTTTGCTGGATCCTCTTCCTCTTGTAAACTTAATCTTCCACCTCCAGTCCAGTGCCTCATGCCAGGCTTGCCTTTCTTCCTCCTTGGAGGCAGTAGCAGTTGCAAAATCTTGACTGAAGAAAGCAGGGAGGCTCTAGCAGCTTCTTTGGATGTTGATATACTGTCCTCTGTGTGTCCATGAGAAGACAAGACTCAGTCACTGGAAAAGACAATAGTGCTAGGGAAATTTAGAGGTGGTAGCAGGGGGTCATTTCGTAGAAAAAGAGGTGCAGGAGCTCATTAGCATGACTCATTAGCATAACTTATGTGCATATGCCACACCCCCTGACATCACCGGAAGTGTGTCAGAAGGCAACACCCACCGCTCAGTCTCCACTGGACTGTTTTGGATTGCTAGCTATGGGGGGGGGGGAGGAACACACAGATCTGTCCTCGCAGAGGAGGGAGAGCTTGTACCTGAAGGCAGGCCGGGGGGGGGGCTCTGCAACTTACCTGGCTGCTTCTTGCTCCTCGTGGCCCAACAGAGGGCTGCTGGGAGCAGGGGGCGGGGCTTGTTGCATGTGCCCACCCCCTGGGCTCCTTACTGCCGGAGCTCCACTCCTGTGCACGCCTGCAGGAAATTACCTCTGGGTGGTAGGAAAAGAGGAAGACCCAACATGAGATGGATTGATCCAGTAAAGGAAACCATGGTCCTCAGTTCCCAAGGCCTGAGTAATTGGAAGTAATTAATTCATACGGTTCAATAAGTTGGAAATGATTTGATGGTGCACAGCACACTGGTGTCCTGAATCGTCTTCAGGGACTTCTGACCCACATTGGGAGAAACCAGGATCTAAGCCAACCACCTTTCCCAGCACTGCTATAAAACTTTTTTTCAAAAGGAACAAAACATAAAGTTATGGGGGGGAGGGAATCTCATCCCTTGCACATCTTCCCCTCCTAATTCAACCATATTCTACTTTTTAAATATTTCATTTATAACCCACCACTCTTCTATTACGAACTTTAAGCAGTAGACAGAAATCTTGTGGGAAACCTCTGATCCCGTTACTGACCAGACACAGACCTGCTTAGTTTCAGCAAGGTGACTGCTTCATGTGCTTTCAGACCCTTTCCTGTTTACTTCTCTATCTCCATCTCCACAACTTGGGAGATAGCTTAAATGTCTCTGTATGATACAAAATAAATCCATGCAGTCATTTTATTTCCATCACATGGCAGTGACAGATGTTGCCAACAAACTTCTAAATATATACTGGGGGCACACATGGATATCATTGGAACCAGTGCTATTCAGTTTCTCCTTAGATGCTCTGGAATTGGGGCTGAACCGTTTGTGGATTATCCAGGGTAGTGAAAACCAAAATAGATTGTGAGGAGCTCCAAGAAGATCTCACCAAATTAGACGAGTAAGCAATAATGTTGCTGAAAAGTACTCAGAAACGTGGAGTGATTTCACAAGAGTACTTTATTCAATCAGGAACAAGACAAAGTAAGCCGGCCCGCAAGCCGGTATATAAGCACAGAAACCCACCACCAAAACACGCCCCCATTCACCCTATAGGTTATTTACAGTAGCCGAGAGTCTCATAGGCTCTCGGCTGCGGACCTGGCCCTCTGATTGGTGCGGGCTAGGATCCGCTTGGCTATTGTTCATGCTGAGCGAAGCTTTTGGCTAGCGCTTGACCGCGTAGCTCAATGATCGCGCATGTGGTCATGGCGGAATACATTACAGTTGCAAATGAAGTTTAATGTAGAAGTGCAAAGTGATGCACGTGGGGACAAAAATTCCTAACTTTAAATATATACTGATGAAGTCTGAACAGGCAGACACTGAGGTGGAAAGAGAACTTTGGGCTGTAGATGAAAACACTGGCTTAGTGTGTGGCAGCAGTGAAAAAGGTAAACTCCAGTGTGGGAATTATTAGGAAAGGGCTTGAAAACAAGATACCCAACATCATAATATCTTTGTATAAAACTACAGTGTGGCTTCATTTAGGATACTGTGTACAGTTTTGCTTACCATATCTCAAAAAAGCTACTGCAGAGTTGGGAAAGTGCAGAACAGAGCAACCAAGACGATTAAGGGTCTGAAGCATGCCTCCTATGAGAAAAGGCCAAAGAAGAGCGTGAAGATTTTCTATTTAGAAAAGAGAAGACCAAAGGGGGACATGATTGAAGTTTATATAATCACTATGGGCTCCGCCTCCCTCAGTTTGCTAACCAGTCCTGTAGCTCACTGCATTGCAATATTTAACTCTAGTCTGAATACTGAATGAGAAATTCTGCCTCTTGCTAAAAGAGCTGCAGCAATTCTGAATGGAGCAACAACACGAATGATCCCCTCTTCCTGGCAAACTGTAGGAAAACTTAGATTGTGAAAAATGTCATAACCTGCTTTTCTCTCTAAGGGGGACCCAAAGTGGCTTCCATTGTTCTCCCGTCTTCCACTTCATCCTCACATCAGCCCTGTGAGGTAGGCAAGAGTGAGAGGGGGTGACTGGCCCAAGTTCACCCAGCAAACTTCCTTAGTCGAGCTGGGATCTGAACTTGGGTCTCCCAGATCCTAGCTGGGCATGATAACTGCTGCACCACACTGGCTGTGATAGCTCAGGGTGGTCCTTAAACCTCCTTTGTTTTGTAAAAGAGAGGATATGTTCCATCCTCCCTTTCAGTACTGCCTTTCTCCCCAATGAGGACCCAAAGTGGCTCACATTATTCTCCTGTCCTCCATTTTACCCTCACAAAAACAACCTCGTGAAGTAGGTTTGGTTGAGAGTGTGTGACTGGCCAAGTGCTGCCCAGCAAACTTCTACGGCAGAGTGAGGATCTGAACTTGGATCTCTCTGATCCTAGCCTGACACTCTAGGCACTACACGGGCTGTGATAGGTCAGGAAAGGTGTGAACAGAGGAGATATCTCCCCCCTTTCTTATCTGTGCTGCCCACCCTTTCCTGGCTTCTCGTGAGCAAACCTTTGCTTCTATTGCAAATAGCAATGTTGTGGAGATAATTGTGCCAGACAGTCCAATTCCCTCTATTTTTTGGCACTGCAGGTTCCACCAACATCCTGAAGCCGGTGGCCAATTTTGAGACTCTAAGCTGTATTTTCTGTTTAGTTATGCCTTCTACAAACAGACATCCTTAGCTTCCATCGCAAACTATGGTTTGGGTGTGAATGTCTGGATATAATGCGGGCCATTCATTTTTAGGACTGTAGCTGTCATGATCATGCTTGACCTGGTGCCCAATTTTGAAACAACTAGCTTTATATTCTGATGAGTTATGCCAGCCACAAAACAGAGAAACGTAACTTCCATTGCAAATAGCACTGGAGGAGGAGGAGGTTGCAGTCTGGAAATTCTGATTCCCTTCATTTTTGGTACTGCACCTCCCACAATCATCCTGAAGCTAGTGGTCCATTTTGGAATGCCTACCTTTATTTTTGGATGATTTATACCTGCCACAGACAACTAGGGTTGGGCTGTGAGCAGGGCCATGGGGGAACTGTACAGTGTCACATGCAGTGCTACGTCACTTCCAGTAAAGAATTGGCAAGAACTTCTGGGACGAACAGAAGGCTGCATTTTGTTAAAAATGTTTCTCTCACCACTGTTCAGAGTGGCAGTGGGCAATGGGACCTAGGCACGGGGGATGCCCCATCACCATCCGGGGTTTGGCAGCCCTACAGACAATCATAACTTCCAATGCAAAAGAGTTGTGGGAGGGTGTTTCTGGAGATTACACAGGCCAAGATATTCCAATTCCTGCTACAACCTCCCACAACTCCTCCAGAAACTGGAAGGCTCACCCAAATGAGGCAAAACAGAAACCAACACAAACATGCTCAAAGGACACGCAAACGGACAATTAGGGACGTAAAAATGGATTTTGAGGAATGTATTGCTGAAATCATAAAGACCTACAATGAAGAATTCTTTAATTACATTAGGAGGAGGAAATTGGTTAGGGAAGTAGCCGGACAATTGGATGACAATGGAATTAAAAGAAGATATGACTGACTGCTGAATTCTTTTCATTGTTCTTCACTGCTGAAGGGATGTCAGATAATTTTTGCCGAACAGATGTTTTCAGGAGGGGAGGATGTGGAGCCTAGACAAACAGCAGTGACAAGTGGGGAAGTTCTAGAACTCATAGACAAATTACAAACTAACAAATTACCTGGACCAGATGGTATCCATCCTGGAGTTTTTAAAGAACTCAAATGTGAAATTGTGATCTTCTAACTAAGATATACAACATGTGCCTAAGATCAGCCTCTGTACCAGAAGACTAGAGAGTGGCCAATGTAACAACTGTTTTTTTTCTTTCCCAAAATATAATTTTTATTATTTTTTGTACAAACAATAACAGTGTATAACGATTGCAGAAATAGTTGAGAATAAAAAACCAGTAACTTTATCAATAGACAAGGTTGTTATATATAAAATGCAAAATATCAACTAATGTACTACTAAATTTTCAAAAGTGAAATAAGCTTTGATAGTGCTTATTTCTTGGAAAAACCCCTTCAGTAGAAAGGTATTCAATAATAGGAAACCATATCACATGAAATTCCTTTTGATGATTCACCCCAGCTTAGGGAACAGTTTTGCCAAGTACAAAGTGTCCCCAAATCTTATTTTGCCAATCATATATGGAGGGGCCCCACTGGTGGACCTCCTGATGGCACTGGTATTTCTGGCCACTGTGTGATACAGAGTGTTGGACTGGATGGGCCTTTGGCCTGATCCAACAGTGGCATCTCTTATGTTCTTATGATTGTTTCTCCATTTTTGTGCAATACTTATTCTAGCAATTGCAATTAACATCATAGCTATCTTGATTTCTGTTTTCCCTCCAGGAATATCTGGCCAAACAGCCAACAGAACAGTTTCAGGTAATACTGGTAAGTTACAATTCATTATTGAAGAAATCTGTAACAACACTTGTTTCCAAAAATTGTTGATTGTGGGGCAATGCCACCAACAATGTATGTAATCTGCCACCTGTTTTTGCAGCAGACCTTTTTAATGGTTGGGTGTATTCTATGTAGCCTGCTAGGGGGCATATACCATTTATTCAGGATATTAAAAGTATTATATTTAACAGTAAAAATCTTTGATTTGATATTGTAAGAAGTTATCACTTTTTCCCAGTCACTTTCCTGCAGGCGACCTTGAGAATCCATTTGCCATTGAGCATGGATATGTCTGTTGTCAGGGTTGGAAGACAGTATTAATATTTTATAAATTTTTGAAATTAAACATTGCATTTAGCTAATAGTTCTTCAAGGCTAGAAAGTGGGTTAGAAAAAACCTTAGCTTTTTGTAGCTCTTGCAGAACATGGGATATCTGAAGGTACTGAAACCAATGAATCTTATTACCTATCTGCAATTCCAACTCTGTTTTAGTGCAGGGTTGTCCTTTTTTGGTCAGGTCAACCAAGCATATTATACCAGCTTTCCTCCATTTTACAAAAGCCTCTTGATCTTTCCCCGGAGGAAACCAAGGTTGATTTAAAAAGGAAGAAAAACTACATCTCTCTGGTACTAACTTTTTTCAGGCTTTATCCCAAATGCTTAAGGACGCTTGGAGGAACTGATTGTACTAAATATCATTGGTCTGTGTCGTGGCGAGTTCCAAAATACATTTTGCAGGGGAACTGAACCAGCCCCCCACTCTTCTAATTGTTGCCATTTTAATAAAGAATTACCATTTAAAATCCTTATGGTGGTAGCTAAGTTAGCTGCTTCATAGTACATTTCCAGATCCGGAATACCAAGGCCACCTTCTAACGGGAGACGTTTATTAAAGAGAAAATTTGATCTGGGAAGTTTTGTAGCTCCAAAAGAATTTATTGATTTCTGCCTGCCACTTCCTCAAGACTTTTTTGGGAATAATCACTGGCAGGGCTCTAAATAAAAATATTTTTTTTTGTAAAATAAAACTTTTGATCATGCTTATTTTGTCAGCCCAGGAAGGACCCATACAATTCCATCTTTGCATCATATTTGTTGATTCCTGAAAAATCTTATTAAAATTAGAGTCTACCAGGTCTTTCAAGTTTGGAGGTATCCAAATACCCAAGCATCTCCATTTTGTGTATGTCCATTGAAACGTGGAGAGTTTTTTAATTTGCTTTAACCTGAAGAGGAATTATCTTAGATTTAGATAAGTTTACTTTCAGGCCTGATATCTTCTGCATATCACTAAAAACTTGTTGTAGTTCCAAAAGGGATGTTTCTGGGTTTGAAAGAAAAATAGTTAAATTGTCAGCATATAAACTGACTTTGTGGACTACTTTGCCAGCTGCTATGCCCTGAATCAGCGTATTGTTTCTAATGACCGAAGCCAGAAGCTCAATAGCCAGGGCAAACATAAGAGGGGATAAGGGACACCCTTGTCTGGTGCCCCTAGCTAAAGAAATAGGCTTACTCAAAATGTTATTAGCTTGAATTCTAGTGATTGAATTTGTGTACATGGTTGAAATGGCCAATCTAAATCTATCTCCAAAATTCACGAGAGATAAAAGCTGTGACAGATATCGTGCTTCCACACTGTCGAATGCTTTTTCCAAGTCAACTGTGAGTTAGAGGGTTTCCTGCTGTTGCTCTTTACAGTATGAAATTAGCATATGTTGTTTGTCATGGAACAATTTGGAATAAACCCTGTTTGATCAGGGGCTATGTAGTCTGAGATTATGGCTTGTAACCTATTTGCAAGAACTTTAGAAAAGATGTTAGCATCACAGTTCAATAATGCAATTGGCCAGTAAGCCTTTGGGTCTTCTTGATCTTTGTCTCCCTTGGGAAATTGGGACTATATGAGATTCCCTTCATGTGGGAGGCATTTCCCCAGACTCCAATAGATAATTACAAGTTTGTGTTAAGTGGTCTCCTAGAGAGTCTTTAAAGATTTTATAAAACTCTGGCCCAAACCCATCACTGCCTGGAGCGGTATTGGATTTTGTTTGCTTTATTGCCAGGTCCACTTCTTTTAGTAAAATGGGACTGTCTAAGTGCCTGCTATGTTCCTTAGATAGTTTTACGTTTATATTGCAATTATATAAACAAGCTTTTACCTCTGCTTCCTTCGGAATAGTAGAGGTATATAATTTTTCATAATATTCTGCAAAGGAATTTGCAATTTCAACTGGATCTGTGGTTCTAACAGTGGACTTGGTCTTTAAGACTTGGTCTTACGTTTGGCTTACTTTTGCTTGTAGCGCCAGGATAAGATTTTAAGGCTCTTAGGGTTTCTCTGCCAGTGTTGTTGTTTCATAAATAATTTCCCCCCCTGTATCTATTGTGTCTGTAATGATTCTAATACCCTTCGTTCAGCTAGTAACTCTTTGTATATTTTGCTTTCTCTTGTTTTCTTATGAAGTGCCTTTAGCTCTTGTATTTTTTATAATAACATATTAATTTTTTGTTCTCTCTCTTTTTTAAGGTGGGATGCTAATTAATTTCCCCCACATTACTGCCTTAAATGCATCCCAAACAACATGTTTTCCCACCTCACCATTGTTGTTTTCTTTGAAATAGTGAACTATTACTTGTTGTATTTCCTCTCTATGTCTTTCTTTCAATAAAAGGAAATTATTTAGTTTCCATGTGCGTTTGCCCTGTGTCTTATTTTATTTTAATTGCATCTCCACAAAAGCGTGGTCAGTCCACATTGTAGGGCCAATGTCTATTTTTGAAATTTTGTGCAGCAAATCATGCAAAACCAGTATGTAATCTATGCATGTGTGAGATTGAAATCTGGATGAAAAGAAGGTATAATCACATTCCCCTTTGTGGAGCTCCCACCACGCATAGCATAATTGGTGTTTTATCAATAGCTCAGACCATTTTGTCAGTCTTTTGCCTTTACCAGTTTTTTTAGTTTGTTTACCTGACCTATCCAATTGGTGGTCTACAATTAAGTTAAAATCACCCCCAACAATGATTTGTCCCTCTCTGAATGCTTGCAGTTTTTCTAGAGTGTCCTCTAGAAACTGTTCTTGTCCTTCGTTGGGGGCGTATATTGAAGCTAGTGTGGTCTTTTGATGATTAAGCATGCCTTTCAGGAATATGTATCTGCCATTGTGGTCTAACAGGCTATGTTCACAAGAAAATTGTATCACCTTAGAAATAAGGATGGCTACACCACGAGATTTTGATGTCCCACCTGCATAAAATTGTTGATCATACCAGGTTGTTTTCAGGATTTTAGTTTCTGTATCTCTTAAATGTGTTTCCTGAAGGAAAAGAATAGTAGGTTTACTTTTCAAAATAAAAGAGGTCATCCTCTTTGCCTTTATGGGGTTGTTCAGCCCGTGTACATTGACCGATCTAAACGAGATCTCAGCAGTCATTATATTAACTATAGAAATGGTTTTTTACGCTTATATACTTAAGTACTAATTAGAGTTAATTTATACAATCAAACCTTGCACAACTATTTCTTGTAACTGTTAACTCTCCCCCCCACCCTTGTTGTTGTTGTTCAGTCGCACAGTCGAGTCCGACTCTTCGCGACCCCATGGACCAGATCACGCCAGGCCACCCTTGTTGTTGTTGTTCAGTCGCACAGTCGAGTCCGACTCTTCGCAACCCCATGGACCAGATCCTGCCACCACCCTTACACCCCCTCAAAAAACCCTTGTTAATACAAATCAATATATTAGGAACCACTTAATAGCAGCTCCTGTGGCTCAATCCACTAACCCTCAGACAGCCAGTTACGTCACTGGTGGATCAGAGAAACCTCTGACTTTGAGAGAGCAGTACCAGGGGGCAAATCAGATTTGCCTCTACCCCTCCCCCCTATGAAAAAAAATGCATTTGTCTACCAGACAGTGATAACATTAACAAATTTTAAACCATCACAATGTATTACTGTTGTGTGCCAGGGAACACCTTTGAGCTGGAAATGGTCCATAGTTTACAGCATGCCCAGGTATGCTCTTTTAAGAACCAGATGAGTTTGTAGGTACTGGAATCTTGCTGGCCTTCTGTGGAGATGCTGGAAACAGGTTTCTGCATTTAAAGGACCTCTTGTCGTTTTGCTCCATTGGGGCCTCACCTTGTAGGATGTATAACAGGTCTGCTCCAGTATCTTTGTCCCAAGCATATAGATGCTGTCCCTGGTATCCCCAGCGATATTTTTGCTTTCAACTCTGCAGCTTTGTAATAAATGGTTTCAATTTACGGCGTATAAGTATGGCCTCTCTTGGGATATCTGGGAATACTTGCAGTGAAACATCATGTTTAAAAGTTCCTGGAGTTCTTGCTGCGTCTAGAATTCTGCGACGGACCCTTGCATCTGGGACAATTATTAGAATGTCCCTGGGAAATGGATGTTGGTTTTTTTGTCAAGGGTCCCATACAGTACACTTGTGTAATAGTTGGAAATATGCTTTCTTCCAGGGATAGAGCATGTGCAATGAGGGAGGCCATAAATGAGATTAAATCTTTATTATCTTCAGCTTCCTCTCGTATGCCTCAAAATTTTAAATTTACTGATTTTACCTCTGTTTCTAAGGAAATCAGTGAGTCTCTTTGAGAGGCAGAGGATTCTTGTGATTTTTAAAATATCAGCCTGATTAACCAGCCCTAAGTCCATTGCAGCATCAGCCTTCTGGGCTGTTTGGCAAAAGGATTTTTGGATATCCTCAAACTGCGTAGATAAATTAGAAATTTTGTCTAGGAGGCTTACCTCCATTCCTTGAGATGGCTTAGTATTTCAGCAGCGGCTGGAAAACTTGCTGTCTGCTTCGTTGTGTCCTTTGTGGCCACAATTTTGTTTTCAGACGGATTGGGCCCCGCTCAATTTGAGAACTTTTCTAGGTGCTCCTTAACTGTTTTTACTGTGGTTGCAGCAAGTTTCGGGCGTGCCTGGTCGCTTTTGCCCATTCTCCGGTGATTTTTCGATAGATTTAATAACGATTAATCCGGACACGAGCAGGAAGGGTCAGGAATGGGAAAATCACATGTCCGCCATCTTCTATCGTGGCACCATGCCCTCCAACAACTGTTTTTTTTAAAAAAACAATCCAGGGCGATCTGGGAAATTACAGGCTGGTTAGCTTAATGTCTGTTCCAGGTAAATTGATTGATTAAAGATAAAATTGTCAAGCATATAGAAGGACAAGTACTGCTGAAAAAACCCAACATGGCTTCTGCAAAGGTAACTCTTGTCTCACTAACCTTTTAGAGTTCTTTGAAAGTGTCAATAAACATGTAGATAGGAATGCAATGGTGGACATTGGTTATTTGGGCTTCCAGAGGGCTTTTGACAAAGCTGCTCACCAAAGACTCCTGAGTAAGCTTCAAAGTCATGGGATAAGAGGACTGGACTGGAAATTGGCTAAAAAATCAGAAAGCAGAGATGTAGGAATAAATGCTCAGTTATCACAATGGAGGAATGTGAGCAGTGGGGTCCCTCAGGGATCTGTACTGGGTGCTTTTCAACTTCTTGATGAATGATCTGGAGTTAGGGGTGAGAAGTGTGGTAACCAAGTTTGCAGAAGACACCAAATTATTTAGGGTGGTTAAGACAAAAACAGATTGTGAAGAGCTCCAAAATGATCTCTTCAAACTGGGGAATAGTCATTTAAATGTCAAATGAGATTCAATGTGATCAAATGTAAAGTGATGCATACTGGAGCAAATAATCCCAACTTCACATATACACTGATGGGATCTCAGCTGGCTGCAACAGACTAAGAAAGAGACCTTGGGGCGGTAGTGGATAGCTTGATAAAATGTTGTCCCAGTGTGTGGGTGCTCTTAAAAAGGCAAAAACCATGTGGGCCATAATTAGAACAGGGACAGAGAATAAAACTGCTGCTATCATACTACCTTTATACAAAACCATGGTGAGACCATACTTGGAATATTGTGTTCGGTTCTGGTCACCGCACTTGAAAAAGGATATTGTAGCGCTTGAAAAGGTACAGAAAACAGCAAGCAACATGATCAGGGCCTACAGCAGCTGCCCTATGAGGACTGGTTAAATTTGCCAGAATAGGCAATGTCTGATGTACAAAGAAGAAGAAAAGAAGACTCTGCAGGGGGCAGCAAGAAGATAATTAGGATAGTGAGGTCAGCACCTTCTCTCCTTGTCTGTCTCCAGATTGTTATTGTTAGGACAATATCCTTCTCAGAAGTTCCCTCTGTCTCTGTCTCTTCTCTCTCAGCTAGTGATGTAGTTAGGACCCTATCTCTGTTTCTCCTCTTTACTATCAAGTATGTTAGTTCCTAAATAAACCTTTATCTACATTTTAATCAGGTTGTGCACTTTTGTTATGTTACTCTGACAACAGGGGTTATGGTTGCCCAGATTAAGCACATCTCTGGTTAAAGGTAGAAAGATCGCCAGAGGTTCTTATGCACAAGCAGGCGAGAACAAAGAAACAAAGATAGATATGCTCACAGAGAGTAACTAACAAATTTGGAAAGAAATAATGAAGACCCATCTAATAGAAAAAGGCTTGTGTACTGCTACCCTGACTGACTGTCCAGCCTCAGGTGCTGAGCAACAGGCCACATGGGACAGGCAAAATGATCAGGTGAGAGGTGTTATTCTCTCTGGCTTAATAGTCAGACACTATGAGAGCTGCAGGAAAGGAAATTCCAGATGAAGATATGCTTGTGCTAATTTTAAGTAGCCTGCCAGAATCATATCATTATGATCTGGATGAGGGTGTGGAGGGGCTACTCATTAAATTTGCAGGTGACACCAAATTGGGAGGAGCAGTGAACACACCAAAAGATAGAGATGGAATTCAATGAGATCTGAACACACTGGAAAAGTGGGCAGATGTGAACGAGATGCAATTTAACAAGGATAAGTGCCACGTTCTGCACCTAGGTAACAATAACATGCATTCTGGGTGGGGGATGCACTTATGGTTAGCAGTGTGTGTGAACAAGATCTTGGGCTATGGATGGACCGTAAGTTAAATCTGAGCAGCCAGTGTGATGCAGCAACAAAAAAGGCTAATGTGATCTTGGGGCATATAAACAAAGGCATAACATCCAGATCACAAGATCTCATAGTCCTGCTGTACACTGCATTGGTCAGACCACACTTAGAGTATTGTGTGCAGTTCTGGAGGCCTCACTTCAAAAAGGATGTGGACAGAATGGAGCGGGTACAGAGGAGAGAGATGAGGATGATTGGGGGACTAAAGACCTAGTTCTATGAGGAAAGGACGAGGGACTTGGGAATGTTTTGTCTGGAGAAGAGGAGGTTGGGGGGCACATGATCGCTTTTTTAAAAGTATTTGAAGGGCTGTCACTTAGAGGAGGGCAGGGAGCTGTTCCTGTTGGTAGCAGAGGATAGGATTCGCAATAATGGGTTTAAATTAAGGGTGGGAAGGTACTGGCTGGATATTAGGAAAAGGAACTGTTCAGCAGTGGAATCAGCTGCCTAGGGAGGCGGTGAGCTCCCCCTCACTGGCAATCTTCAAGCAGCGGCTGGACAAACACTTGCCAGGGATGCTCTAGGCTGATCCTGCACTGAGCAGGGGGGGTGGACTAGATGGCCTGTATGGCCCCTTCCAACTCTGTGATTCTATGATTCTATATGAAAATATAGTCCATGCAATTGAATCTAAAACAATTTGTCTCTCCAAGTTGTTATCAATCAGTTGGAGGAAGAATTTAATAGATGGGAGTTCAAGAGATTACAGACTAGCCATATGGCTTTGAATATAAATACCAAAGGTGAGATAATGTGCCACTCTTGCGGGAGATGAGGTAGTTAGAAGAAATTGTCCCTCAGGTGCTAACCAGAGAAAAGCCTTTCTCAGAAGAAGAAGAGTTGGTTTTATAATGCACTCTTCACTACCTGAAGGAGTCTTGGAGTGGCTTACAATCACCTTCCCTTCATCCCTTATCAAGTAGATAAAATGGGTACATGCCCCTAGGTGGCAGGGGGCACCCCTCCTCCTTATGAGGACGTGTGGCAGGAGAGGCGGCGGCAATAGCGGCAGCGGAGTTGGCCCTAGTGACCCAGCGTGTGCGAGGCTGGATGGAGGCGGAGTCATGGTGGCATGGTGACACGGCACGGTGGAGCCTGCGGGACGGAACCAGAGCTGCGGCTGGCACGTTGTCGAGCACCGGGTGAAGCCCACTGGAAGGAGTCGCGGATTAAGACCTGTTCCGGGCACCAGGAAGTGAAGTGCCGAAGAGCTGCCACGGACTGAACAACAGCCGAGCCAGGAACCGAGCAACAACTGAGCCCGCGGCCGGGGTGCTGGTAGGTTATCACCCCCCATACAAATAATGTGGCCCTAGTTAGGTATAAACAGTTGTGTAAACCGCTCAGAGAGGTATAGAAGTTGAAAATTAAATAAATAAATAAATGAATCTCCTCACCCTCTACCTCCTTGTGAGGTAGATGGAGCTGAGAGAGCTCTGAGAGAGCTGTGACGGACCCAAGGTCATCCTACTAGCTTCACATGGAGGAGTGGGGAATCAAACCCAGTTCTCCAGATTAGAGTCTGCCGCTCTTAACCACTACACCAGGCTGGCTCTCAGCTTGGAGAGAAGGAGGGGGAAGCAACGAAAGGGCTCCGCTTAAAGATAAGGAGCAACTGATAAAGAAATGTTTTATATTATCACCAGAAGCCACCAAAAGTGATATATGGTTTATTGATTCCAGAGCTAGTTTGCATATGTGTGGTGATCAAGACTTTTTGAAATGCTGGATGAACGAAATGAAAGAAAAATTAAAGCTGCAAGTGGAAACTCTATGAGCTGAAGGCATAGGCTGTGGGACAATAAAACACAAGCTTCCTGGCAGTGAAACCCAAGAGGTTCTTGTCACTAATTGCTTGCATGTACCGAATCTAGCGATTATCCTTATCTCTGTAAGAGCACTGGCAAAGAAAGGAATGAGATGTTTTATCAGTTAGAGAAGCAAATTAGTCTCAACTGGGATTGTGAATCAGGATTTGTAGCCTCTTGAAGTTTATACACAGAAAGCAAACTTTGCAAAGCAACTTTGCTTTGCTCCAGGCTGTGGCACGGGGTGGTTGGGACACAGGGACAATTATGTAATTAGTTAGTTTGAGAGCCAGAATTTAACTAAAGGCATGCAAATAAGCAGATGTGCTGCTGAAGAGAAGCGTGTGTACTGTGTCAGAGCAAAGGAGATGAGACCTAGCTATAACAAGTAGTGTGGCACAAGCCAAACACAATGCCCCCTAAAGCTGATACACAGTGATATTTGTTGACCAATGAAAACTCAAATTCCTAGTGGGAATAAATACATGCTAACCTCTATTGAGGACTGCCCAAGATACATTCTGACCTACCTAATTAAAGAGAAAAGTCAAGTGCTGGAAAAATTTAAAGCACATGTTGCAATGGTCAGTAAGAGATTCCAAAGAATGCCACTAGCAATCTGCACTGATAATGGAGGGGAATATATGGGACATGAGATGAAAACTTATTTGACTCAACATGGAATAGAGCAAAATCTTACAGTCCCATAAACTGTCATTGAAATGTCTAAATGCATGCTCCTTGAGGCAGGGCTACCTGACAAGTACTCGGGAGAAGCAATTAGCACTGCTACCAACTTTCACCAGCCATGATGAACACGGGTCCAAGAGCCAAGTGGTCGGCCTAACAGCACCCAGTATCCAGTCAACATCAGCCCAGGAGAGCTGTCAAACACTTAATCCAAGGTGCCAAGGGGCCTCCAGTTCACATACTGTATTAATAATGGTTGGCAGGTTGTGGCAAAGCAGCAAGACTTTATCCGCGAAAAAGCTCACAAAAGCCTCACAGCTAATGGCCAAATTACTAGGTTTTTTGGGTTCTCTCAGTAAGAGAGGTTAAAGACCTGATTATCCTAGATAATTGCGCTGGGCGAGAGCTAGCTGATACAATGGAGTCTGTAAAGAATTCCTTTTTAGCAGTCTCCACTGCCATCTTGTAGGTTTTCATAAACGACCTATAGGATGCTCTTGCAGCTTCATTGTGAGACTGCAGGGGTGATGGGATATGGCCCTCCTAGTGGACATTATCAATCTGTCCCTTAATACAGGGGTCTACCCGGGGGATTAAAAGAGGCACTGGTAACATCACTCTTAAAGAAACCATCATTGGACCCTTTGAACCCTTCCAATTACTGCCCAGTCTCGAATCTTTCATTTCTGGGCAAGGTAATTAAAAAAGTGGGAGCAGAACAGCTGCAGAGTTTCCTGGAGGACACATCAGCCTTGGACTCATTCCATTCCAGTTTCCACCCTGGCCATGGGATGGAGATGGCATTGATCGCCCTGACAGATGACCTCCATAGGCAGCTGGATTGAGGTGGGTTGGTGCTGCTGTTGTTGCTAGACTTAACAGCAGTGTTCGACACGGTTGACCATAATCTTCTGGCTCACCACCTCACCAACGTGGGAGTTTGTGGGGTTGCTTGGAAGTGGCTTACCTTATTTCTCCTGGGTCGGGGACAGAGAGTGGTGCTAGAAAAGAGGGTATCCTTGCACCATCCTTTGGTATGTGGAGTCTTTCAGGAGGCAATCCTCTTTCCAATGTTATTTAACATCTATATGTGTCTTCTTGCCCAGCTCGCATGGAGTTTCAGGCTGGGTTTCCACCCAGCAGTGCCGGATTTACGCATAAGCTAAATAAGCTACAGCTCGCAATCTGCTGGGGCCTCGAATAAAAACACAATATAAAAAGTGATTTCAAGTATTAAAAAGGCGTATATATTTTAAATTTTTCTGAGACCAGCTGATGTAATTTAAAACAGTAGGGGGCCTCTGGGTTTTGTATAGCTTAGGGCCTCAGCAAGTCTAAATCCGGCCCTGCCACCCAGCTATATCTGTTAATGGACGGCGGGCCGGAAGCTGCCTCATCTAGTTTGGCTGAGGATTTGGAGGCCATGGTTGGATGGATGGTTAAAACAGAGCCAACTGAAACTGAATCTGGGTGGCTGGGTGGGGGTGATTCAGGGTTGGGGTGCCATCTCCCAGCTCTTGATGGTGCACCTTTAACACCTGTCCCAACCGCCAGAAGCCTGGGTGTGATCTTGGATGCCTGTTTATCAATGGAAGCCCAAATCACAGATGTTGCCAGACTGGCTGTACCAGGTCAGGCAACTGGCCCCCTTCCTATTGCCCTCTGACCTCACCACAGTAATCCATTCAACGGTCACCTCCAGGCTGGACTACTGTAATGCCCTCTACATTGGCCTATCATTGAGACTGACCTGGAAACTGCAACTGGTCCAGAATGCAGCAACTTAGGTCCTTACGGGGACCCCTTTGAGAACACACATTTAACCAGTACTTCCCCAGCTGCACTGGCTCCAGATTGAATACTGCATCAGATTTTATGACCTTTAAGACCTTGAATGGACAGGGGCCCATGTACCTCCAGGACTGCCTCTCCTGGTGTATCCCCCAAAGAGCACTACGCAAAATCTCCTGGTGATCCCTGGCCCACAAGACATCTGGCTATCCTCAACCAGAGGCAGGGCCTTTTTGACCCTGGGTCTGGCCTGGTGGAACTCTCTGCCTAGTGACATCTGTGCCCTGTGGGACGTGGTACAGTTCCGCAGGGCCTGTAAGACAGAGGTGTTCTGCCAGGCCTATGCTTGAGGACAGCAATGGTTTACCATCTAGCCTGGCCTCCGTCCCTCCCCCCCCCCACCCAGGAAGCTATAACTGATTTCAAATGCCTTGGATGAGTTTTATGTTGTAGTGAGTTTTATGTAGTCAGTTTGGTGTAGTGGTTAAGTGCGCGGACTCTAATCTGGGTGAACCGGGTTTTGATTCCCCTCTCCTCCACTTGCACCTGGCTGGATGACCTTGAGCAAGCCATAGCTCTGGCACAGCTGTTCTGGAAAAAGAGCAGTTTCTTTCAGAGCTCTCTCAGCCCCACCTACCTCACAGGGTGTCTGTTGTGGGGAGGGGAAGGGAAAGGAGTTTGTAAGCCGCTCTGAGACACCTTAGGGTAGTGAAGGGTGGGGTATACATTCAATCTCTTCTTCTTCTTCTTCTTCTTCTTCTTCTTCTTCTTCTTCTTCTTCTTCTTGTATTATACCGTTTTAACTGTTAATTATTTAAATTTATTGATGTATTAGTATGTGTTGTACACTGCCCTGAGCCCTCCAGGGGAGGGCAGTTTATAAATTGAATCAATCAATCAATCAACTATGGTATGGGCACAAACCCAGCCTGAATCATCTAAGAATGTTTGGTTCAAAAGCCTACACTTGAATTCCTAAAGAAAAGCAGACCAAACTGGATCTTACAGAAGAAGAAGGCATTTTTGTTGGCTATGTACTGGGATGAAAAGGATAGAGAATCCTCAGCCCAGAGATAGAAATGGTCAAGATCTGCAATGTGGTCTACACTGATGAAAGGGAGAAATCAAGCAACATGTAGATATGAGTGAATCTACACCAACAGAGAAACATGAAGCACAGCAAATAGAAACAGTGCATCTGAGCACACAGTGGACAAGACAAATGATGCACCTACAGAACCTAAAGAACGAGAAGGGGCTGCAGAACTAGTTAGATGGTCAACCAGATCAAACAAAGGAGTACCACCAAGAAAACTTTCTTATCTAGCAAAGGCAGAAACTATACCTAAGCCTTCCACATGGGAAGACATAGCAAGAATGCCTGCAAAAGAAGCAGAAAATGGAGAAAAGCTGCAGAAGAAGAGATTGAATCTCTGATCAAGAACCAAACATGGACACTTACAGAACAACCTCCAGGGAAGAAGGCAGTAAGATGCAAGTGGATCTTCAAAACCAAACATGATGCAGAAGGGGAAATACAAAGCCAGATTAGTTGCTAAAGGGTACTCTCAGAAGTATGGAGAAGACTATGATGAAACCTCTTTGGTGAGGCATACTTCAATAAGAATGCTCTTGAGCACAGCAGCAGCAAGGAAGATGCATGTGGAACATCTGGACATAAAGATTGTCTTTCTATATATCTCTCTTATAATAAAGCAGTAGTGGGGACCAACGTTCTAAAATGCCCGCCTTTAGTGTTTGGCTGGAAGAACTGCCACTCAGAAGACACTGGCTGGGTTGACTGGCTGCTTTGTTCAGTCCCGCCCAGCGTTTCAAGGTCTTTTGCATATGGAAGCTGATTGGACTTCACTCCATTCCACACCTCAAACTCCCCCCCCCCGCAAGGCAGTTGGAATTTTCAGTTGCATATGGGAACTACTGTATTCTGAGGTAACATATGTCCTCACTCACAACACATCACTTCCCCTTTAAAAGAAACAAACCCAATAACACAATCACGCCACACCACAAAGAAGACAGATCACACCACAAGCAGAATACCACAAGGCAAAAAATGATAGAAAAAGGTGCCAGCAGTCACCCCATTACTGCCACAGATGGTGTGCAGGTCCCAGGTTCATGTTTTAAAAGCTGCCTGGGGGACTATGGACCATTCACACACTTTCAACCATAACATACCTCATAGGGTAGTTGTGCGGATCATACGGGGGAGAGGAGAATGATGTCAGCTGCTTTGGTTCCCACTGCAGGGAAAGACTGCCCTTTCCCTAGGCAGAGGCTGTGGGGGGGGGGATGTAAAACTTAAGACAGACAGGCAGATAAAGGTTGGCTGATGGTTGCCTG
Source organism: Gekko japonicus (assembly GCF_001447785.1). Classification (NCBI taxonomy): domain Eukaryota; kingdom Metazoa; phylum Chordata; class Lepidosauria; order Squamata; family Gekkonidae; genus Gekko; species Gekko japonicus. The sequence goes on from NW_015173131.1 coordinate 1,191,697, forward strand.
GAAAGGACATAGGGTTGAGGCCTGCTGAGGGTGGGATCTGAGGAGGAGGAGGAGGAAGAGGGGAACCTCAGACAGATACAATGCCATACTCCCCACCCTCCAAACAAGCTGTTGCCAGTCTCCAGGTGACAGCTGGAGAGCTCTAAAAGCTTTGGTGCTAATTCAAAGTGTTGCAATTTATCAACAGAGTAGTGTTTTGGAAAATCTTTAGGAATTGCTTGGTGCATTTACGATGGGGCTCCTGGGGAACTATTGTTGCCAATCTTGGCCCAGCAGCCATCAAACTGCTGCTCTCTACAGAATCCACCCCCCAAATCTCCAGGTATTTCCCTCCTTAGAGCTGGCAACCCTACATTCCCCTCAGTGCCTGTTGGTAGGCAACTAAGCTGGGTCCTGTCACCTACTTTGGCCTTTGGGAGAAAACACATTGGGGCCAGTCCTGATAGGGTTGCCAACTCCAGATGGGAAATTCCTGGAGATTTGAGGGATGGAGCCTGAAGAGGGTGAGGTTTGAGGAGGGGTGGGACCTCAGACAGGTACAATGCCATAGACTCCACCCACCAAACCAGTCAGTCCCTCATAGGGAACCATTGTTGCCAATCTCCAGGTGAGGGCTGGAGAGTACTCAGAATTACAACTGCTCTGCAGAAGGGAGGGCAGAAGTCAGCTGAAGTCAAAGGGGCAGATAATGGTAGGTTGATGGTTAGCTGGGAAGGAGATGGGGTTGCCAACTCCACCCTCCAAACCAGCCATTTTGTCCTGGGTAACAATTGCTGCCAATCTCCAGGTGAGGGCTACAGATCACTCACAATTACAACTGCTCTTCAGGTAGCAGAGATTAGTTCCTCTGGAGAAAACAGTGGACTCTGTCATTATACCCTGCTGAGGTCACCACAGCAAATTGACACTGTTTGCCCAAAGCCAGAGCACTCCCCCAGAGCCTCTTTCTAGATCTCGTTGTACTGCTTTCACAACGGGCTTTACTGCTAGTGGAGAAATAAAGGAAGATGTTTACATAGAACAGCGACTAGGATATGAGCAAACCAAAGACAAGCAAATCCAGGTAGGTTTAAATGCGTGGCTGCTGGGTGGAGCTAGTATCAGGCGATAGCTTTGCCCTTCGGGGAAGAACACACTGGCCTTTTACAAAGCTGAGATCAAAGGGGAAAACATGGCAGTCATTATATTAATAATACTGAGATTAATGTTAGATAATCCTCTAGAGAAAGAGCCAATGGAAGCCAAATTATACTATGATGACCCCCATCCCTTTCTCTCTCACAGAGGCAAGATCCCCCCCCCACGCCAGTTTCTATTTGCCTTTCTCACTGAGCAGCCCTAGTACCTGGTCTGTTTTCTTCTTTCCTGAAGAACTCTGGCTGTCCCATCCTGTCTCAATATGATATTTTACTCTGATTCAGCCCAGGAACCTGAGGGAAGGGTCAGGATCACCCCTTAACTTAAACCACTGAAAATGGCACTTGAGACATTTTGAAATTCAAAATTAACAAATGATAGCAAATGCATGCTCATTGTTTTCTCTGCCATCAACAGCGTACCTCATAAAAGAGAAGGAAGACGTTGAAAGTAGAGCTACCAACCTCAAGGTGGGGCCTGGAGGTCTCCTGGAGTTAAAACTGATCTTCTGACTAGACAGGTCAATTCCCCTGATGGAAATGGCAGTTTCAGAGGGGAGACCCTGTGGCTCAGTGGTAGAGCATCTGCTTGGCATGTGTCCTCTATGGTACCCCATCTCTGCTAAACTCCCATTCATCCCCAAACTCCAACCTTTTTAAAGTACCTCCTCCAAATCTCCAGGAGCTGGCAAACCTAATTGAAAAAGGAAGGCAGCTGGAATTTTTGTCCATAAATGTGGAATGCAGATGTGCACAACAGTGTAAAGAGGCACAGCAGCACCACTCCAGCCTGGTCCACCTGTTCAGCATGCCTGGTAGTGAGTAAAGAAAAGATTCATGTACTGAATTTAGGATTTTGCTATGCCTCTCAGAGAGTTTGTTGCTATTGTAAAGGGAATTAGACTGACAGAGATAAATGGCTTTCAGGTTGCTCAAGGTGACGGCAACATAAAACATGATTTAAGTCAACAGCTCAGAAATCCAATAGCAATAATTAAAGTGCATCAAGGTTCCTAGAGTTAATTCAAATATTTCCTAAACATTAGACGTTAAGGTCATTGGTAAATGTCAAGCCTAAAATATTTTCATGGGCAATGACAAAAACAAATTGACCCTAACTAGGAGGGTAGCTGGATCTCTGAAAAAAGACCCATTTTATCTGCACATGAGCACCATTTCCTCTGTTGTGACCCTTTTTTACTCCTATTCCAGAAACATCCTCCCAGTGTTTGGATTTTTGCAGCCCATATGCCTTGGTGTGTGGCTTCCATTAGGCTTATAGATCACAAATATTTCACAAATATTCTGATAAATGCCAGGAATCAAGTGCTATTCCTTGGCTAAGGGCTAATTCATGTACTTTCATGGAACACCCAGAGAAATGTCCCCGTCCCTTAACATGTTATTGTTTATGATGATTGGTCATTGTAGCATAATGTCAGGCCCGTAGCTACAGTGGGGCATTTTGGGGCCCCACCCCTTAACTAAAAGTATTGCCCCACAAATAGCCATACCAGAAATCTTATTTTTGCATGTTTCTCAAAGGCTCATGGGAATGACCTAGGTGATACATAGCAAGACTGGGTTAGCAGTAGGCTTCCCAAGTCCCCCCAGGGGGCTGGGAAACCCCCACCCCAGAGGCCTGTTCCCCGGCGCTGCCGGATCGGGCCCCGGGGGGAACTCCTCCCCGACGTGAACGTCACCTGGAAGTGACGTGACCACGCCGAGCACGCTGGGGGTGGGGCCACGGCCATCCGAGGGAAAACTCTATGGTTTTCCCTTGTATGGCCGTGGCCCCGCCCCCAGCGTGCCCGGTGTCGTCACGTCACTTCCGGGTGATGTGCATGCAGCGCGCGTGTACACCAGATGCTGGCCGGGAGCCCCCCGCTCCCGGCGAAGATCGACTTGGCAACCCTAGTTAGCAGAAAGGGGGGGACTGTTGGAGATGTACTGAAGGTACCACCCTTGAGTGCCTTTCTAAACTTTCTTGCCCTGTGGAAGGGATCTCAAAAGACATTTAAATGCCTTCTGGAGGCAATTAAATGTTCTCTGAGCTGCTTTCCCCCCTAAGAACTGATGCGCTTGCTGCCCTGTTCCTTGAAAGGAAGGGCTAGAAACAGGCTCAGGGCCTCCCCCTTTAAAGACAGGCATTCAGATGAATTTAATTAACTGTAAGTTTACTGCTCCCTTAAACATTTAAGTGCCCCCTGAACAAAAGAATCCTGGCCACGGGCCTGAATAATGTACCATAATATTCAGACATGGTACAGCACCAATCTTGCTTATAAGTTCAAAATGAAAAGGTCCTTCTAAGGAAACAGTGTGTATCATTCAGATTCCCAAATAAATTGGTCACCTATATAGTTTACAGTCTATGAGATACATACTACAAATGTGGCTGTTACAGAAAACAACGTCGTTCCATACGGAATCAGGAGATCCTTGTCTGATAACGCAGCGCAGTTCATGGTATAATTGGATGAATTCCTGTATGGGACCAGTAATGAAAGAGATATCACTCCCTTTGGGACCATTATGAAGAAGGCAACATCAGACGCAGTGTTCAGTATCACCCACCACACCCAAGGACCACACACAAAGTTGGGGTGTAATGGAACATTGACATTGTTTGGAAATTTAGGCTTGTAAATGTTGTCCTTGAGGCAAGGGAAGGTTAAGGATGAAATATTCTCTTGAAAATGATAGTCACACATTTCCTATACTGCCCTTCCTTGAAGGAATTTAGGACAGTATACACAGTCTCCTTCTTCCCTACTTCCCCCTCCCAATGTTATTAATTTTTGGAAATCATATATTATCCATTATAATATCATTACATAAATCGTTATCATGCAAAACAATATTCAGTTTGAAAATCAGCTGGCATACATTCATTCTCAAATAGGAAACTACACTGTTTTATGCATTACTCTACCACTAAATTTAAATAGTTAATTAAAGGATACCAACTTTCTTCCTCATATTTGACACTCCCAAAACATTGCAGTACAGTGAATTTTACCATTTGCAGAGCATCATAAAATTTAACAAGCATTCTTTTTTATTAGGAAGTATCTGGGTCTAGTGAAAATAATTCTTGCCATCGTCGCTAAATTTAGAACCCGTTCCCTATGAGTAACTAGAACATTATCCATTCAACAGCCCTGTGAGGTAATTAGACTGAGGGAAAGTGACTGGGCCAAGTGTCATGGCTATTTGAACATGGGTCTCCTCAGTGAGATATTCTAACACCATGACACACAAGCTCTAATCTCAAAAATTGTATTGAACCAGGTAATCCAAAGTGTAAAGAAAATGTTTATGGTTTCCATAATTATACTATACTTACTATGGATATTAAGCAACTCCTTAACACAGCCAACGATGGCCATTTTCCCTATAAAGCATAGCTTTAAAATGGAATTGTCAGACAAATAATGCAATAGTTACTTGTGAAGTCTGACTACAATTTAATTAGGTTGCCATCCTCAATAGGGTTGCCAGGCCCCCTTGTCAATCTGGTGATGGGTGGGGATGTCCCAAGCCAGAGTTGGCAAATTTACGGTCAATCCCCATGTCCATACCATACCAAGCCATATTTATGTTGAGGCTTTCCCCATTAAAGTCTTGACTGAAGGACCCACCAAGAGACCCCACTTGATATTGCAAAAACTAAGGCTGCTTCCAGATGGGGGATGTTTCTTCCTGTGCACTCACAATGCTGTGAATGCAGAAGCATTTTCAGTGGCAACAGAGCATCAACATGGGGGGATCCTGTAGTTTCTGCTCTCTTTCTCTTTGTCCCACCTCATGCTACCATGGGGCTTTTTAGATTTTCGGAAGTGAAAATGAAGAAGTGAAAACATATGGAGCAGAGGTCCATCAGTGGCTATTAACCACAATGTATAGATGGAATACTGTGTCTGGGGCAGTGGTGCTCTGTATTCTTGGTGCTTGGGGGGCAATAGTGGGAGGGCTTCTGGAGTTCTGGCCCTGCTGATGGAACCTGACCTCCAGATGGACCTCCAAGTCCTGATGGAACCTGAGTTTTGGCCACTGTGAGACACGGGCCTATTATGCACGGGTGTTTCCCCTTGCTTTCACTAGGTATGTCTGTTGGGTTTTCTTTGTCATTCTGCGGCCCCGTTCACACGGCAAATTTGCCATGGGAGAGCCACGATTGAATGGCGGAGTTTCTGGGCGCGATCACACCGCAACATCTGGCAAGTGGAGCGCACCAGTGGCCAACCCGTGGCATACCGCTGAAAATGCAGAGTTAAAAAATACCTGGTCGAAGGTAGTAGCAACTGGTTTGCCATGGGCTGCCTCCGAAATGCGTCGGTGTGATTGCACCGGTGCGCCGCTTTTCCCTCCGGCCCCTCGTTGACATGGAGGGAAGGTACCGTGGCATGCCACCGACGTGTGGGATTGTGTTATGGCATGTTAAATTGCAGCGCTGCAAATAGCCACACCTCCCCCCCCCCCCGTGTTATCCAGCCTGTGTGACCGGCGTCTGCATTTATTTTTCTCCCTTCAGTGCACAGTTCACTTTCTGGTCACTGTTTCTCTGGGTTTTCTGAGAGTGCTTTTGTGCCAATTTACACCTTGTTTCGCTTCCAAGCTGAAGGTAATTCAAAAGTGTACAGATTCCCCCCGCCTTTTTGCTGCCCCTCAAAGGTCACTCCCCGCCCACATTAAGGTCATTCTACCCACTCTGCACCTTCTGCCATCCTCCCCCATTCATTGGTGTACAAACTCCATTTCCCCCTCGTTTAAATTTTTTTAAAGGGAGCTGTAAAATCGAAGTTGTACCCCATGTATCACTATATTGGAATGTGTGAAACATTCCCCAGATCTTTTGAAGGGAATGAGATCTGTGTGGTTTGATTTTGTTCGCTACACAATGTAACATTTCATGGATCTTTCTTTGGCAGTTTCGATATGTTGAAATTATTCAGACTTTACATTTGCAACCATGAATTTACCTCAGAGTTTGCCTCCTGAGCAGTGGCCTGATGATACCATGGCTCTGTCAGTCGTTATAATACCAACTCAGACCTCCTGCTATCCATTTGTTGAGCTAACACCCTGAGAAAACCCTGCTCTCAAAATGGCTGGACATTCATATCAGGCAGGTGGAAATCTGTTTTTCTTGCTTCATTTCATCTTTAGTGGGGGTGTAGGGCAGGGCCCCCCAGTGTGGTGCCTGTGGGTATCATGGCACTGCAAACACCTTTCTTGGCACCCACCGTGTGCGTGGGGCCAAGGGAGGCTTTTTGAGTTTCTTTCTTTCTTTTTTTTAAATTTTAATTTTTTTATTAACTGTTCAAAACTCAAAACAAATACATAACTTTCAACAACAATACAACTAGCATTGTATACAAAAAAAATGTTGTATCATCAACTAAGGTAATTTATATAACATATGAAAGAGCATCATTTCTACAAAATAGGGTAAAAACCAATGACATTATAATATAGAACAATAAATCTATTCAAAGTGCCGAGATAATTTCTATATATCTAGCTGGAATTGAAGTATTGGCACTGATACCATCCCCAAGAGTAGCCTTTAGAAAGGGTAACCATTTCACATAAAACAAAGATTGAGCTCTATAGGTATTATATGGGGATATGGATTGTGCTATTTTGTCCATAGCATAAAGTTCCCATAGCTGCATATACCATTGGTGTTTCGTTAGTGTGTTAGAACTTTTCCAATTTCTAGCAATTACCATTTTGGCTGCGCTTAACATTGTGGAAATTAGATCTTTAGATGAGTTGGGAATTTCTACATCTTCCCATAAGTCTAAAAGTATGAGAGTGGGTGATAGTGGAATATTAATCTTGGTTATATGTTCTATTGTTTCTAAGATCAAAATCCAAAAGTTCCTGACCTTCCTACACATCCACCAGCAGTGATAATACGTTGCTACTTCATTGCACGATCGCCAGCAGAATGGTGAGTAGTCTTTATGCTTTTTGAGTTTCTGATAGTTATGGTATAATGTTGATGGTGGTTTTATGTAAAGTACTTTACCTGTGCAAACAACGGAGTGATATTCTAAGAACACAGTGGGACTTCCTTCTGACTAAACATGATAGGTTAGCTTGGCTAAAATGATTAGTGTATCTAACTGGAAGTTCTATTGAAATAATCAGATCTTTCCAATTTGAATATTTTTATAGTTCACGCCTAAGTTCATAATAACATCACTGCATCAAATTTTAGTATCATTTCAAAATTCATTTATAGTCTTACAGAAATCTGGCCAGAACCTCTCTTACTGTACACATCATGTCTGCCTTTCAGCACCTACTGTCATTATTAAAAGAAATAGTTCAGAGAAGCCAGAAGAACCATTTCCCCTCTTTTTTCTTTTGCATGAGTGTGTTAGATGCCTGTAAAATGGAGATGCATGATGCCAGATGAGGGACTGTTAGCTAGCTAAATATGTATATATTTTGTGTGTATTCAAGAAAATATTTTAAACTACTTGTTAATTTTAAAAGGCATCCTGTTAAACAGAACTTCTGCCTGAAATGCTGAAGAGCTACTTCCCAAGTTATGCATAAACTCACTCCCTGACATTTTGTGGTCTCCTTCCACTGCTGCCATTTTGTGGTTGTGCCCACCAGCCTCTGTCAGAATTCCAAGCTCAAATGTTTGGGGACCTCTGGAAGAGGATAAAAGGGCTAATGGAAATCTGCTCTGGGTAGGGCTGCTGCTTGAAGTTGCTCGTGTGAGTGAACTCCTTCCCACAGTCCTGCAGAAAGAGGCCGGCTGAGTGGGGGCTCAGGGAAGCTTCCTCGCCCCCTCCCTCCCTCCCTCCCTTTCTCGGAAGGCCTAGGCAGGGTTAGCTCAAATGTTTGGGGACCTCTGGAAGAGGATAAGGGCTAATGGAAATCTGTTCTGGGTAGGGCTGCCTTCTCCAGGTTGGGAAATTAAGAACATAAGAGAACATAAGAGAAGCCAATGTTGGATCAGGCCAGTGGCCCATCTAGTCCAACACTCTGTCACACAGTGGCCAAAAATACCAGGTAAATTCCTGGAGATTTGGTGGTGGAGTCTGAGGAGAGTGGAATTTGAGGAGGGGAGGGAGTGCCGCAGGGATGTGATGCCATATAGTCCACCCTCTGAAGCTGTCATTTCCTCCAGGGTAATTGATTTTTGTACTCTGGAGGGCCACTGTAATTCTGGAAGAACTCCACCCCCACCTGGAGGTTGGCAACCTTCTGAGCTTAGATGCCTTCCCATTTTTCATATTTTGATAATGCTTTCTATTTCCTTTTGAGATACAGCCACAGTAAAAAGTTCAAAATGTAGCTCTTTTAAGGATGGCAGAGTCCCCAAAGAAACTCTATTTTTTGAGCTGCTGGCATATTATTTATAAAAATTTTCAGCTGGATCGAGCACTTCTAGTACTTGAATGTATGATGTCTCATAGGAATAAAGTTTTTGGTAGAGGCTTATCCAAGGCAGTTAGTGAAGCATTTACTAAGCCTCTTCTCATTTTCTGATGCTAAGTACAGATATAGTTCATTAAACCTATGCTTCCTGTGGCCCAGCTCTTGATATCATTGTGGGCTGGGTGTGAGGCAGATTTCTTAAGGTGGAGTTTGATTTTGTCTTCCAAATCCCGGGATGACTATTCTCTTTCATTTTCTTAATGAAATGTGGCGGAACAGTCCTGCTCTGGCCTGCAGGCCCTGTTTTACCCTGCCCTCCTGAGTTTCTCCAACACCTGGAGGGTCTTCTCTCTCTCTCTCTGTTCAACTGCTGCCGCCACCTGACCTTTCCTTTCCAAGTTTTGAGGCCTTGCCACTGTGTGTCTCCCGCTACCCAGAGTCTGGTTACCATGGGGACAGCTTATTGTTTGGTGCACCTAAGGTTGCCAGACCCCCAGTCTGGCCAGGGGATCCCCCAGTCTTAGAACATAAGAACATAAGAACATAAGAGATGCCAATGTTGGATCAGGCCAAAGGCCCATCCAGTCCAACACTCTGTATCACACAGTGGCCAGAAATACCAGTGACATCAGGAGGTCCACCAGTGGGGCCAGGACATTAGAAGCCATCTCACTGTTGACCCCCCCCCAAGCACCAAGATGACAGAGCATCACTTGCCCCAGAGTCGCCATCTATACCTTGTGGCTAATAGCCACTGATGGACCTCTGCTCCATATGCTTATCTAATTCCCTTTTGAAGCCGTCCATGCTTGTAGCCGCCACCACTTCCTGTGGCAGTGAATTCCAAGTGTTAATCACTCTTTGGGTGAAGAAGTACTTCCTTTTATCCGTTCTAACCCGACCGCTCAGCAATCTCATGGAGTGCCCACGAGTTCTTGTATTGTGAGAAAGGGAGAAAAGTACCTCTTTCTCTACCTGCTCTTTCCCATGCATAATCTTATAAACCTCGATCATGTCACTCCTCAGTCGTCGTTTCTCCAAGCTAAAGAGCCCTAAGCGCCTTAACCTTTCCTCATAGGGAAAGTGTTCCAACCATTTTATCATTCGAGTTGCCCTTTTATGCACTTTTTCCAAAGCTATAATATCCTTTTTAAGGTGTGGTGACCAGAATTGCACACAGTATTCCAGATGAGGTCGCTCTTCAGGGCTGCAAGGTTGCCTCCATGCTTGAGAGGAGACAGACTCTCACCATTCCACAATTAAGGATATATCAGTCTCCAATTGTGACATATTTAATAACTATGCTAAGTTCCCCCCCCCCAGTTGAACCCAAACAGATGATTGCCATATATACTACACTTAATATTCTTTTAATCTGTTAAAAACACCTTCATAAATCTTTATGCTAATTTACTTCCACATCCTCTGTATGTATTGTTGGCAGAAAAATGTGGATGGCTACACGTGTCTGTAAAAGCGTGTTTACCCATGCCACCCACACTCTCCCCCCTCAGTTCGTGTGTCTCCTGTGTGTTTGCACCAAAGGCAGAGGTGTAAGCTTGGAAATCACTAAGGCTCTGGCAGAGACATTCAAAGGTCTCTTCTTAAAATAAAACTTATCTTTATTATAGAAAAACCTTCAGAGATTTGTCTGGCAAGATGACCGCAAGATGCTATGCCAGCCTGCCAACACAGTAGAATCCTATTTCCTAAACATTGATAGAATACACAGAAAAATAAACATGCAGCAAAGTTTCCCCCACCCCATGCATGCGTGGACAAGAGGCCTCTCTGACTGACTCCTAACAGGAGTCAGCAGGGATCTGTTGTAACTGACCAGTATTTATACCAAAGATCAAAGGGGTCCCTTGATAATCATATTACAGTTACCATTTACAAGTGGAAATTGCCTACTGTAAATCGTTTCATAGAAGTTGAAATTGTCTTGCAGGAAATTTGTTTCCTTTCCTTGGTCTCACACTACAAAAGTGTACACATTTTACAGGATCAATACAGTGTCATTGTTTCTTCCAGGTGTTCCCCAATGTGGGAAATGAACTGTCCTTTGATGTTATCAGAGAGATGAAAGCACGGTGTGTGTGTGAACCCTCTGTATCTCAGGAAGTTAGTTTTGTGGATTGAAGTCTGCCAATTTCCCAAATGGCCACACATTTTATTTGCCTAGGAAATTGGGGGTATTGGCAAGTCTCACATCTGTGGCTGAGAATGGAATGTGTTACATTTTTGCGTGTGTGACCAAGAAAGAGATCCTCCTGGGACAAAAAGGGCTTGCAAAGACTCATGGGGTCTGATTCAAACAGGCCAAGGCTGTCTGCTGTATTGCCAGCAATGACAGGAACAGGTACATGGATCTTATGGACTATTTGGTTCATTTTAAACCCAAACCACCTATATTTCTAAATTTTCTTACCACATGTATGACTGTGATTTCTATTTCCATTTCATTCTATCTGAAGAAGTGTGCTTACACACAAAAGCTCATACCCAGAATTAAACTTTGTTGGTCTTAAATGTGCTACTGGACCCAAACTTTGTTCTGCTGCTTCAGACCAACATGGCTGCCCACCTGGATCTATCTGGATTCCTATCTCATTCTATAATTTTGTACATCTCATGGAAGGTTTCCATTCCATAGGATAAAGCCATACTGCATATTCCATCATATTGCATTGGTGGAAAAGGGTGCCTACCGAGGCACAGCATCTGAAGCAGCTGTTTGGAGACATCCAAAAACTACAACTGATTTTTCAAGGGTGAAAGATGACTCTTCATGGCTTCTTCCATCAGAAACATATTCCACAGAGCATAGCAAATCCACTTAACTGGAGAAATAGCCTATGTTAGCATTTCTACAAATCAGTATTGCCACATCCTTAGCACTGGCATGAACCCCTCCCACCTAGTTTTTATGGACTCTTTTTATAGATATTGCCTCAAGACAGGCAATGTCTATTGTAAGCTTTCTTCCATTTAGTAATAATTTGCCTGCATTTATTAGGAACACACATCTTGTGTTATTAAGTTGACAGCCATTTTATAACCTTAAGGTGAGAATTCTGAGGAAAGATTGGAGTAGCTATCTTTAGATTTGCAGAACAAATAGTGGGTTAATGTAATCTTTACAGAGACATAAGGTCCTTATTGAGGCTTGATTTGGGTGCACAGGATACTTGGTTTGGATTCAGTGGCTATGGATTAAGTGGTGAGGTGGGAGTGCCCTGTGAGCGAGCCAACGTAAAGCAAGGTCATACCGCAAATACCATTTGGTGATAAGATGATTACTGCAATACACTCTGTGTGGGCTGCCCTTGAAGATTGCCCAGAAGCTAGAGTTGGTTATGGTTGCCAGGTCCTTACTTGAACTGGTGGGGGGATTTGGGGTGGGCGTTCCAGGGGTGGTTGGGGACATCATTGATGTGCTGATGTCACTTCCAGAAGTGATGTCATTGTGTTGGCAATGTCGGGGCAACGCTCTACTTTTTGTGCAAAACTCTATGATAAAAATGGCTACAAACCATAACGTTTTGCCCAAAAAGTAGAGTGTTACCCCCAATGTCGCTGACACAATGATGTCACTTCCAGAAGTGACATCATCACATTGACAATGTCACCGAGTGTAGGAATTAGAGACTCCCATGAGGCAAGCCCAGGAGTTCTCAAGTTCTTACTGGGAGATTGACAAATGCAAATGCACAAGGTCTTTTGAGTCTGCATGAGTCTGCTAAATTACTCTAAGAGCACAAACTTTGCAACATTCGAAGATAATATGAGCTGTGAGAAGAACATAGTGTGATTCTAGTTAGAGGCTTCTAAGAGTAACGATTTCACTGTACAATGTGTGAGCTTGCTTTTTCCTCTGAATAAAACACTGCTGACAGGCAGTCAAAGGAACAGTTTGGTACAGAGAGAGAGACAGAGAGCCTGATCAGTCAGCTTCAACAGATCTGTTGTGTGGTGTCGTTTATTGAACCCCAAGTCTACAACTGAGGGACATCTTTTGGGGGGTGGGGTTTTCCCCAAGAGCCAGCTGGCCAGTGGCCAGCCTGAGCCCACAAAAACAGGGGATCACCTGACCCCACCTGGGGGCTGGCAAGCCTACAGTTGGTACAGAATCCTGGGGCCATACTGTTGACTGGAGTGGGTTGTAGCTACGATATCACTCTAGTCTTGTTCCACCTACGCTGGCTTCCAGTTTGCTTCCAGGCTCAATTCAAGGTGCTGGTATTGACCTTCCAAGCCCTGTACAGCCTGGAACGAACATACTTTAAGGACTACTTTCCGAACTATTCTGCTCACGTAGTCATCCTCAGAGGCACTGCATCAGTTGCCCCCACCATCTGTGGCACCAAAACTTTGAAACTCCTCCCTGGGATGATTTGCCTGTCTCCCTCTATTTTATTTTGCCTACTAGCATGCCCCGGTAATATTATTGTCCATGTTTTTAGTGTGTGTTTCTGTGGGAGCCAGTTTAGTGTAGTGGTTAAGAGCAGGGCTTTTTTGGTAGAAAAAGCCCAGCAGGAACTCATTAGCATAATAGGCCACACCCACAGCAGAAACTCATTAGCATATTAGGCCACACCCCTGACAGCACAGCTCATTGGCATATTAGGCCACACCCCCATGTTACCAGACGTGTGCTCATCCAGCCACACCCACCTTTTGCTTCTTATTCTGCTTACCTTGTTTGTTGTCAAAACCCAGGGCTTTTTTTGTAGCAGGAACCCCTTTGCATGTTAGGCCACACACCCCTAATGTAGCCAACCCTAATGAGTTCCTGCTGTTGGGTGTGGCCTATTATGCTAATGTGTTCCTGCTGGGCGTGGCCAACTTGGAAGCCAGCCGGAACTCCGTTCCTGTGCATACCTGCCCCAAAATAGCCCCAGTTAAGAGTATTGGGCTAGTATCTGAAAGACCCAGGTTTGAGTCCCCACTCGTGCCATGGAAGCTCACTGGGTGAGTGACCTTGGGCCAGTCACACTCTCTCAGCCTAACTTTACCTCACAAGGTTGTTGTGAGAATAAAATGGAGGAGAGGAGAATGATGTAAGCCATTCTGGATCTCCATTGGGGAGAAAGGTACGAACAAATAAATAATTGAATGTTATAATTATAACTGTATTTTTAATTTTTTAAATGTTTTTATGTTCACTGCCTTGTGGACCTTGATTGGATGGAAAGGTAGCATAATTTTTTTTACAATAAAACAAAATAATTAAATAATGTACACCTGATTCCCATGCATGATGGAGGCACAAAGCTGCCAACTGAGGACAAGGCAATTTTCAGAACAATGCAAATATCAGACGAGGAGTACAACAATGCAGATCAGGGCCGGTGTCAGCATACCTTGAGGTGGGGCAGCTACCAGGGATTCTAGGAGGGCCCATTGTCATTCCTCCCCACTCCTACTCACTTGCTAACACTTTACCATCTACAGTCCCAGTGCCACCAGGGAAAGGGTGGCAGAAGGAGCAGGCAACAGTGAAAATGGGCAGTGGGAGTTCTCACAAGCAGGTGGGAAGCCTGAGGATGGGTGGGAGGGAATGGGGGTGTGAGCAGGGCCTGATGATGGGCAGAGGATGGGAGGGGTCTTGGGAACTCTCTGCCCAGTGGCTCTCAAAACCTGGAACCGGCTCTAGGAAGGGACTCCAGGAGGTCATCAAATCCTTTGTAAGGATGGAGGGTGAGCTTTTCTCATGACATTTGAATATCCCTTCTCTTTTGAAGGGGGAGGGGGTGTCTTACAGAGCTGCTGACACCTGCCATCTCCTAGCTTCCAGATCACCTTAGAGTTTTAGCCAGAAAAAGTGCTGATTGGTCGTCAGGTTTCAAATACTCAGCCCTAGGAACTCTAATTGGCTGAGTGGCACCAAAGAGGCACAGCCCTAATGCAGTCACCACAGGGCTGACATACATGTTATGTTTGACATATCTGGGGATATGGGTGCTGGACCCAGCTCCTAGTCAAACATTAGAGCAGATACTAACCTTTAAAAATGCTTTCGTCACCCTACACAGCTCTAGACAATGTGAGGCGAAAGGAAGGGCTTCCTTCCCATGCTGTTTTAACCAGCAGAAATGGCCACGAGGGGCTGTTTGCCCCTTCCTCTTGCTCCACTTGTCCATTCCTGGGGCATATGGAACTAGAAAAAGGGACAAATGCCCCTGCATGACCTTAATTAATGCTGGTTAAAATGTCACGGGGCGGGGGGGCGAGCAGCATAAAACCCTTCCTTATCCCTCAAAATGTTTGGAGCTGAGTAGAACGACAAAGATTAAAAGTTTTTTAAAGGTTTATCTCTGCTCTAATATCTGAGTACAGGCTGCACTGGGCATATGGTTCCGGACAAGTGTCAAATGTAATGTATGTAATTGTCTCATAGTTACTTCAAATATAATACAGAACTGGTTTTTCACTTAGTTTTCCAAAGCAGAAGAGGTGTTTTTTAACCGAATACAAGACATTCAGGTTTTATTTGACAGTGGGTTATTTTCTATTTTTTATGAGCAGTATGGAAAGCTTTCCCATGACCCTTCCCATCCCAATTCAGCAACCTCTATCTATGGCCCTGTTCACACGGAGCATTTGCCCCACTGAAGGCACGGGAGTCCCGCAGAGTATCTGGGCGTGATCACACAGGAACATCTGGGAGGCGTAGCACTCCCGTGGCGAACCCGTGGCAAGCCACCGAAGCCACGCGGTAAAAAACCACCTCACCGTATGTAGTGGCAAACGCTTTGCCACGGGCCGCCTATGGGAGCCTCCCGTTGTGTGATCGCGCCGGCGCGCAGATTCCTCCCCCGTCGTCCTCTTTGCTGCGGGGAAGCTGCCGTTGTGTCTGATCGCATAATGGCGCATCATACTGCGACGGCGCAAATAGCCGCGCTGCCTCCCCGCGTTTTACGGCACGTCTGACCGGGGCCTATGTTAACCAAAAGGGAAATTTCTTGCTGTCTCTGGCAGAAAGTTCCTTCCAATCACTTGGTGAGGTTCATTAGAACTTCCTTAAGCGCCTTTTGAGCTGTGACCCTAAAAAATCGACTGCTACATGAGACCTGACCTGGTAGGCCATGTAAGGAGAATACAAACATTTTGTTTAAAACTTGCTTTTAAAGGGTAGCTGATAAGGGGTGCACTGTATTATTTTGAAGATGAGACAGATGTTTTCACAGGGCATATGTGCCTTGTCCCATAAGCTTTGGCTGTAAGCAAGCAAGGTAGTAAGGGAAAGTTTGGGGGGGGGGATACAGTTTTTGAATAAAATGGGAATCCTTGGATTGCTAAAGCTTGAGAGTTACTGCTATAAAGAAAAATGGTTCCTCTTCAAGTTTTAAGAGGTCAGCTAAAAAGAAGGCCACTAGATGGCAGCAGAGGTGTATGGCAAGCACCAGGGAAGGCTGTGTGTGGATGACTGCCTCTAAAATGTGACTAATGGAGCTCGAAGTGCTAAGAACTTCATGACCCACAAAAGAGCCTGGGGAAAATAGATTCCTAAGCGCTTCCTGGAATGACAGACACCATGGAGTTGGTTTAAGGCTAATCATCCTCCATGTGGCATGGAAATAGAAGTGTTTTAATAGAAACACCTGCCCACTTCACTATAAAACTAGGAAAATAAAATGCAAACCTATACAAAACTATTTGTGTGAGCTCCTACGTTGAGGAGTGGTGACAGAGGGAGCAAGGGAGATAGCAACCGATTCTGAGCTCCAGCGAGGAATCAACTGAAGAATCCAGACAGCTGGTCCATTAGTAAATGGTTTTTCATGGAGGTTCGTGAGGTTTGTGGGAGACATGTTCTTTGGATCCCGAATGCCTTCAGAGCTACCTCCAGGTCAGGCCAGCCCAACTGAGCTGCGACAATGGGCTCCGAAGGCTTTTATAGGCCTTCACAGCCCACTTCCAGGTGGGGCCTGCCCATATTAGGGCCTGCCCATATAGGGGCATTTAAGGCCTATAAAGGCCTTTGGAGTTCGCTCTCAGAGCTTAGTCGGGCTGGCCCTTCAGAGTTCACTTTCAGTCGGGCTGAATTCCACAAACCAGTTTGTGCAATGGAGGAATTCATTGGAGGTTCGTGGGTCATGAAAATCCCAAACCATGAACCTCCATTTTCCCGGTTGGTGCCCACCCTAGTGTGCGTGTGTAACATTTTGTGGACCAGATGAACAGCTTAAGCAACTTTCAAGACATGAGCATATCTAGGAGCGCAGATACAAGTGTGTAGACCTTGGGGGAAAGATTCCATTGCCAATTATGGGAGGAAAGCGATGGCGAACCTAAACTGCCAACAAACGTCTGCATGGTCAAAGCAATGATATTCCCAGTAGTCATGTATGGCTGCGAGAGTTTGACTATAAGGAAGGCCGAGTGCAGAAGAATAGATTCTTTTGAACTATGGTGCTGGAGAAGACTCTTGAGAGTCCCTTGGACTGCAAGAAGATCAAATCAGTCAATCCTAAAAGAAATCAACCCTGACTGTTCCCTGGAAGGCCAGATAATGAAACTGAAGCTCAAATACTTTGGCCACCAAATGAGAAGGGAACACTCATTGGAGAAGACCCTGATGCGGGGAAATATTGAAAGTCAAAGAAGACGGGGCAGCAAAGGATGAGATGGTTAGAGAGTGTCATAGATGCAACAAACATGAAATAGAGCAAACTTCAGAGGACGGCGGAAGACAGGAAGGCCCGGAGTGATCTGGTCCATGGGGTCGCGAAGAGTCGGACTCGACTGTGCGACTGAACAACAACAGCAAGAGGGGTAAAGAAATTATTCTCTTTTTTCAATACGTGGAAGCAAAAGGAGAGAGGGAGAGAGTTTTGTTTCAATCTTGGGGCAAGCTGAGTCCTGATAAGTCATGGAGGAAGTCCCCAAAAGTACAGGTTCTTTGGGAAAATCACTCAGTGAGACAGTACTTCATTGGCCTTAGAGGTGAGCAATTTTTTGGTATAAATATAACAGGACATGCTAATAGTGACAGGGATGGCTATTTTTTTGGTGTCAAAGTACACTCATTTAATTACTGATCTGTCCCTGAGTGCTTGTCTTTCTGGTGAGGCATTGTCTCAGGTTTTCTTTCTAGGCTCTGGCTTGGATCCCTCTGAGTGTTTCCATGGAGCCTGGAGTGTTTTTATCTGTGGAGCCTGTTTTTCTTGCCTCTCCCTCCTCTTTAAGTTCAAAATGCCCCCTGAAATGCTGTTCCTTGGGGACAGGAACAGCATTTTGGGAGGATTTGGGACTGCAGTGGGAGAGGGAGGAAGAGAGAGGGAGGCAAGACAATCATGGTCCATAGGTAGAAATCCTTCCACCTGTGGAAATGCTTGGTTGGATCCAACCCTTTATTTGGATGTTGCCACTCCACTCCCTGCCAGCGTGACTTTATTAGGTGCCAATCTTTCTCTCATTCACTTCAATCTTTGCCTTTTGCCCTCTACAGCCCAGCATTTGTATGCATCACCTTGATCAAAGTTCAGTGCTCATTGCAGATCCAGAGGAGCAGGCCTGAACACTAGACATGGTGGTGCAGGGTAACAAGGGTTGCAAGGCTACGGGAGGGCATGAGGAGGTGGCCGTAGATGCCTCTCAAGAAATCACCAGAAACTCTGTGTTCGAGTACAATACGGGAAATTCAAGAGCTGGTGGGACTTGATTGTGGTAGAGGGCGACCTGGTCAGCTTGCTGGGTCGTGCCTGGTTTGAGCCCCTGGGGATTTTGGTCGAGGGAGTCCAGCTTTGTACAACCCAGGATTTCCAAGGGATATGCCAGGAGTTTCCCGCCATTTTCGATGACTCTCTGGACCACTATACGCCCCCCCCCCCGGTGTCCCTGCGTCTAGACCCCAAGGTGGCCCCTATCAGAATGCGTGCTAGGATGGTTCCATTGGCGGTCAAGCCTAAAATCGACACAAAACTGGACTGCCTAGTAGCCCAAGGCGTCCTGGAACCAGTCCCCCACGCAGCATGGGAGACCCCCATAGTAGTGGTAGAAAAGCCGAATGGGGCAGTCTGAATCTGCGCGGACTACAAATGTACGCTGAATAAGGCGCTACAGGATCATGCATATATCCGGTACCTGTGGTTAGCCACGTACTGGCCACCTTGGGGGGGGGCAAAGATCTCTGGGAAACTGGACCTTGCCCAAGCGTACCAGCAGTTGCCGGTAGATGAAGTGACTGCTGAGGTGCAAACCATAGTGATCCACCGGGGGGCATTCCGTGTCAAGCGACTGCAATTCGGGGTGAGTGTGGCACCGGGGTTATTCCAACAACTGATGGATTCTCTTCTCAAAGGAATCCCAGGCGTCACCCCGTTTTTTTGATGATGTGATGATCGCCGCTGCCACGCTGGCCGACTTCGCAGACCGCCTCCGCACAGTTCTCCGCCGTTTACAGGACGCCGGACTCAAAGTTAAACTAGAGAAGTGTCAGCTGGGGGTGCCATCAGTGGACTTTCTGGGGTTCACGGTGGATGCAGAGGGCCTACACCCGACCCGAGACAAGGTGAAGGCAATCGTGGAAGTCCCGCCACTGAAGTCTAAAACAGAACTACAAGCGTTTTTAGGGATTCTCAATTTCTACCACACCTTTCTTCCCCACAAGGCGGTGGTAGCTGAGCCCCTCCATCGCTTGCTATACAAGCAGGCCCCTTGGGTGTGGGGGCCCTGCCAAGCTGCTGTGTTCCGGAATGTTAAAGAACTCTTGATCTCCAACTCGGTCCTGGCCCATTTCGATGAGGTGCTACTGGTAGTTTTGGCATGCGATGCCTCACCCTACGGCATTGGTGTCGTGCTGGCGCATTTTCTCCCAGATGGGCGGGAGGTCCCAGTCACGTATTACTCGAGCACCCTATCTGCGGCTGAGCGGAACTATGCCCAGATAGATCGGGAGGGACTAGCCATAGTGGCCGGGGTCAAGAAGTTCCACGACTTCGTCTACGGCCAGCCATTCACCATTGCCACAGACCACCGCCCGCTCATCGGCCTTTTCATGCCCGATCGCCAGATGCCGCAGGTCCTCTCCCTGCGGGTCTTGCGGTGGTCCATTTTCCTTGCGGGCTACGATTACCAGCTACAACACCACCCGGGGAAAGCTATGGGCCACGCCGACGCCCTTAGTCGCCTTCCCCTGCCAGATGTGGTTGAGGATCCAGACCCTATGCACCTGGTCCTCCAGCTGGAGGGCCTACCGGATGCCCTGCTGCAGGCCGCGGACATTGTTCGCCGCTCGGCCTGGGACCACATCATATCCTGGGTGCTGGGCTGGGTGGTGAGGGGGTGGCCTGCGAAGATAGAGGGCCCCGAGTTCACGGCATTTATGGCCTGACGGGAGGAGTTGTCAGGGCACAAAGGCTGCCTGCTGTGGGGAGACAGGGTCGTGGTTCCCAGCGCACTCCGACAAAAAGTTCTCCAGGCCCTTCACGAAGCGCACCCGGGCATTGTTAGGATGAAAGGCCTCGCCCGGAGCTACGTTTGGTGGCTAGGCATCAACGCAGAGATAGAGGCATGGGTGAAACGTTGCCCAACCTGCCAAGCCATCCGACCCAGCCCACCGGGCGCGCCGTCCCAGTCATGGGAATCCATTCGAACCCCGTGGTCCCGGCTCCACATAGACTTTGCCGGACCATTTCATGGACTGTTATTCCTTGTGACTGTGGATTCCTACTCAAAGTGGCTGGAGATAAGCCCCGTCTCTGCAACAGCCACAAAGGCCACCATCCGCGCCCTCCGAAAGATCTTCGCCACCCACGGGCTGCCAGACATCATCGTCTCGGACAACAGGCTGGCGTTTACGTCAGAGGAATTCCAGCAGTTTCTCAGCAACAACCTGATCAAACACATCAGGTCAGCGCCATTCCACCCCGCTACTAACGGCCAAGCGGAACGCATGGTCCGGACGGCGAAGGAAGCGTTAAGCCGCCTGACGGAGGGAGACTGGGAATTTCGCATCACCCATTTCCTCCTAGCGCAACGGACAATGCCAAACCCCGTAAGCAGTCACTGCCGAGCGGAACTCCTCATGGGTCGGAGACCAACAATCCTCCTGGACCGCCTACACCCTGATCGGGCTCCTGAGCCACGGAACTCCTCAGAGCAGCGGGAGGCGCCTCGCGGGTTCTTCCCAGAGGACCCCGTCTTTGCCAGAAACTTTGGAAGGGGCCCAGAATGGATCGCCGGCTGCATCATCTGTCTCACTGGCACCGTCATGTACGACGTGTCAACAGAATGTGGACAGGTCCTGCGGAGGCACATAGACCAACTCCGTCGGTGCATGCTCCCAGAACACCCAAGCACAGAGGTTCCTGAACAATGGGCAAACCCAGAGGTAAGCCCCCAGACGCCCCAGCGCAGGACCTCCCCACCGAAGAGCGTCAGAACTTTGCTCCAGTCCCCCCGGCGGCTGCCGAGGAGGGCCCAACAACCGACGCATCTGCGCCAGAGGTGTCTGCACCACCAGCGCAGCCCAGCACAGCGGACGGGGCCCCAGAGATCCCAGTACTGGCTCCCCGACGGTCCACTAGAGAACGGCGGTCCCCATCGTACTTAAAGGACTATGTGACCTAGGGTGGGTCCGAACTATGGGGGGAGGGATGTTATGTCCGCTGACCGCCACCAGGGGCCAGGTTCTTCCCAGAGGACCCCGTCTTTGCCAGAAACTTTGGAAGGGGCCCAGAATGGATCGCCGGCTGCATCATCTGTCTCACTGGCACCGTCATGTACGACGTGTCAACAGAATGTGGGCAGGTCCTGCGGAGGCACATAGACCAACTCCGTTAGCGCATGCTCCCAGAACACCCAAGCACGGAGGTTCCTGAACAACAGGCAAACCCAGAGGTGAGCCCCCCAGATGCCCCAGCGCAGGACCTCCCCACTGAAGAACGTCAGAACTTTGCCCCAGTCACCCCGGCAGCTGTCGAGGAGGGCCCGACAATCAACGCATCTGAGCCAGAGGTGTCTGCACCACCAGCTCAGCCCAGCACAGTGGACGGGGCCCCGGAGGTCCCAGTACTGCCCCCCCCGACGGTCCACTAGAGAATGGCAGTCCCCGTCGTACTTAAAGGACTATGTGACCTAGGGTGGGTCCGAAGTATGGGGGGAGGGATGTTATGTCCGCTGACCGCCACCAGGGGCCAGCGAATACCCCAGAGCTTGACTCTGTAAGAACAATGGGGACTAGGCTCCTAGTCTCTCCACTTGGGAACCAATAGGACCGTGGCGGGCGATTTAAACCCATGAACGGGACCTAGGGGGAACGTCCCCAGGTGTGTATATAGTTGGCCAGCTGGCCGTTAGTCTTGGTCCTTTGTTGTGTACCAGTAAACCATGCTGATCACTACATCGGTCTCAGTGGTTTCTACATGCGTCTAACCCACTACACTTCATTATGCAATTCTGTTTTACGACTGAAAAGATTGATCGAAGTAATGCTCGGTTGAAATGACTTTGTCCTGTTCTAAAATATCAGTCTTCAAATGGTTTCGAAATGCCAGTTCGTTATTTAAGTTCACGCTTGATTAGAAGTACGGAATGACAGTACAAATATCAAACCTTCAAATCCAGCCCAGGGTGGAGTGGGGGGGGGGGAGTTCATCTTAAAAAAACACCACCCAGCTTCTAAATACAGGATGACTATCACTTATTCCATCATGGTTCTTCTATATTTTTCTTTCTGGGGTAGAGAGAGACGTTGAATACTCCAGCTGCTTGACTCCTGAATGAAGTCCAGGCCTACTTATTCTTCTTTATGCCACAAGTCAAAGCACGGAAGTCCAAAATCAGCTTTGTGCATTTCCTTGGTCTGTCTACTATAATAAAATGTCCACATCTGTCCAGCATATGCACTTGGCAGCTAGGCATGGCGTCGGCAAAAATTTCTCCACCTGCTGGGTCAAGCACCTGAACAACAAAGAAAAATAGTGGTCTATATTTGTAAAGGACATGAAATAAAGTACAGAAAGGCTGCTGAGCAGTGGAAAGATGTATGCAAGCTTTCTGCCACAAGATTTTGTTTTAAATTAGAACATGCTGGTGTGTGTGTGTGTGTGTAGACCTGTGAGGACTCATGGGGGGGAACCTACTTTCCTCAGCTGATCCTCCTCCTTAAGCAACCTCCGGTTTTGCTTTTTCCCTCCCCCCCCCACAGCTCCATAGCTTATCTTCCTTCCTTCCTTCCTTCCTTCCTTCCTTCCTTCCTTCCTTCCTAGATCAGGCTAGCCTGGGCTATCCAGGTCACAGTGGAGGACTCTCTAGGCATGCAGAAAAATATCACTCTAAAAATTAATCAAAAGATTCCCCTCACAACAAAAAACAATACAATAACAACAACACAGCTCTGATGAGTGTCTATATTCCAGGATCATGGAATGTTTAAGAGCAGTTGAGTCAATTGAAATAAAGATGTATGAAAAAGGAACTCAACCTGATCAAGTCCCTGGTGGTAACTTATTGAATCCTGAAGGCTGAGATTTGGGGGTTGGTGGAATCTCTAAAGTGCTTTTCCCTCCCACAATTTCATCTGGGCTGCTAAGATCTTACTAAATTGGTAAGGAGTTAAATAACAAGAATATAAAAAAGATTTGTATGTGAGATATTGTCGGTCCCTTGGTTTAAAATTTCCCCCAGTCATATTTAGAGACAGTCCATCTCAACATCTTCTCTCATCTAACTAAATTGAGCTTCAGAACTAAGAAGTGATTTACAAATCCTGGCTGGTGTCCCTCCCTGCTGGAAATTGGAGATTACCCCAGAGGCTTCTGGGATTTGAATAAACCCTGGATCTGCCAGTCACGCTACTGTCTTCTTAACAAGGGAGAGTGGGGGGATGTATGTATGCAAGCATGGGGGAGGGCATGATTTTTTTTTTTTGCCCATTGTGTCCACAAATCTGGAACTGGCACTGATTGACAGGAATATGTTTCTACAGTCAAGGCTTGGAAATGAACAATCTAGGTCAGTCTCCTGTCTCAGTGCAGGTCAATGCTTCCTCTAAGCTGTAAAGTCTTCTGAGCAAAAATGCTACTTTGTGAGCTACTGGCATTAAAGTCATGAGCGAGCGACTTGGCTACTGCATAAATTAGACTGCTCTGGAGCCATCTTTCCTGAGCTAAGACAAAAATGTGTGAGCCGGAGGCTAAAAAACTGTGAGCTAGCTCACACTACCTCAGCTTAGAGGGAACACTGGTGCAGGTTATCCAGTGCCTAAACTGTCTCTGACAGGTGACTCTCCAAAATTCTTCTATAAGATTTACAAGGAAAGGATCTCAATGGTACTCTCCTTGTTCTATTGCCTTGCTAGGCATCTTGCTCCTTGGTTCAGCAATTCAGATACTACTAAGTCTGTAAAGTTAAATCCACCTCCCAGCATTTTAAAACAGTTGTATCTTGGTCCTGCCTTCAGGAGGGAACTACTGTATTTGCCTTGACCTTGTTTTTTGGAACTAGGCTGCTGTTTCTCCTCTGTATGTAATGGAGATACGACTTCTCAATCCTATGGAAAAAAAGCTGGGGAGATGTGCTGGGAAGGGGGCTAACACCCCTCCTCCCATCCGCCATTACAAATTGCCCCCTCTTAATGCCATTTTGCTGGTGGAGAAGCAGCAGGCAGGGTTTCAAGTGACGGGTCAGTTTCAGCTTCCATGAAAACAGTGCTAAATAATTGTTCCTTGTGCCCCTTTTTCCTAATTGTTATTTCAATAACAATAATTGCTATTGTTTTATTAGACCAATTAGAATGTTGCAAATGTAAGGCCTTAAATTCCAGAGCTAAAAGCAATGTGAATGATGTCAAGATATCCGCAGATGTACGTGTAATTATATTTAATAAGAAATGGCAGTACTAATAGGATGTACAACTGTATTGAAAATTTTTTGGGGTGTGTGTGTCTGTTTTTTAATGTATAGGAGTATGTGTATTCATCAGTGAAACATCGCACACACACCCAATGCAAATATAGGTCCAATTGCAACAAGTTTGCTTTTGGTTTCCATATCTGAAAACAAGAGCAGGTAATCTGGAACTTCAAAATCCAAAGAGAAATTGAGATGAGAATTTCAGAAGTATCCCTAAGTATTAGTAGCCAACTCTTTTATCAGTATACAAATCTATTCCAACCATGCATCCTATTACTACAGTCACTGATAATTAAATATAGGACACACACATAAACATTTATACCACTGACATTTATGTATTTATTATTTAAATCCAAAGTACATGCTTATAAACATCACTCATATTGATGTTAATTCTATAATGTAAGGCATCCCATTTGCCATCACATCTAGAGGACAAAAATCCACTTAATTTTTATGTGCTAGTCCCTGGTCATTATGTGTCTAGTTATGTGTGATGGCAGGGAAACTTCAGGACCACATGACAATAATCTACATATAGGAAAGTTTGAGTTTATCATAACTGTGAGCTTTTTAAAATGAGCACGTGTACATTAGTAACATCAGGGGTGGGGTGAGTGGAGCGAAGGAAAAAAAAGACTGAGAACTTAAAAAGAAGAAGAAGAAGAAGAAGAAGAAGAGATTGGATTTACACCCCGCCCTTCACTTGGAGTCTCAGAGCGGCTTACAAACTCCTTTCCCTTCCCCTCCCCACAACAGACACCCTGTGAGGTGGGTGGGGCTGAGAGAACTCTAACACAAACTGCCCTTTTTCAAGGACAGCTGTGCCAGAGCTTGTGACTGACCCAAGGTCACATCAGCAGTTGCAAGTGGAGGAGTGGGGAATCAAACCCGGTTCTCCCAGATTAGAGTCCGCACACTTAACCACTGCACCAAACTGGCTACACTACACCACTACACCAAACTGCAAATTGTGCATGCTCCAGTTTCATAATTAATTTTAGAAAGTTTCTCCTTTTTTGCCATCAGTTCACAGCTCACTTATGGCATTCGCATAGGGTTTTCAAGGCAAAAGATGTTCAGCAGTGTTTTGCCATTGTCTGCCTATGTGCAGTGACACTTGACTTCCTTGGTGGTCTCCCATCCAAATAATGACCAGGACCAACCCTGCTTTTCTGACGAGATGATGAGATTGGGCTAGCCTGGGCTATCTAGATCTGGGCAGAATGTCTCTTAGTTAAATTGAAATGAAGGTGGACTGAGACGTGTGGCAGAGAAAAATCTCTGGAATGATAAAGGAGTGGAACAATCCTTTTTGAGGTCAGCTTTGTGAATCTTCAGTTTTCTCTTCCTTGTGGCAGTGTATCTGAAAACACACTAACAGCTACCTTGATCAAGCACACAAGAACATATGGACCGATTCCCCACAAGCAGCTGTGCCGGCATCGCTCTCCCGTTTCTCCTGGTTGTATTGGTCAATTTCACACTATTTGCTGCGCGGCTGCATTTTGACCCGCATCTCCACCCAATTTCCTCCGTGTCTTCTCAATCCTCAAAAAACAGGATCGGGGATGCGGGGAAATCCGGGGGTGGGGGGAGATGCGGGTCAAAACGTGGCCGTGCAGCGAATAGTGTGAAATTGACCAATACAACCAGGGGAAATGGAAAAGCGACGGTGGCACAGCTGTTTGTGGGGAATCGGTCATATGGAGTGAGCTCTTCTCAGGATTCAGTGAGATTGGGTTGAGTCAGCAGCCTTGATGTCTTAGTTCCCAACAACTACAACCCTGGAAATGAAATGCTACTGAAAGCAGCGCAATACATTACCTTGTCGTGTTTCCCCCAGATAACCTGTGTTGGAACTGTTAGCTTGCTTATGTTGTCATGAAGGCTGTGCCTGGACTCCACACTGGAGATATCTAAAAAACCTTTTCCAAAGAGACAGAAAAAGCAGACCTTGATCAGTTTCTTATCATCATGCTTGGTGGTGGTGATGGAAATTGCTACCAAGTAGCAGTTGACTTATGGCGACCCCATAGGGTCTTTGAGGGAAGAGACGTTCAGAGGTGGTTTGCCAGTGCCTGCCTTTGCGTAGCGACCCTGGACCTCCTTGGTGGTTTCCCATCCAAATATTAACCAGGGTCAACCCTTCTTAGCTTCTGAGATTTGATGAGATTGGTGTAGCCTGTGAAACTTTCCGCAGTAGATTTTCCCTCACCAAGTGCAGTCCCAAGATTTTTGGAACCCCCAGTTTTAGCAAGTTCCGAAAATGCAGGGTAAGTAGGAGAAAACTTTGGGTCTGTGCCTGGTGAGGAAAAATCTACTGCAGAAAGTTTCACATAACACACAGTTTTAAAAACGTCCATGTGGGGTATTTCACTACTGCGGAAATGGTCTCAGGTCATCATGGTTACTGGAAAACACATTCTCACTAGTGGTTTAAGGGCCAAACTACATGCTATGATTTGTAATGTCTCGTTGTCTGGTCCCCCCCCCCTCTCTTTTTCTGAGGCAATCAGACATCAGGTGTTCTGAAGTGGTACGGCACCTGCTTGGCATGCAGAAAGTCTTAGGTTCAATCCCCGGCATCTCCAGTATGAAGTAGTAGGTGACGTGAAAGACCTCTACTTGACCCTGGGGAGCCACTGCCAGTCTTAGACAATATTGATTGGTCTGATTCAGTATAAGGCAGCTTCATGTGTTCATGTGTCAGTGTTGTCAGTTCTAACTGGCACCAGCTCTCCAGGGTTCCAGGCAAAAGTCTTCACATAATCTACTTCCTAATCCTTTTCTTTAAACTGGAGAAGCCGGAGATTGAATTTGGTGCCTTTGTCATGCAAAGCAGATGCTCCAGCACTGAGCCACGCCCCCTTCCCAGTTTCCTAAAGAGCAGAAATAGTGAGAAATTCTCAAATATGAGTAATTAAACTTGGGTATTGGAAGTGACTTAACAGCGCTTAACAAATACATACATCTCTGACGGTATGAACCAGTCCCTTCTAGAGGTCAATACTGGTCCCTGCCACACGGCAGGGAAAACACTGGTCAAAGTGCGGCTAATTAGAGCCGCACCAAAATAGAGACGCTGTGGGCGGGATTCCACGGATCCCGTGAGCCGCACGCCGTTGCTCCCCGGCATGATCAGATGCTGGGGAGGAAGAGACGAGTGGGAGGGGGAGGCTGCCAAACTGCACATGTGTGAGCATGCGCAGTTCGGCCGGGGGCCAGAGATGCGCCGGCGGCAAGACGCGCCGGTGGCAAGACGCGCCGGCGATCCCACGGCCAGCCGTGATGCGGACCTACCAGATGAACCACCTAGGTAGGTGGTCCATGTTTGCTGCGGGGCTGTTGGGGGAAGGGCCGGATCGGGAACGGGCCCGCAACACTTCCCAGATGTTGCGGTGGGATCGCGCCCGTTTGCTGCGCCCCCGATCCGGCCCACTCCCGACCCAAAACCCCTCGTGAGAACAGGGCCACTGTTTTGCTATTGTGGCTGAAGCACCCTGTTGAGTGTAAGGCCTGATAGTAAACCAGGTCTCCTTCTGTGTGCTATGTGACATCCCCCCCCCCAGGCAGAGCCTGTTCCTGGCTTGTACTTACATTTAGTGTAAAAAGGAACATGTGGTTTCCGAAGGTCAAGAAATCCCTGCATGAGCTAAACGGGGAGAAGAAGAAACAAGGGAGTGGGTCAGAAATATGGAGAAGGCTCCTCTTGGGCTGCACCAGTTAAATGCTCCTTTCTGAAGGCAGCGGGAGGTATTACTGTCGCTTACTTGCTCCTCATTTCTTGGGTTATGAATTTTATAGCCCAAAGGGAGTGAACTTCTTTAAACAGTTGGAGGATGCTCACATTCATTTGAGACTATTTGGGATGATGAACTCGATCCCTGTCCTGATGGTTAAGCAACCCAATGGGTATGAAAGGGGTGAAGAGCAACCAAAGAAGCAGCTCCCAATGCTGCAGCAAACCATCCAGAGGCTCCTGGGAAGGGCTCTGAATTCCTTTCTGAGGAATGGAATCTTATCTGTAAACAGTTGGGGATCTGCTCAGCAGGAACACTGCCAAAGGAAAACAGTGACAGTTTGGAGGGGTTCAGCTGCTAGTGCACCATTGCCCTATATTTGCTTAAACTGAGCACAGCACACAGCCTTCCCACCATCTATTTTGTGCTCTTCCGCACTCTCCTTTTCATTGCTTGCATGCCCCTATTGCCTTCCGTCCCCCCCCCTTTTCCACATGTGTTTTGCTTCCTCTAGTGGTCACTTCAGTATTACATCACTGTATCTTTGGCATATTTGACACCGGAGGTGACGTCATCATGCTGGGCCTGTTGCTGGGGGGGGGATGCTCTAGCACTCAGCCTAAAAACTCTATGGTACCATAGAGTTTCTGGCTGAATGCTAGAGCGCCCCCCTGGTGACATGCCTAGCGTGATGATGTCACTTCTGGGTGACGTCATCGTGGTGCACCAGAAGATCCTGGACAGGAAGCTCCATCCCCCCATGGGCAGCAGGTAGGGACCTGACAACCCTATGCCAGAGATACAGCAATGTGTTATAGAAGTGACCACTAGAGGGAACAAACACACATGTGAAAGGGGGGGGAACCCCTTCCCCCGGAAGCAATAATGACACAGAAGTGATGAAAATGAGAGTGCAGAAGAGCCTAAAAGTCAGAGCAACTGTGGTTTTCTTTAACAATTGTCTGTACCACCTTGGGAAGGATGGTCTCTGTTAGAATATGCAAGGTCTATAGGGCAGAGGAAGATCTGAAGATCACCCTACAGGGGGACAGCTGAAGGACTGGTAGTTGGCATAGATAGATTAGGGACTGCCCACAATTTCAGATTATGTCCTTCCTGTCTCCTGATTGACTCTTCTGGAGACTTCCTGCTCCTACAGAACTTCCTTCTTCTTGTTGTTCCTCTCACAGCAGTTAGGCCAGACAGTTAGGCTGTCTCTCTCTTCTACGTTCTATAAAAGTTTGATCTTCTTTAATAAACTGACTTATTTTTCTCTAAACAGTCAGTGCCCCAATTCCTGTGCATACTTAGACTCTGCCAACAGTCTCATGATTTGAAAAACAGACTAGTAAAATACCAAGAGCCATGCAATTACTGCTGCATGTCCAGGTAGACGCACCCCCCCATGTGTTTCTGCTTCTTGAACAGCAGAAACTTGGCAAATTGATTTTGAAGTCGAATGGACTTTCAAAAGCAGAGGGGCTGGCTGCATGGAGAAAGGCAAATTCTCACTGGAGAATGCCTGAAATGGCTCTTTGACTCCAAGCCACGGGCAGGGGAAAAGGAACATGCTTCTCTATGGGAGGGGTTCTCAAACTCTGTTCAGAAGCTTACTAAGCTGCTGCTTCACTGTGAACAGTGACAGTTGTGTACTGCTGAAACATAGTTTGTGGCACTGCATTAGGGCTGCCAAGTGGGGGCGGGGGGGAACTCCGCTTTGGAGGCCCAATTTCCGCCGTCGCGGAATCGGGCCCCGGGGGGAACTCCGCCCCCCGAAGCAGAGCTCACTCTATGGTTTTCCCTCTGACGATCTGGGCCACGCCCTCAACGTGAGCAACGTAGCACGTAACTTCCTGTGACGTGCTGGCGGCGCGCGTGTACCACCGAGGAGCTCCCAGAGCCCGGCGAGGCTCCCCCGCTGCCAAGGTAAGAAGACTTGGCAACCCTACACTGCATGTGGAGCACTATCCATCTTCTCCTGAAATGTACAGTTACAGGGGAATGTGGGGCCTGTTCCTGAGTGTGTTCCCGGGTCACAGAGCATGACCCCAAGAGGTTTGCCCAGTGCCCTATGTGAATGGAAGGCATGTCCTAATCAGGCGCGCGCAGACTGGCCATTTCATGTACAGGGAAAGCACACAGTGAGCTGCTGCCCTGGAGGAGTACAGGCAATCAGGAGCAATCAATACCAGGAAGCAGTAGTACACCCAGCATTGGCAATCGCTGGCTAGGTTCAGAACTGCCAACAACCAACAGTACAGCACACAGCAAGAAATAACAAAGAACAACAGAAAACAACTGTGAGCTGAATTACCCGCAATAATATATACCCAAAAGGAGACTTCAACAAAGTGAAATGCACATGTAATAAAGAATGAATCTATACATATAATCCATCATAGGAAAATACAGAAGCCCACAGGATCCATGAAAGGAAAATACAAAGTCCAGAGTAGATATCCAACACTTTTCCTAGGCAGTATTCAACGTTTCAG
Organism: Gekko japonicus; assembly: GCF_001447785.1. Classification (NCBI taxonomy): domain Eukaryota; kingdom Metazoa; phylum Chordata; class Lepidosauria; order Squamata; family Gekkonidae; genus Gekko; species Gekko japonicus. The sequence continues at coordinate 1,222,348 of NW_015173131.1, forward strand.
ACTTGTGGTCTTTCCTCAGGAACAAAGAACAACCAGGGCTCTTTTTGTAGAAAAAGCCCAGCAGGAACTCATTAACATAGTCGAACCCAACAGCAGAAACTCATTAGCATATTAGGCCACATGCCTGATAGCACAGCTCATTAGCATATTAGGCCACACCCCATGCCTTCCCTTGGGTTGCCTGGGCACCCCACAGCTACGGGGAGTCCGGGCAAGCCCCCCCCCGAAGGGCGCCTGGGCAAGCTGGCCCTTGGACAGGCCGGGGAAGGCACGGAGAGGCATTTGAATGCCTCCCCGATCCTTCCAGCCCTTCCCCGCCCACCCGCCTTGGAGTCGCTGGGTGGGGTCGCTCTCCAGGCCTTCTCTCTGTAGCCACATATGCAGAGGTTTTGGCTGTAGTGGGCGTGGCCAACTCTGAAGCCAGCCAGAACTCCGTTCCTGTGCGTTCCTGCCCAAAAATAGCCCTGATAGGAAGTCTCATTCCATCAGTTTCTTTATGGGCCAGGTCTCCTAAGTTTTAGTGAGCACCTCTCAAGGCTGCTTCTATGTAACAGGACCAAACACTGAGAGGTTCTTCAGCAGGCAAGCTGATGAGGAAAATATTTTTGATGAGGGGAGAAAAGTTCTGAAAGCAATTTCTCTCTGTAGCCCTATTCACAAGTTACGGTGAATGCATGTACAGTGTACACTTCATTGTTCTTTAGAAGTGCATTAAAGAATTTTCATGTCACATTCAATGCACACACGGTTGAATGTGTGATTAAAACCCCACATTTATCCAGGTTCTGGTCCATGGTTTCATTTGTAAAGTGAATGTATGTTCACTCTTTCTTACAAACAGGTGAACTCAAGTTGAATGTGTATTCACTGTAACCTGTGAACAAGGGCTAGCGAGTTCATAGCTTATGGTGCACTTTCCGCTCCTGTCTGTCATTGTGAGGCTGATACCACATGTAAGGTTGACACCTGTCTGGAGAAAAAAAATGTCCTGTCCCTTTAAAAGAGACTTAATGGATTCTTATTTACCTCCATGCCATGAGAAACTTCAGCTGCCCTTCCTTGCCCCTTAAGCCTCCTCTATGAAAGGGTCCGGGACAAGACAGCTTTCTCCAGGCCTTGGGGGCAATCCTCATTGCATGGATAGGCCTTTGGAGCAATATGTATTTATCTTTGGTTATTTCCACATGGATGCCTCTGCAAACTCCTCTGCATTGGCAGCAGCAATGAGAGTGACGTGGAGAATTGTTTCTGGTGGAAGCGGCTTCTGAATGCAAAATAGACGAATAAAAATGGGTGCCCCTTTAAATTTATGAAAGAGGGCATGTAGCTGTAAAAAATGATTTTTCTGGGTGTAAAAAGTTCTTAGAGAAAAGGGAGTTTTATCTATGGCAGCTCTGCACAAGACTTTATTACATAGCTATGAGGATAAACTCTGATAAGAATTGCAAAATAGGCTGATAACTAAAAAACAAAAGGCCTCAAGGAAAAAATAGTCTTCCAGGTCTGTTCCAACTTCCTGGCAAAGGTTTTCATAACTTAACAAAGCCATCCATTATAGGCTAACAAGAAGCACAACAAGTGGCCTGAATATATAAGAAGTCTGTGCTGGTTATCACTCACTCCTGTATTCACACATTCATTTTTGCTCCTTTGCTACCAGACCATGAGACCAGACATGGTTTGGATCCTTTTATTATTAATCAGGTGTGCTGATTGTTAGTAGGGTTGTCAGGTCCCTCCTCGCAACCAGCAGGGAATTGGGGGGGGGGGGGGAGGCTTACTAGGAGAAAAAGGAAGTCCCAGGCAGTGTCACACAGGAAGTGACATTTTCATGCTTCATCGTCAGGCAACACTCTGGTACTTGGGTAAAACTATATGGTAAAAATGGCTTCTACTGTAGATTTTTTGCCCAAATACTAGAGCATCATCCAGAAATCGCTGGTGTGATAACATCACTTCCTGTGTGAGACATTGCCTGCACCTTCCCCTTTCTCCTGGTAAGTCCTCCCACCGGGAGACCTCCACCTCTACCAGGGTGGCTGGCAACCCTAGTTGTTAAGCATGCAAATATACCTGAGGTGCATGTGGTGACTGGTGCACCAGTGGTTCTCAGAAAAGACACCAGTGACTTCTGGGCAAGGAGTGGTGATGCTCTCTATGCAGTTCCCAGGGAGAAGGGCATTTGGAGGGGATTTCTCAGTCCCAGATGGAAATTTGCATGTTCCTCAAACCCACTTTATTACCTCCCACCCTCTCCCCAAGAATTTCACTCTCTATATTCCCTGCCTTCACAAGAAAAGCAATTAAGAAGGAGCTATTGCTATAGAAGATTGGCCTGGAGCACTAAAATCTTCAGAGTGCCACTTTTTCTCACCTGTTTGTTTGGCTTCCGTGGGCAATGGTAGAGGGAAAGTTTGAACAGTTCTTCTGACTGGTTTAGAGTCACAGGAATGAGTGGGATGTCTCTGAAATCCTTGCGTTTCTCCATCTCCTTCAAACACTTCACAAAGTCATTATCTGTTGGATATCTTAGACCTAAGAGTTGAGAAAGAATGCAATAGTTTACCACTGCCTTAGTAGCAAACACATGAACGCATGAATCTGCCTTCTTCTGAGTCAAAAACTCTTGGGCTATAGTTCAGTATTGTCTTTTCTGTCTGGCAATGGCTCTCCAGGGACTTAGGCTGAGGCCTTTCATATCATCCACTACCTGATCTCTCAATCTAGTGGCACCATTGGTAGGGTTGCCAAGTGATTCTTCGCCGCGTGCGCGTCACCCGAAAGGCACGCCGGGCACACCGGTGAGTGAAATTCACTTGGCAACCCTAGGTAAAGGTAAAGGTTTCCCTTGCTCAAAAGCCAGTTGAATCCGACTCTAGGGTTGTGGTGCTCATCTCCGTTTCAAAGCCAAAGAGCCAGCGCTGTCCGAAGACATTTCCGTGGTCATGTGGCCGGCATGACTAAACGCCAAGGTGCACGGAACGCTGTTACCTTCCCACCGAAGCGGTACCTACTTATCTACTTGCAATTTCTTGCTTTCGAACTGCTAGGTTGGCAGGAGCTGGAACTAGAGACGGGAGCTCACTCTGTCATGCGGCATACTCGCGTCTCGAACTGCTGAACTACCGACCTTCCACAGCCTGCAGTTCAGCATCTTAACCACTTGAGCCACCGCAGCTCCTATCTTTCACTTACAGACTGCTAATATTTACTTTACCTCCTTCCAGCCTATGCATTTGTTACACATCACATCTTTCTAGAGCTTGTTGTATTGCTTTCACAATGGGCTTTACTGCTAGTATATGTGTGTGTGTGTGTATTATTGTTGTTTGTTATCTGTTAAACTAGAGTCTTATATTTTAATAAAGAATATAATTTTAAAAAATCCTTATCAAGACTGTTCCCAGTGAATTTTCTTTCTTCTCATCTTGAGATTGGACCAAGCACCCTGCCCTCCTTACTCCAAGATAAGCTGCTTTAGGGTTTTTGGCACTCACCAGCTGGACAAAGGAGGGACAAACAGTGGATATCCGATGGATAAAGAGCGGCATAAACGCCAGCAACCATTCCACCCATGGAGATGCCGACCAGGTGGAAAGGCTTCCTGTTCAGACCAGAGTACTCAACAAACTGAAAGAAGTGTGAATGAAGCGAGAAGTATGTTAGATAGGTATAGCTAGGAACTCTCAGGCTGGGGCAAGTGATGCTCTGTCTTCTTGGTGCTTGGGGGGGGGCAACAGTGGGAGGGCTTCTAGTGTCCTGGCCCCACTGCTGGACCTCCTGATGGCACCTGGTATTTTTGGCCACTGTGTGACAAGAGTGTTGGACTGGATGGGCCATTGGCCTGATCCAAGATTGGCTTCTCTTATGTTCTCTTATGTTTCAGCTCTAAATAACTGCTTAAGGCATTTTGCAAGAAAGGTGTCTCTAACTGTTTCTGCATGCTATGAGATAGGTGGTAAATGAGAGGGACAGCAGCATGGAAGAAGATCCATTGTTGCCCCCACTGCTTGGCCCAAGAAGCCCAAGACCGATTGACATTCATAGCGATCAGTGGGTCATTCCTTCCGCTCTGCTGCCATGGAGAAGATGCACAAAAGCACTGACGGCTGCTTGGTCGAGGATATCCCAGCTCACCTGTGGCTTGTATGAAATGTGACAGACAAAGAGAGGAAACAGATATTTGATTCTTCCTTCTTTTATCCCCTGTCCCTGTCTGGTTTCTCTCCTTTTCTTCACCCTCTTTCATGTGGTTGTATTGGCTTAGGATATAAGGGTGTTGGATCCAAAATATCTGCTGCCTCTCTTCTATATATATATGATAGATCTATAGGACAGATAATTTCTCCTTATATATATTTTTTGCACTTGTGACTACCAAGCTGAGGAGAATCCCCTCTGTACTGTAACAGCAAAACAGGAGTGCCTGGTGCTAAACAGTGATCGTAGAAATGCACAGATGAGTTCCTGGTAAGTGTCCATTCTTTTCACCCGAACATCCCCTTCCCAAACAATTACAGTCATGGCAATTTCACTGTTAAACTGATCAGTGAAAGACTTGGATCAAAAAAGAGGGATCCTTACTATAGACACTGCCTCACCTCACCTGAGGTTATCTAGAAGGAAGCTTTACCTGGTGCATCCGCTTAGCCTGCTCGATGGCTGTGTAGCCTTCTCCTGGCAAGCGAGATGTTCCCCCGTGCCCAGGCAGGTCCACACAGACCACGTGGACATCCTTAGGAATATACTGTGAAATGGATGAAATCAAGCCATCAGAGCTATGAAGAGTAGATTCCTCAGATAAAGCAAAAACTAGGCCATGTAAAAACTCCATTAATAATCTTAGATCCAGTAGATTTGCTTCGTAATACAGAGAAATGCCACCAAATTTTCAGCAATAAAACATCTGAGAGGGTTTTTTGTTTTGTGGATTCCTGATCTGTCTGCCATATTTGTATCCTGTTCTCCAGGTGGCTCGTGTTGGCATATATGGTTCTGTCCTGCTCTGTTTTATCCACCCAACAACTTGGTGAGGGATGACAGCTGAGAGAGGGAATGTGATTGATCCAGGGTCATTCAATGGGCTTCATGGCTGAATGGGGATTTGGACCATGGTCCTTCGAGTAGCAAACTACGATAATATGCTGGTTCTCTGATAAAGTAGATGGGTGTTTTCAGGTGGCAACCAGTGTTCCCTCTAAGCTGAGTTAGTGTGAGCTAGCGCACCGTTTTTTAGCCTCCGGCTCACACATTTTTGTCTTAGCTCAGGAAGGATGGCTCCAGAGCAAACTAATTTATGCAGTGGCCAAATCACTCACTCACAACTTCAATGCCAGTAGCTCACAAAGTAGAATTTTTGCTCACAAGACTCCACAGCTTAGAGGAAGCATTGGTGGCAACTATACTATACTATACTATACTATTTATTTATTTATTTATTTAAATTTATAACCCGCCCTCCCCGCAAACGGGCTCAGGGCGGCGTACAGATGGGGCCAATGCCCAATACATAAAACATTAAAACTGCATTTAAAAACATTCAATACAACTTAAGTGCTCGCCATAATATCTCACAAGGGAACAGATGACGTCATCAGGATAGTATCCTTAGTGGCCACAGCTCCACGCAGTACCACCATTTTAGCGCTCACGGCGAGTTGGTAATAAAGGGCTAGGACAGATAGTAATAGTCGTAGACAGATGGTAACAGTCGTGGCGGCTCCTACTCAAACTCCTGGCAGAAGAGCTCCATCTTACAGGCCCTGCAGAACTGTGCAAGGTCCTGCAGGGCCCGGATCTCCTCTGGGAGCAATCTATCTCTCATGCAAGTGTGGATGTTTTGCACGATTCTTTCCTGCTCTGTAATGGAAGTGGTGCCTGCACAGTGCAATCAGTACTTTATTTTCCATCAGTTACGTGGTGTCACCTGGTGTAGTCTCATTGAGATATGTACTTTTTCAGAGAAACCTCACTAGAGGCCAGTTAAGTGACATAAAAGGTGCAGCTTGCTCAAAAACTCCAAAGATCTACATAGCTCAACATCCCCTATACCAGGGCTCCCAGTGTGGTGCCTATGAGCACCACAGCATCCACCAAAACTTTTCCGGGTGCCTGCTGAGTATTTTTAGAAAGTGGACGATGCTTTTAAATATGTTGCTTTGGCAGCAGTCTACCACCACAGCACATGGCTCTTCACCGTATGACTGAAGGTAAGTTGCGGCAGTCATTTTATGACTGAATCCACCTCTTATGGCAGTTGTCTTGTGGCACTCATTCTGTGGCAGAGCCCACCACACTGTGTCAGAATTCCAAAGGTGTCTGCAAGCTCAAAAGGTTTGGGAACCCCTGCCCTATGGAATGGTGGTGAAATGGATGTCTCTAGGAAACAGGGCATGATGAAGAGAAACCTTCTCAGCCTCTTGGAACTGAAGTGTTTCTGAATATGGAGGTTCTATTTTCAACATTCAAGGCAGCAGCTGTGGCTCAGTAGTAGATCATCTGCTTGGCATGCAGAATGTCCCAGGTTCAATCCCTGGTATCTCCAGTTAAAAGATCTGACAGTAGGTGATGTGAGAGGCCTCTGCCTGAGACCTTGGAGAGCCGCTGCCAGTCAGAGTAGACAATAATGACTTTGATGGACCAAGGATCTGATTCAGTATAAGGCAGTTGCATGTGTTAACAATTATTTTAGTCACAGGTGACTAACTCAGCTCAGTGGGACAAATCAGGTGCCCTAGTATAAGTAGGCACTGTGCAAACACTAGGCCATGTAAAAGAATATTAATTAAAAGAAGGGAAGAGCTAACAAAGCTGTGTATGAGCTAAAGGCCCAGATTGTGTCAAAAAAGAGAGATGAATCAGGGGACTGGAGAAGGGGAGATACTTATAGTTGAACAGAATACCTGGACAGAAAAACTGCAGCTAATTATACTGGGCTATTGTAGACAAGACTCAAATTGATGAGAGGAAGATCTCACCAGCTCCCTTTTTTTGTGAATAGCATTTTAAAGGAGAAGAGATGTGTCCTTTTAAAAACAATCACTTTCACCTTCCAAATGGTAATACCAAAGCAGGGTACTCAATTTTGAAATTTCATACCCTCCTTTTGACTCTCTGCTCAGCTGCCCTCAGTATCCTGTGGCTTTGGGAGAATGCTTGGTCCTCATCAGGTTGTTTTTGTTTTCCTTTTTCCTTACAAAATTGTATTTTCCCGTGGCCTTAGGAAGTCACCTCAAGATGTAGAAACCTCTACCTTGTCTGTAGGTGGCTTGGTTTTGCTGCTTTTTAAATTGTTCACTGCAAGATGAATGAATGATGGTTCATAGAGCCTTGTCCACTAGCACAAAATCCCTTGACAAAGTGGTAAACATGCTAAGTAACAAAGTCAGGCAGCCCATAAGGAGAAGGCAGATGGGACATTGGTTCTTTCCCACATTCTCATTTTCCTCTCTTATATGTTTCTATTGCATTGGAGGGTTTTTTCTGTTCTGCATGTGTTTTGCTCCCTCTAGTTGTTGATTCGATATTACTTCGCTTTATGACTGGCATAAAAACCTGCAGTCAGATTTGCCAGACATAAAGTGACGTAATAATGAATCAACCACTACAGGGAGTGCAACACATACGGAACAGACCTCCACCCCTGAAACAACAGAAATGCACAAATGAGGAAAATGATAATGCAGAAAAGTAATTAATTCAGTGAGAAACTTCTGCACATACCCCTTCTACCCCTTTCATAGGAACAGTACTAGGGCTGTTTGTCAGGCAATAACAACAACAAAAACAACAATGTGGATCAGCTTTGTCTGGGAAAATTCTCGCTGAATAGAAAAACTGAAACATACTTTCATTATAGGTAACCACATGTCTTTGGCAAGCGAGAACCCATGAAACATCAGTATAGATGGCTGGGGTCCTGGTTTCCCACGGCTGAAGTAACAGAACTTGTAGCCCTCATGCTTGAAATATTTTACTTTCACATGTCTGAGTTTAAGCATGGACCTAAAGGCAAAAAGATTAACAGAGAAATGAACAGAGGAAGGGTATGTTGTAGTGAATTACATTGAAAGCTAGGATGTTTCTCTGAGTTGGATCCAACCACCCATCAGTGGAAGATGCTGATAGTCATAGACCTTCCCCACTTTCTTCCCCCACCCCATGCAGTCTTTTCTGACCCTGGGATATTAGTTTCTGGGATCACAGGACCCACATGGAGTAGAAGTCAAATAGATTGTTGGGCTGCTGTAAAGAGAGAGAAAGGAGGGGCTGTGGCTAGGGCTGCCAAGCCGTGGCGGGGGAGCCGCACGTCTTCACAGGATCCCTGCTGCAGGGGACAGTGATACGCGTTGCACCGCCATCGCCAGGATGTGACGCTACGCGTCGCTCTGGCAACGGGACTCCAAACAGCCCTGTTGCCAGAGCGACACGTAGCGTCACATCCTGGCGATGGCACTGCAACGCGTATCGCTGTCCCCCGCGGCAGGGATCCTGTGAAGACGTGCAGATCCCCTGCCGCGGCTTGGCAGCCCTAGCTGTGGCTCAGTGACAGAGCATCTGCTTGGCATGCAGAGGGACCCAAGTTTGGTGCAGTGGTTAAGTGCGTGGACTCTAATCTGGGAAAGCCGGGTTTGATTCCCCACTCCTCCACTTGCACCTACTGATGTGACCTTGGGTCAGTCACAAGCTCTGGGACAGCTGTTCTTGAAAAAGAGCAGTTTGTGTCAGAGTTCTCTCAGCCCCACCCACCTCACAGGGTGTCTGTTGTGGGGAGGGGAAGGGAAAGGAGTTTGTAAGCCGCTCTGAGATTCCAAGTGAAGGGTGGGGTATAAATCCAATCTCTTCTTCTTTTTCAATCCCTGGTTTCTCCAGTCAAAGGACCAGGAAGGAGGTGATGTTTTTAAAGCAGGAAACTCAGCAAGGAGTTTGATCAAGCACTCCGTGATCCTCGTGTGAACAAAACTTTCCCCCTCCAACAGTCCTTTCCAACACCCGGTATGTTTAATTATTGAACCACTTAAGCAGTTATTACATGGAACTTTATGTTTGATGTGGACAGCTGCAGCACAGGCTAGTTTTAATACTGTAAAAGCCTTGATTGTCCACATTCTAGCTTTGGCATTGTTTGATTTAACATTGCCTATAATTGTGACAACTGATGTCTCTGAATATAGACTGGGAGCTGTGTTGACTCAGCTACATTGAGGGTAAGACAGAAAAGACTGTTACATTTGTGCCCAGAATACTGACTCAGGCTAGGGTTGCCAGGTTTGGCCTTGGCCTCAGCTGGGGACTTTGGGGGGCGTTCCTGGAGGGTTTTTTTTTTGCATGCCTGTATTCTAAGTGGCGATGCTGCTTGGAATGCAGGCATATGAGGTCTGGCCTCCGCTCACCAAAAGTATTTAAAGGGGGGCGTGCATGTCTGAATCCCTAGGGGCCAATTGCCGCTTGGAATTCAGGCATGCAGCTGGCAGCTGCCCCTTACCCTCCCCTCCTACAAAATTTAAAGGGGTTTCCAGCTGATCAGTGGGCCATGTGCTCCTTGTTGGGTGGTCATTGTTGGGGTGGGGTTTACCTCTGCAGGCCACGTGGCCAGAAGCAGGTTGAAGCCCCCAAAATTGGGGGAATTCCCCCCCAGACTGGGGGTCTGGCAGCCCTAACTCAATGGAGAGGAAACACTCCATTGTTGAAAGAGAAGCACTTGCTTGCGTTTGGGCTATAGAAAAGAGAGAACGTATTTCTGGAGCTACACATTTAAATTATGGACTGACCACAGTTCCCTGACAATATTATTGACATCAAAAAGATAGGGAAGGGCTGGGAATCAAATTGCTGGGTGGTCAGTACGGTCACTTTCCTATAGTTATGAAATGGAGTACAAGCCAGGAACACAGAATGTGACAGCTATTTGTTTGTTTCAGTGACCCTTACTGCCCTCAGATATTTTATCAGAAGAGGATGTAGAAGCTGTTGCACCCCTTTCAGGTACTTCTCTTGTGGCTGCACAGGAGAAATTTCGGGCTGCCTGTTTAGCAGGTGGGGCCCAAGTTAGCAAAAAAATAAATAAAAATGAAGGGATTTTTTGAGAAGTAGCCTAATAAGGCAAAGGGACTCAATCCAGTGCTGTTGCCTTGTGTTACAGTGCATGATGAGCTTTCATCAGAGGTCATTTCGGGGGGGATCTCGGGGCATCGCAGTTCCCCCGGGTGAGATGCGGGGGGGGGCACACAACGAAGCCCCTCCCCCTGCTTCCGGCCGCCCTGCTTCCAGCCCTCATTCAGCCAGGAGGAGGCAGGAGTAGAGGGAGGGTAAGCTGCTTCCTCCCCGCCTCTCCCCACCCCTGCCTGCCTGGGGCCAGGGAGGGCCTTGGTGGGGCTTCCTTGCACTCCCGCCGGCCTTGCAGGTCCACCACCGGGCCCCTGATGTCGGGGTGTGGCATATGCTAATGAGTTATGCTAATGAGTTCCCCTAGCTCTTTTTCTATGAAACGACCCCTGGCTTTCATTACAAAATGGTTGCATTTTACAAGGCACACATAGATTACTTTGGATTTCCATTCTTGGATTCTGCACTTGCCTCATGTACTGCTCCCTGGTTAAGGCCCTACCAGTTGGGGCAAGGCGTGGGAGCCATTCCTGTATGACTCTAGATATACACTCACCATATCAGGAGCGTGACTATTCGTGCAGGCCTCCAGTAGTACAGTGTGGAAAAAGTAAGTGACAAGGCAATCACGGCACAGCTTGCAGCCAGCCAGAGTATCGTGATCGTACTGCTCTCCATCCCTCCTAGTTATGATTGATCTTTGCTACCTGCAAAAAGGCAAGAGGAGAAACAGATAAGCTAAAATACGATAAGAGGAAAGAGTTGAGGCATTAGCACAGTAAAGACATGGAAAAAGAAATGCTCTCTGCTGTTAGAGTTACATGTAAACTAACCTTGGCGGGTACACTTTGCCTTTCCAGAACTGGCTTAATGATAGTCTGTCCTGAAACTGAACTTTTAACATGCATGTGTCTTGGAATGCCGGGCTTTCTGGCCTTGCTTTATAACACCTCCCTTCACTACCCAGCCTTCCTTCCCGCTCATAAGTTTGTAAGTATGCATCTTCCTGCCAACTGAAGGTAACACTTCGTGCATCTGATGAAATGGCCTTGAAGTCATGAAATTTTGTAGCACAATACAGTTTCTAGTCTCTTAAGGCTCTGTGCTGACACTGACCTGCTTTTTAAAAATGTTGTATATAGAATGAATTTGGTTGACACTTAGGGACACTTTTATTTCATGAGCAATGAAGACCGGGCAAAAAAGTTCTTGCCACCATGGCACATGCCCTCTGGATTACAGTACTGCAATATGCTGCTTGTGGGGCTGCCACTGTGTGACACAGAGTGTTGGACGGGATGGGCCTTTGGCCTGATCCAACATTGGCATCTCTTATGTTCTTATGTTCTTATGACTCTGTGGCACTGTACTCCTCTGAGGTCTTTGCCCTCCCCAGGCTCTGTCTCTGAATCTCCGGGAGTTTCCCAACCCGGATCTGGTAACCCTACTCCCCCGCTGGTGGCCAGGAGGTGGTTTGCCATTGCCTACCTCTGCATCGTGACCTTGGACTTCTTTGGTGGTCTCCCATCCAAATAGTGATCAGGGCTACCCTGCTTAGCTTCCAAGATCTGACAAGATTAGGCAAGCCCTGGTGTCAGACAGGCCTCTGTGCTATCCTGGCTGCCATGAGGGGTGTGTGTGTAACTGTGGAATCTTTACTTTACTGTGGAATCTTTACTTTCATTTCTGCTGAGTTTCTCTTTGGTTATCTCTCCCTATAAGCCAAGCCTTATAACCTTGAGTGCCTGGTGTCTTCTTTCTCTTGGGAACGCTGGCCCGTTAGCTTGGCGGGCTCCTACCTGTCATCTGATTGGCCCTGAGCCATTTAGGTCCCCCTTGAATTCTGCATATCTATTAGCTTTGCGTGCTTTATCCTCGGTTCTAACACGAAACAGTTAAGATACCTGAATGCCATAAAGATCTCAATAAACTTTAATTCTTTTGAATGACCGCTGTTGAGAACTGATTGACTCAGGAGTCTGACACCGGGCATCCAGGTCAGGGCCAGTGGGTGTGGGAAAAGCAGTAGGAGAAGTCACATAAACAGAGCATTTTCAACCGAGTTCTGAATAATGGCTGCGGGCACACGGGCAGGAAAATGCGGGGGGGGGGGAAAGCATGGCTGTTTGCCCCGGGGCTAAAAACCGCGCGGTTGCGTGAGCAGACTTACCATGTAGGTCCCGTGGAGGTCCCGTGGTAGGGGGGAGGTGCCAATCACTCCACAGTCCTGCAGCGCGGCAAAGAAGCGGGGTGCGGGGCAAACGGGGTTGGGTTTTTTTAAAAACTCAAATGTGCTCCCTTGGGTGCTTGTGCGCATCCGTGGAGACTTTGGGAAAAAACTAAAAAAAACCCCTTTTTGCGAGGGGACATGGGCGGGCGCCGGAACTACCACCGGAAACGCAATCAGACGCCCGCCCTTGCCCCGCGGTTTCAGGAAACTAGTACCTCCGAGGTACTAGTTTTTTACCGCACATCTTCCGTGGGAAGCCTCGGGTTCACCACAGGAGCTCGACGCTTCCCAGATGTGGCGGTGAGATCATGCCCGGAAAACCGCCTATCTTCTGTCCATCTAGCGTGCCGTGTGAACGCAGCCTAAGAACACTTTTTCAAAGGTTTGAGGATGTTGCTCTCCATTCATGAACAAATTGCAGTGCAAACTGTGGAATGACTGAGTGTCTCTGACTCTTTTACACCACAGTGACAACTCTGTCATTAAGCCTGCAATGCTCCCTCTAAGCTGTCGAGTCTTGTGAGCAAAAATCCTACTTTGTGAGCTACTGGCATTAAAGTTGTGAGAGAGTGATTTGGCCACTGCATAAATTAGTTTGCTCTGGAGCCATTCTTCCTGAGAGGAGGAGGAGGAGGAGAAGAAGAAGAAGAGGAGATTGGATTTATATCCCACCCTTCACTTGGAGTCTCAGAGGAGCTTACAAACTCCTTTCCCCTCCCCTCCCCACAACAGACACCCTGTGAGGTAGGTGGAACTGAGAGAGCTCTTTTCAGAACTGTCCTTGACAGAACAGTGAAAAAAATGTGTAGAGTGATTTTTTTAAACCCACACATTCAAGGAAAATAGAAGACAAAAGGCCTGGTTAGAATCAGGCACAGTACCTTTTAGTTCTGTGCCCTTTGACACACAAGGCCCTGCACTTGAACCAGATCAAAAACATGGGTGGGGCCACTGCAGTTCCTTAAGAACCATTTTAACCTCCCAGTCCACCCCTGAAAATCACACCCTGATTGTGATAAGGAACAATAAGTACACAATATCTATCACAGATGCCCCCAGCCATCATCAATAGGGTTGCTGGTAGGAGGGTGAGGGTGGGAACATGGGTGTGTGTGTGAGAGAGAGAGACAGAGGTCGGCAAAGTCATTCTAAGAATCACTGGAAACTCTGGTATAACCATAGGGTATCCAGTGTTTCCTAGAATTCCCTGTATCAGTTCTGGGTTTTACCTGGAAATTATGTAGAAACCTGGAAATGATGTAGCAATGTCAGAGACATCATTTTTTAATTTTATTTTTCTTCTGCCACCACTCCAAGCGGCTGTTCTGGGAAACCTAATAATCAGGTCTGCCCTAGCTGGGTTCAATTCCTGATCCAGTTGGATGCAGCCATCAATCAATGAAGACTAAATCTACTGCTGCTGGATGCATTGACAAAAATAATCTGGATATCATCAGCATGTTTTTGACAGCTCATCAGCATATTTTAGGTAGCTAATTTGACAAGTCATGTATTTGACAACTTCCAGTGGCTTAATAGAGAGATACTCTGTAAGAGAAATACTTCATGACCAAATACTCCAAACAAGGCAAAAGAATTCCTTGTGCGCTATGTTTTGCAAGGAACTCTAAGAAAAAGGATAGTACTTAGTTCAAGATTGCCTCAGGTCCCTCAACTGACTGAGTGCAATTTGTCAAACTTTATGAGGGCCAGATCTGACATAAAAGTTACTTTGTTGGGCCAGGCTATGTCTGCCATAAAATGAAATGCCAGGTACAGGAGGTATTAGGCTTGCCAAGTCCCCCCGGGGGCGGGGAAACCCCCGCCCCAGAGGCCCGTTCCCCGCCACCGGCGAATCGGGCCCCGGGGGGAGCCCCACCCCGATGTGTGCGTCACCCGGAAGTGACGCGACCATGCTGGGCACGCTGGGGGCGGGGCCACGGTCATCCGAGGGAAAACTCTATGGTTTTCCCTCAGATGGTCGTAGAACTATTTTATATGTAGAACTATTTTATTAAATTCCTACACAGATCAGATATATTTTCTTTTGCCTGTATATGCCCCTTGAGATATCAGATTAATTTGGTATCCATGCAGCCATACTTCCTTCTGAAGAGTCTTTTTAAAAGGGGTTATGATAAATGACTAGAAGTATTTAAAATATCTTTCTTCCATATCTGCCAGTTATCTTTTAATGTTGGCAAGGCGGGGGCCTGTAAGGAATTTTGGGAGGAAGGACCATATTGCCCCCCCCCAGGCATTCTAATGTGCTCTCAAAAGCTTGACCAAACAAACTTCACTCCTGTCTTGCTTTCTTTCAGGTGCTCTGCACTATTACCATATATTCAGTCTTCACCAGGCTCACCTCCCCCACTTTATGAAGTCATATTTTCTGCTTCCCGAGGTGTCCCTTAAGTATGCAGAATTACCTTGTGCCCACAGTGGGAACCTGCCTAAGGGGGAGAGGAGAGGATGAGACACATCCTTTTGGATGAAAGCAATGCCAGAGCTTCATCCTTCTGCAGCTTCTGGTAGCAGTTTTGGCATGAACTGGGAACTCTCACCCTTGGGGAGGAAGACTGCATTTTGAAGGTACAGAGAGAACTGAGAGACAATGTGTGTGGGCTATGTATCCATCAGTGTACTCTGAGTCTTTAGGCATCCCATTCCTTCCCATAAAGTTGCTTGGATGCATGTTTGATTGCATTGAAAATGTGGTTTTTTGTTTTTATTTAATTCTTTTGTCTTTATTTAATTCTTTTTATTTAATTCTTTTCGCCTTTATCCCCAATGGGGAACCAAAGCAACTTAAAGCTTTCTCCTCTCCTCCATTTTATCCTCACAACAACCCTGTGAGGCAGGTTAGGCTAAGAGAGTGTGACTGACCCAAGGTCACCCAGTGAGCTTCCATAGCAGGACTGGGGATTCGAACTTGGAACTCCCTGAAAACTTGTCTGACCACTCCACCACACTGGCTTTTTTAAGGAGTGTGGGGAGGAAGGAGGTGGTCTGGAAGTTCCTTCAGAGTTTGCCTCAATTGTAGCCCTATTGCCTGAACATGGCTTATTAATGGGGTGAAGTCTTGTTCCTGCTTGAAATCCCCCATGTTTATGTTCAAGCCACTGCTTAAGCAGCCTGGGTGTTTGGTGGTGGAACCCCCAACTTCACCAAATGTTGCTCATTCCCTCACGAGCTCATACGAGCGTCACTCTTGAGCTAGTTGATACAGCCCATGTACTTGGCAGCAGAATG
>NW_015173131.1:1237998-1263425 GCF_001447785.1 Gekko japonicus
AGAGATAATTCTGGTCAGGAAGGCTGATATTATAGAGGAACTGAATCCACTTGTCATAGAAGGTGTGATGTTGGCTTCTTCAGAGTAGGTTAAGAGCTCATGGACCACGCCTTGCTGTTTGATAAGCCAGTTTGGATGGTGGCCAGAAGTGCCTTCTACCAGCTGCATCTGATTTGCTAACTTTCTCATTACCTAGACTCAGCTGATATGACTGCACTGATCCATACTTCTGTAACCTCACAGCTAGATTACTGCAATGCTTTCTATGTGGGGCTGCCCTTGAAGACATCTTGGAAACTACAACTGTTAGGGGTGTCTGCCAGGATCATACATTGCCCATTTTGAAACAGCTACATTGGCTGCCAGTCTGTTTCAGAGTTCAATTCAAGGTGTTGGTTATGACCGTAAAAGCCCTTCACGGCCTGGGACCCATGAATTTGAAGGCCCGTCTCCTTCCACATGTCCCTGTGTGCAACTATGGTCATCAGGCATCCATACGCTGGCTATCCCACCACTTAGTGTGGCCCGTCGTGCATCACCCTAGGGTTGCGAGGTCTGGGTTGGAAAATACCTGGAGGCTTTGGGGGTGGATCTGGGAGAGGGTGGGGGTTTGGGGGAGGGGAGGGGCCTCAGCATGGTACAATGCCATAGAGTCCATCTTTCAAAGCAGCCAATTTCTCCAGGGGAGCTGATCTCTGTCAGCTGGGGATCAGTTGTAAAAGCAGAAGATCTCCAGGCTCCACCTGGAGACTGGCATCCCTGCATCAAACAGAGCCTGGGACTTTTCCATCAAGGCTCTGGCTCTGTGGAATGGGCTCTCTGAGAGGTGAGGGGAGCCCCCTCCTTGGAGATCTTCTGGAGGGGCTGCAAGGCTTGCCTGTTGGTTAGGGCTTTTGAGGGAGTCTGAATTGGCAGGCATATTTCAAGTGGGGTAGGAATCCGGGGCTTCTTATTTTATCTTTGGTTTTAGCTGGGGATGTTTCAACTATTATTGTAAGCTGTCTTGAACCAAGAGGAAAGATGGGATATAATTTTGGGGGGGTATTTTTACCTCTATGTGTGTGTGTGTGTGTGTGTCTGTGTGTGAGCGTGCGCACCCATGCCTGGAAGTCATGGTGACCTCTGGTGGTGACTCCTACTGGGGCACGGAGGACGTTCAGAGAAGTGGCTTGATCGCCTGCCTCTGTGTCTTGGCCCTGGTATTCCTTGGAGTTCTCGCATCCAAAAACTTGCCAGGGTCGGCCCTGCTTATCTTCTGAGATCTGATGAGATTGGGCTTGCCTGGGCTGTCCAAGGCAGGGCGGGATACAAATGTTTTGATAAAGAAAATACTTCCTATTGTAGGGGCCCAAAGTGGGTAACAATATACAAATCATAATCAATACATTTTATAAAAAAAGCTCTACAGTATACTGACTGCATTTCATGCTCTATCCCCAACAACTCAAACAAGGCCATAATTAGGTTTGTCAAATTCCAGGTAGTAGCCGGAGATCTCCTGGGATTACAACATCTCCAGGCGATAGATGTCAGTTCACCTGGAGAAAATGGCCTCTTTGGAAGGTGGGCTCTATGGCACTAGACCCCATTCAAGTCCCTCCCTTCCTCAAACCCCTCCCTTCTCAGACTCCAACCTCCAAATCTCCAGGTATTTCCCAAGTCAGAGATGGCAACCCTAATGCTGGGGTTAGAGGGACATGACTGTAGATTTGGTTGGCATGCATATTTGTGGTACGACAAGGTAAAAATGGACAGTTTTTTTAAACTTCACTTGGTGAGGAAAGCTTTGTATATGGTATGGACGAGGTATAAGAAATACCAAAGTGATGAAAGACCATTGTGGATTGTACCAGTAGAGGTGTTGACATCTTACTCAAGGCAACGAGGTAGAGATTGGTTGCCATACAGAGACTTAATTAAAAAAGAGGGAACAGAATGGGTAATGAAAAAGCAGAATGATATTGACTATGACTATGAATGGTTGAAATATATGCAGATTTATGATCTTTTTAGATCAGACAAAAAAAACTATGGTTTTAGAGAGGAAAAAAATGAAATGGAAAAGGTTTGGGAGAGTGGAGGGGGAAAAATATTTCTAAAATGTATAAGGTGTTGTTAAAATGGTATACTGAAGATGAAACTGTTAAAGAACAAATGTTAAAATGGGCTATTAATATGAATAAGGAAGTGGCTATGGAAACTTGGGAATATTTGTGGAAAAATTCTATTAAGATCTCGACATGTACAAATGTTAAAGAAAATTGTTATAAGATGATGTATAGGTGGTACATGACACCCAAGAAAATTGCAAATATGAACCAAAATATGTCAAACAAATGCTGGAAATGTAAGAGACATGAGGGCTCATTTTACCACATGTGGTGGACTTGCGAGAAAGCTGTAGACTTTTGGACAAAAGTCCACAACGAAATGCAAAAAATACTGAAATGTTCTTTTAAAAAAGCACCGGAAATTCTGCTTTTGGGACTTAAAATGGAAGAAGTTAATACGACCAAAAAGACTTTACTCTGGTACCTGATAGTGACAGCGAGAATGATTTATGCCCAATTTTGGAAGACGGAAAAGGTACCAGAGATTGAAGAATGGATACAAAAAGTTCTGTTCATGGCACAAATGGATAAGATTACAAAAAAATTGAACAACAAAGAAGATGATGAGTTTTTTGGAGAATGGAGTGACTTTAAAATTTATCTGGAAAAGAACTGGGATGTGAAACAAAATTTAATATGTTTAGATCAATACTAAGTAAAATGAGGTTATCTTGAGATTGTAAGCTATGATACGAAAAATGATCTAATTAATGATGTTTTTAAAATGGAAAGTGGGGAGAAGCATTGCGGGAAGCCACAGAAGGGGGGGGGTGGAAATGGGAAATGGGATAAATAATGGAAAAAGTGAAAATGTTTTTAATGTCAAATGATGAATTTCCTATGAAAATAAAAAAAATTTGTTTACCAAAAAAAAAAAGAGATGGCAACCCTAGCTACAATCCTTTTTAAAGAGCTCAGTTTTTGGATCTTCCCTGCACGCCAAAGGCGAGGGGACTTTCTGCACAAAATGGGGCCTGACACTAAAAAAAGAGAGGCACTAGAAAAGGAAGGAACTGAAAGAAAAAGCTTTTTTGAGGAATGGAGTCACCACACGTTGAGAAAGGGGTTATGTTGTTCCTTCAGATATGTGGGTCCCTGTTTCATGTAGAGTTTTACAAGTAAGGGACTTCACCTTGTATTGTGTCCGCTGACCGCCACCAGGGGCCAGCGAACACTCCAGAGCTTGACTCTCCACTGGTCTCTCCACTGGGGGACCAACGGGACCGTGGCGGGAGATTTAAACCCACCAACGGGACCTAGGGGTGTGTCCCCAGGTGTGTATATAGTTGGCCAGCCGGCCGTTTGTCTTTGTCTTTGTTGTGTACCAGTAAACCATGCTGAGCACTACATCGGTCTCAGTGGTTTCGACACGCGTTCAACCCACTACACAATACCTTGAATTGAACCTTAGAACACACTTGCAAAGCTCTCAGTGTTGGAGTAATATAGAAGCCAATAAAGAAAATGGACTATCTTTAGTTACTTACGTTGAGAAAACTGTTTGTATATAAGGCGTAAAGTGAAACCATGTAATATGCATTATTACCCCCCATATGTCTCTTGAGAAACCTGTATAAGGGTCAAGAAGCAACAGTTAGAACCAGATATGGAGCAACTGATTGGTTTAGCATAGGAAAAGGAGTACAACAAGGATGTATATTGTCACCTTGCTTATTTAATATATATGCAGAGTACATCATGCGAAATGCTGGCCTGGATGAATCACAAGCAGGAATTAAGATTGCTGGGGAAAAGATCAACAACCTCAGATATGCAGACGATACCACTCTAATGGCAGAAAGTGAAGAGGACCTAAAGAGCCTCTTGTTCAGGGTAAAAGAGGAGAGTGCAAAAGTGGGCTTGAAGCTCAACATCAAAAAAACTAAGATCGTGGCATCCGGCCCCATCACTCCTTGGCAAATAGAAGGGGAAGTCGTGGAAGTAGTGACAGACTTCACGTTCCTGGGATCCCAGATCCCCGCAGACTGTGACAGCAGCCATGAAATTAAAAGACGCCTGCTCCTTGGGAGGAAAGCGATGGCGAACCTAAACAGCATGATAAAAAGTAGAGACATCACCCTGCCAACAAAAATTCGCATGGTCAAAGCAATGGTATTCCCAGTAGTCATGTATGGCTGCGAGAGTTGGACTATAAGGAAGGCCGAGCGCTGAAGAATAGATTCTTTTGAACCTTGGACTGCAAGAAGATCAAATCAGTCAATCCTAAAAGAAATCAACCCTGACTATTCCCTGGAAGGCCAGATAATGAAACTGAAGCTCAAATACTTTGGCCACCAAATGAGAAGGGAGCACTCACTGGAGAAGACCCTGATGCTGGGAAAGATTGAAGGTCAAAGAAGATGGGGACAGCAAAGGATGAGATGGTTAGACAGTGTCATAGATGCAACAAACATGAAATTGAGCAAACTTCATAGGACGGCAGAAGACAGGAGGGCCTGGTGGGATCTTGTCCATGGGGTTGTGAAGAGTCGGACTCGACTGTGCGACTGAACAACAAAAATGTGGGTTTTTTGTGTGTTAGTGTTTGTGAATGTTTGTTTGTAAAGCTTTTAATAAACCTTGCCCTATTTGGGGCAAGCACAAAACAAAACAAAACGAAGATCTCAGTATTGGTGTAATGCAAGCAACCAGCCCCTGATAACAGCCTGGCAAACATAATGTTCATTAATGTTGAATAAGACAGAGATTCTAACCAAGACAAAGAGGATCACTGCTCACCCTCACCACCCTCCAGGTCAGGGCTAATGAATGACTACATACCAAGCTGAGGCAATTGGGGACAGAATAACACTATGATCTTCTTCCAACCAGGTTTCAGACCAACAGGACAAGTCAGTATCTCAGTCTGCCACTACTATGGGTCAGTGAAATTGTGTTATGAACTGACCTAGCATACACGATATCAAAGCTGAAGTGTGGAAATTAATGGAGAGACATTTCACCTACATACCAAAGGATGGAATGGAGATAAGGCAGGCAATAAGCATATATCTCACTGTTTATCTTACCTAACCTATGCCCCACCTTCCACTATATCTCCCTAATGTGTGCATCACCCCAATACCTCTCATAGCCATCTCCTCTCTTTCTCCAACCACACAAATAGTACCCAGCAAAACAACAGCCCTTGCCACCCCCTCTAAAATTCTTCACAGATACACTGAGTGGATATGGCTAACACATTCGGCTTGTATAAAACCACATAAAATCTGGCCTTGGCTCGAGTCCCACATTTGATTAACATATGGAATTCACTGCCACAGGAGGTTGTGGAGGCTACAAACATGGACGGCTTCAAGAGGGAATTAGATAAACATATGGAACAGAGTTCCATCAGTAGCTATTAGCCACAAGGTATAGATAGGGACTCTCAGTCTGGGGCAAGTGATGCACTGTATTCTTGGTGCTGGGGGGGCAACAGTGGGAGGGCTTCTAGTGTCCTGGCCCCACTGCTGGACCTCCTGATGGCCACTGTGTGACAGAGTGTTGGACTGGATGGGCTATTGGCCTGATCCAACATTGGCTTCTCTTATGTTCTCTTATGTTCTTATGAGGGGACATGCCACAAAGGTAGCACCCTCAGACATCACCCTGTGGTTCTTTCCCCACCTAGAAGGTCTACCCAGTCCTGCGGCAGTCACCAACCGGCTTCTAGAAGAGAGAGAAAGAAAATCGGTGGTGTTTCTGTGTTCCCTCAGCAGCACCTGAGTCCTCTTCAGGGACCCAGTTCAAACCTAGGAGGACTGGGGAACAAGATGGATTATCTCATTACCCTCTTTCACCTACATCTGTTAAATAGTGTCTCCAGGGCTTTGTCTGTCTCTCCTTTACTTATCAGCCATTATCTCTGTGTGTTTTGTGGGCAAATGTAGCTACAAGTTGGAGATATGCAAGAAATTGTGGGAGGGAGGGAGGAAGTCACTCCACCTCCACTGCCTTTCTGCATTGATGTAGTCTGTGACTGATGAACTCTGAGGTTAACGAGGTGTGTATTTCCCAATTCTATCATCTCCTGCCATTCCAGGATACTTTGCTGGAGGGTTCCCTTCTTCTCCTAGGTGGGGAGGGCTTAAATAGGACCGGAGGAAGAGCTTTCCTTCTGACCCTAATGAAAACCTATACGCACCTACCCCGGATTCTTTTTAACTTCAAAGTGATCAGAGCCTCTAACATTTTATAGCAGGGATCCTCAATGTGGACCCCACCAACACCTTTCCTGGTGCCTGAGTGTTTTTAGAAAGTGGGCAGGGTCAGGTGCAGCTTTTGCCCAGCAAGGCTTTTGGTGGGCCACTAGAGATTTGATTGGCTGTACAGATTTTTTTTTTAAATAGTTGCTTCGGCCATAGCTGCCACCGCAGCACAAGGATCTTTACTGTGTGACTGAAGGTAAGCTGTGGCAGCCATTGTACAGCTGGCTCTGCTTCCCATGGCAGCCATTTTGTGGCTGTGCCCACTTGGGTTGCCAGCCTCCATGGTGGCCGGAGATCTTCTGGTACTGCGATGGATCTCCAGATGGTGGAGAAACTAGATGCTTTGGAAGGTGGAGTCTATGGCATTATGCCCCATTTAAGTCCCTCCCCTCCCCAAACCCCACCCCCAGGCTCTACCCCCTAAATCTCCAGATATTTCCCTACTCTGAGCTATCAGCCCTAGCACCCACCATTAGGGTTGCCAGGTCTGGGTTGGAAAATACCTGGAGACTTTGGGGGGTGGATCCAGGAGAGGGCAGGGTTTGGGGAGGGGAGGGGAGAGGCCTCAGCAGGGTACAATGCAGCCATTTTCTCCAAGGGAGCTGATCTCTGTCAGCTGGAGATCAGTTGTAAAAGTGGGAGATCTCCAGGGCCCACCTGGAGGCTGGCAACCCTAGCCAGCCTATGCCTGGCGGAACAGCTTCATCTTGCAAGCCCTGTGGAACTGCACCAGATCCCACAGGGCCACAAAGAGGGGGCACCCACTGCCTCAACCAAAAGCCTGGTGGAAGAGCTTCATCTTACAGGCCCTGCAAAATTGTAACAGATCCCGCAGGGCCCTGATCTCTCCCGGGAGCTCATTCCATCAGGTAGGGGCCAGGCCCGAAAAGGTCGAGGCAAGTCAGACGTCCCTGGAGCCAGGGACTACCAAGAGATGTTGATTAGTCGGCCTTAGTGCTCTATGGGTTCATATGGGGAGAGGCGGTCTTGAAGGTATGCCAGCCACATGACCACGGAGAAGTCTTCGGACAGCGCTGGCTCTTCGGCTTGGAAACGGAGGTTCAGAGGAGCCCTGATTTGGCTCGAAGCTTAACATGGGAGTCCTATGAGGTGATTCATGTAATCGTTCCAATACATTACAAACATTAAAGAGAATACAATGTCAGGTTAATGTACTGCAGATCCCCCTGGATCAAAACTCTTCTCTAATGTCTCATCATCAGTAGTAGCAAGGCTTTCGCCGGGAGTAAGTTCTAAATTGGATCTTAACCATGCCGTTAAGTTCAGAGGTTTTGGACATTGTTCTTTTGTTTTGGTTTCAGATGGAGGCCTGGCTACTATATCCTGTAACATATACAGTGCTCTTTGTCTCAAATAGTCTGAATTTAGCCTCTGAAGTTCATGAAAAAGCTCAATTAGAACATGAGGGTGAGCTTTGTTTTGAGATATCAATGTAGCCACTTCAGAATAAATGGTGTCTCTCAAAGCTTCAAACACAGAAAGCTGTTTCTGGTTTGAATGTTTTTGTCACAGTAGTAGGAACCACTGGATCTGGCATGCTACTAAAGCTCTTTAGAGAGTCTTCATCAAATTCTCTTCTCCTGCTGTTGCCAGGTTGACTTTTTTGACTAACACCAATGGAAGGTTGTACTGGCACTGCAAACTCAGTCTTGAGAAACAACTGGCTCTTGTTTCCTCCACTCTGATGGTCATTTACCAAAGCCCGCTTACTGTTCTCCGCTTCCTCTTCAAGCTGCTTCACAACTCTCGGCTTTTCTGCTCCAGCCATGGAACTACTTTCCAAGGGCTTTGGAAATGCCATCTCTTCAGTTTTCCCAATAGTGTTAGGTTCTAGAGGTTGTTGCTGATGCTTTTGTTCACTGGTTTGAGCAGCATAGTTGTGTGGAAAGTCACCCAAACCAGATGGGAACATGAAATCAAAGTTGATACCAACTTCTTCCATGCTGGCGTCTTCCTCTTGATCCTTCTAGAATGCAGTCGGAGTCACTAGAGGAGACTCTGCCACTGTCGGCTCTGCAACAGGGTATGGAGCAGTTCCTGGGGTGTGCTCACCTCGCTGCTGCTTCTCAGACCGATGACAGGTTAACACCCCTATGCAGACATCGGTTTGCCGGCTAAGTTGCTCAGGAACATCTTCAAAGTCCTTTAAGAACTGCAGGTAGACATCTTCCTCTGGATTGGCCTCCTTTTCTGCCATCTCAGGTTCATGGACTCTGGGTTCCACAGTCATCTGCTCCGCTAAATATTCCCCCACAAACATGGCTACTGAGGTATAATTGTGCACAGCTACCTTCCCCAATCCACTCCAGCCTTCCTTATACAGAGGATATTGCCTTCTATCCTCTTGTACGTCAGCATCTGGAGGAAGTGAAGGTGGGCCTCTTCTCAACTTTGCCTTTTCAAGCTTGTGCACCATCCTCTTTCTCTATCCTAGCTGCAGTCTCTTTCTCCTCTCTCTGCAGCCTTTCTCTTTCCATCTCCATCCTAGCTGCAGTCTCTTTCTCCTCTTTCTGCAGTCTTGCTGCAGTCTCCGCTTTCTCTTTCTGCACCCTTGCTTTTTCTAACTCAAGCTCTGCCTGCTTAAGTTGCAGCTGGGGACGTAAGGTCTCTACACTCAGGGATGCCATTGCTTTCTCTGATGTGTCCTCTGATTTTTCTTTCCCTGATTGGAGGAACATGCACTACCTAACTCTGCCTCACTATTCAGTTGACCCGACAACTAGAACATAAACAAAACCTTTTCACCACACCTTACCAGACCCTTATTTGGTCTTGCAAGCACCTTCAGACAATGGGGCTTTCTTAAGCCCAAAAGCAAAAAATCCGCCCCCCCCCCCCCCAAGGCCAAATGGGACATCGCACCAGCAAGACTCATACCCTCCCAAGACCTTCAGACCTCCCTTTTGGCCGAATAATAGGCGTGAGGACCAGGCAGAGTACAACAAGGAAAAGGTTTATTTTATAGGAGGTCAAACAAACAAGGTACAGAATAGTAACAGTAAGTGGGTGAAAAGAAAAGAAATCAAATGCCCTAACGTGTCTAAATATATACTGTCCCTAGCTCACTATCTCAAGTGGCCTTAGACTACTCACCTTTCCCTCAGGATGAGGGTTTCTTCCCACAGCAGCCTTCCTTCTGGCTCTGCCCTCTGGGAAGAAGAACCAGTTTTCCCTGTTGTACCAGTTCTCTTATTCCCCAGCCCTCTTCTTCCCTATTGGTCAGAATCGGCACCAAAACTTCCCAAGGCCTTCTGGGATTTGTAGGCCCAGCCTCCTCCCACTGCTAGCCAGGCTCCCTGGGCCTAGTAGGTCTCTGGTGGCAAAGCCCAGATCATGACAGTCCCATTTTATTGATTGTACTGACTCACTGTGTGTAATCCGCCTTGAGTCCTTGTGAGAAAGGCGGATATAAATAGCATAAATAAAATATTATTTTTTAAACGTTCTGATTCCTATGGCTGTTCTAATGAAGAAGAAGAAGAGATTGGATTTATCCCCCGCCCTTCACTACCTGACGGAGTCTCAGAGTGGTTTACAATCTCCTTTCCTTCCCCTCCCCACAACAGACACCCTGTGAGGTAGGTGGGGCTGAG
Source organism: Gekko japonicus (assembly GCF_001447785.1). Lineage (NCBI taxonomy): Eukaryota > Metazoa > Chordata > Lepidosauria > Squamata > Gekkonidae > Gekko > Gekko japonicus. The sequence continues at coordinate 1,247,935 of NW_015173131.1, forward strand.
AGACCTCTTTCCAGAACACCTCTGAAAGAACTTGTGACTGGCCCAAGGTCACACCAGCAGCTGCATGTGGAGGAGTGGGAAATCAAACCCGGTTCTCCCAGATTAGAGTCTGCATTTCTAACCACTACACCAAACTGGCTTCCACACTGGTTTTGCTCAATGTCATTCAGTCCCTCCCCCAAACTGTGGTAGTTCTTGTTGGGGCTTCCACACAACATTGTCATGCAGCCATCCACTTTCTGAGTTTTCCCCAGCCTTGCGACATTTTCTCAGACATGCTTTGGTCCCTGAAAGATCATACCCTTGGAAATGTGTGAATGGGAAAGGCAGGTTTCTGCACCTTCCTGCCCACATCCAGTGCTGTTTCCACTTATTCCTGCCGTTCCCTCCCCTTATGGCCAATAGGATTTTTGCTAGCTATTTTAATCAGCAGTAAATATATTGCTCTAGTGTGCTATAGCAATATAGCTATAATATAGCAATATAGCTACCACTGATGGTGGAGAGAAGGATCGTGGATGTGAGGAGATCCCTGTATAGAAGCTTCATTCTCACTCTAAATGCCCCTGCAGTCACAGTAGCAACAAGAACAGAAAGAGGAAGTCTTGTCCACATGAAGAAGAAGAAGAGAGAAGAGAAGAGATTGGATTTATACCCCACCCTTCACTACCCAAAGGAGTCTCAGAGTGGCTTACAAATTCCTTTCCCTTCCCCTCCTCACAACAGACACCCTGTGAGGCAGGTGGGGCTGAGAGAGCTCTAACAGAAACTGCTCTTTTTCAAGAACAGCTGTGCCAGAACTATGGCTTGCCCAAGGTCATCCAGCAGGTGCAAGTCCCTCAATGTGAAAATGATTACCAGTTGAACTTCCTTTTGCTCCCAACTTATTGTTGACATGCAAATCAGACCTCAGTTGGATTGCTCAGCTGGATTTTTGTTCATTATTTGAATTGGATGCCCTATCGAGCACCCTAGCAGCTGCTCATTAGCCATTTACAAGTCTTTCTTGAGTAAATTCCTTCCCATACTACAGGGTCATAGGCAAGATGAGTCTTTGGGGGGGGGACGGACATATTTGTTTCCTACAGATAGTGTTAGCTTTTGCACCTAGCTGAGTTATAAAATTCACTTTTTTTTTTTTTAAGCACAGACCTATTTGCCCCCTCTTTGCACCTGGGAATTCAGGATGCATCATTTAAATGGCCTACCAATGTAAGCACTGGGGGATGAGCTGGTACCAGCACAGCTATAAATGCATCATTAAACCACCTACAGCTTGTACTGTCTACAACAGCAGAAGAGCTCTCAGCACAGGAATGAGACTGTTCTGGTAAGTCCCTGAGGGTCTCTTCCCCACACTTCTCCTTCTGCCTGAGCTTCTCCAGGTCGGCAACCCTAGCCTCAAGGGAACAAAGCTGTTCCCTGAGAGCCACAAGCTCCATGCAGTGAGCACACCTCCAGGATTTCTATTCTATTCATCATATGATTGGAGCTATCACTTTGATTTATACCGGTGCAAGAAGACTGCTCTGGGGTAACAGAGCAGGGCATTATGGGAACAAAAATGGTCTCTTACAGGGGAAATAGAATCTGATGGAACAACAGCCTTCAGTGAAACATGTACATGAGTGGACGGCTAGAAACTTCTACATTTGTATACTGTCTAAAGGCAAACCAGTTTAAACTGCTACAAACTTCAAAGAGTATTTAAAGAGTACAAGTAGAGTTGCCAATTCTGTATCGGAAAATATCTGGAGATTTGAGGGATGGAGCCTGGGGAGGGTGGAGTTTGGGAAGCAGTGGGTCCTCAGCAGTATAATGCCTTAGGCCTCTTTCACATGACCATTCTAAACTGGATGTTATTCGTGGTTGGCCTGAATTTGAGTAAAGTGATACAGGGATGGGGGTTTCCATATAGCAAATTTCCTTCGGTTCATGAGCTGTCTCTGAAGCACTATGGTAATTTCGAACAGTGTCGGTTTTCTCCCCGCCCTTTTTTGCCCTGCTATCTTCCTCTGACTTTTTTTTTTAGCATGCCAAGGTGAGTGCTATAGCACTTCAGATGCATTGACTATAGCACTTTTAGAAATACATGTGTATCTGGAGCAGGAAACCAGCCAGAGAAGCAGTGGGACCTCTGGATGACTAAGGAATAAAGGGATTGTTAAAGGAAGGTGGGGAGATGGCAGAGAAGCTCAATGAACCCATGCCACAGCCCCTGTTTTCTGGACGGGAGTCTGAAGGGCTGAGCCAAATTGAGGTGATCCAAGATGAAGTTCTAGACCTACTGGGAAAATTAAAAAACAGTAAGTCTCCAGGTCCTGATGGCATACACCTGAGAGTTCTTAAGGAACTCAGATGTGAGATCATTGATCTACTAACTCATATATGGCCCCGGTCACACGGAGCATTTGCCCCGCTGAAGGCACGGGAGTCCCGCGGAGTATTCAGGCGCGATCACACGGGAACATCTGGGAGGCGTAGCACTCCCGTGGCGACCCCGTGGCAAGCCGCCGAAGCCGCGCAGTAAAAAACTAGTACACTGCATGTACTAGCAAACGCTTCGCCATGGGCCGCCTATGGAAGCCTCCCGGTGTGATCGCGCCGGCGTGCGGCTTCCTCCCCCATCCTCTTTGCTGCGGGGAAGCCACCGTCATGTCTGATCGCATAATAGCGCATCAGAATGCGACGGCGAAAATAGCCGCGCTTCCCTCCCGCGTTTTCCGGCATGTCTGGCCGGGGCCTATGTAACCTACTACTACATTCAGCCACTGTACCAGAAGACTGGAGGGTAGCAAATGTTACAGCAATTTTTTAAAAGGGATCCAGAGAGAAACCAGGAAATAACAGACCAGTCAGCCTAATGTGTGTCCCAGGCAAATTAGTAGAAACGTATCAAAGATTACAGACAAAACTTGCTGAGGGAAAATCAGCATGGCTTCTGCAAAGGGAAGTCCTGCCTCACCAACCTTTTGGAGTTCTTTGAGAAAGTGAACAAGCAGTTCCGGCCGCGGCGACGCGCATGGCGACCGACTCTTGGGACGTCTCCCAGAGTCGGATCGCCCAAGCACAGCCCGGGGGGTCCCGCGCAAGCGGAGATCCTAAGGAGCCCTCAGAAGAGGGCTCCGAACCAGGGGGTGCGCTAGGGAGAAGCCTCTTGCTGACCAGAAGGTCGGGAATTGAGGCTATCCCCTTTACCCCAAACGGCCCCGACTGTGCCTTGCCCCCATGAGGGGGATAGCAACGCCACCGGTAGAGCGGAGTGGTGAAGCGGCAAAACCCGAGAGGAAATGAGGACATTTGAAAGACTGTAAGTCGACGTCTGAATTTTTAGCGGCAAAGCTCCCCCCCCTTTTTAGAGAAGCGGAGAAGGGAGAAGGGAAAATCCCCCCCTCCCCATACGAGAGACTTTTGAAGCGTTTAAAAAACGGGGGAAGCGTAAAACCGCATAAAAGTCTTACCTCCTGGGTGGGATAGAAGAACAGAGAAGAGGGAGCTGCCTTAGAGATTTGCGACATGAACTTTCTAAGTATAAACAAACTTGAAAAATGGCGGGGACGAGAAAAGCAGGAGAAAAGCCTCTGAAGAAGACAGGCGGGACTTCCTGTCCTAGCCCCTCCACTGCTGGAACTGCTGTCAATCAAACAGACAGTGAACTTGCTCGCCATCTGCTGGCCGAACTGCAAAAAATCAATTCAAAACTTGACTCTATGGATACTGCCTTTGGACTACAGCAGAAAAAGTTGACAGAAACAGCTGAGAAGGTAGATGACATTGCCAAGAAATGCCTGGTATCAGCAGAAGAAGTGCAGATAGTTAAGAAAAAGGTCTGCAAACTGGAAAAACACCAAGAAAAGCAGGAAAACAAATTGTTAATGTTACAAATGGAAAAATCAAACCTAACTCTCCGATTCCAAGGTTTGAAAGAAGAACCTGGGGAGAACCTGAGAAACGTTTTGGTGGGAGCGTTGGCACCACTGCTTGGCAACGAAGCGGAAAAGATAAAAGAAGAGATGGATTTGGTCTATTGGGCCTATTCCAACTATACAAGAAAAAACAAGCTGCCAGCTGAAGTGGTTGTGAAATTTACAAAACAGCATCTCAGGGACCAAATTTTGAAGATTACATCAGCGACACCTTTGAAAATTGGAGATCAACCAATTAGAATTTTGAAAGATGTTCCGTTTGAAATCAGAATGAAGAGAAAGGAATATAAAGGTTTGACCATTTTCTTACAAAAACACCAAACGGGATATAAATGGCTGATACCCGAAGGGCTGATAAGATAAAAGGGAAAAAATTGACTCTATCTTTAAAGCTCAAGAATTTTTGAAAAGGCACGCCAGTAAAGAAGAAGGAGCAGAGCTGGCCAAGTGGATGTCAACATTAAACGTGGAAGACAGCAGCTCAGAGGGAGAGGTGAAGGACGAGGAAGATCAAGGAGCGACTGGACTAAAATATAATCTGAGGGACAAAAAAGGAAAAGACCCCAAAGTTTAAAAACTTTTTTATATATATATCGGATTATACTTTGGAAGAAAAGCTTCTCAGAAGGACATTACTAATAAATTAAACACTTTGTTTAATATTGATCGGCAGAAAGACGTCTGAAGATGGACAATATGGACTCGGAGTTTTGATTACTAACAGACTAATTTTACTAATATAATAACACCACTCATTCTTTTCTTTATCCCGCTATATACCCACCCTTTTTTTCTTGAATTTAAATAAAATATCTCTCCTTTTTAGGAGAGGGAATAAAATCTTTCAAAAAAAGAAGAAGAGAAAGTGAACAAGCATATAGACAATGATGACCCGGTAGACATGATATTCTTGGACTTTCAAAAGGCTTTTGACAAGGTACCTCACCAAAGACTCCTGACTAAACTTAGCAGTCATGGGATAAGAGGACAGGTTCTCTTATGGGTTAAAAGACAGGAAAGAGTAGGAATCAATGGACAGTTCTCACAGTGGAGGGAAGTAAGCAGTGGGGTCCCACAAGGATTGGTGTGGGGGCTGGTACTATTTAATTTATTTATAAATGATGTGGAATTGGGGGTTAGTAGTGTAGTGGCCAAGTTTGCAGATGACACAAAATTATTCAGGTTAGGGAAAACCAAGGCTGACTGGGATGAGCTCCAAGGGGACTTCCATAAACCAGGTGAGAGGCAGGGCCGGCTCTTCCACTAGGCCAACTAGGGTGACGGCCTAGGGCGCAGATCTCCAAGAGGCGCAGCGAGGCCCCTGCCGCCACCCACCCGCCCCCAGCATGGCTTTCTGGGCAACTGCTCCAGAGTGCGCCCCTTCCCGCCGGCTCGCTTCACCTAGTGTCCCCACCTCCTCCCTCCTTCTCAGCGTGCCCCTTCCCGTTGGCTCGCTTCGCCTCGCACCCCTGCCGAGGCTCCATCATATCCCAGCCCCCAAGCACTGCCACTTGCCCAATGCCTCGTCCTCACGCGGCGTAGATCGGCTCTTCTCTTGCCCTGCCTGCCCCGCTGCTCCTTCTGGCCTTCCCTGGGTCCGCCAGCACTGGTGCTTAATTGCTGCAGTTTCTGCCTCTGCGCTCGCAGCCAACCGACCTGGCCCTGCCCATGAGCTCCTCGCGGGATTGCTTGCGCTCTTCCCCATCAGTGGAGCAGGAGGAAGTGGGGTGATTGGAATCGTGCTCTTTGGGGGGCACAGGGCACCTCAGCTCCTCCCACTCACCCCAGCAAGCGCAGTCCGGGCGCGGTGGTGAGGCCATGAGCCACGGAGCTGGTGGTAGCAATAAGAGCATCGGGACGAAGCCTCCGAGGGTGTAGGTCCTTCGCTCTTCTCCTTCCTTGGTTCTCTGCCCCTTTAGATGGCTGCTAGCTTGGAGAAATATAGTTCTGCAGTGAGGGGGCGCGCCACAATCTAGCCTCGCCTAGTGCGCAAAAAACCTCGGGCTGGCCCTGGTGAGAGGGCAACTATGTGGGAAATGAAGTTTAATTTTGGTATGCATACAGTGATGCACAATGGGACAAAAAAATCCCAACTTCAACTATAGGCTCATTGGGCCTGAACTTGCTGAGACTGAGAGGGAAAATGATCTTGGGGTCGTGATAGATAGCCCCATGAAAGTGCCAACCAATGCTCCCTCTAAGCTGTGGAGTCTTGTGAGCAAATATTCTACTTTGTGAGCTACTGGCATTCAAGTTGTGAGCAAGCAATTTGGCTACTGCATAAATTAGTTTGCTCTGGAGCCATCCTTCCTGAGCTAAGGCAAAAATGTGTGAGCCGGAGGCTAAAAAACTGTGAGCTAGCTCACACTAACTCAGTTTAGAGGGGTGCCAACCCAATGTACTGCAGTGGTGAATAAGGCAAACTCTATGTTATGGATGATAAAACAGCTGATATTACAATGCCCCTGTATAGATTTTTTGGTGCAGCCTCATTTGGAATACTGTTCTGGTCACCGTATCTCCAAAAAGACATTGCAGAGCTAGAAAAAGTACAGAGGAGGGCGACCAAGATGTTAGGGGGTTGGAGCACCTTTCCCAGAAGGAAAGGCTGAAGAATCTGGGACTTATCAGTTTAGAAAAGAGATGACTAAGGAGGACATGATAAAGATTTAAAAAATTATGCATAGGGTGGAGAGAGTTGATAAAGAGAAATTTTTCTCCCTCTCCCAAAATACTATAACTCAAGGGCATCCAATGAAGCTGATGGGCCGTAGGTTCAGGATAGACAAAAAGAAATGCTACTTTACACAGAAAATGATTAAAATGTGGAATTCGCTGCCAAAGGATGTAGTGATGGCTACTAAGCATGGTGACTGAAGGGAACCTCCACATTCAGAGACACTTAGTCTCTGAACCCAGAGCCAGGAGGCAACATCAGGGGAAGGCCTCAGCCTTCATGCCCAGTTATTGGCCCTCCAGAGGAACTGGTTGGCCACTGTGTGAGACAGGATGCTGGACTAGATGGACTGTTGGTCTAATCCAGCAAGGCTTTTCTTGTGTTCTTAATTGCTGCCGCAGAAATGGGCAATTATTAGAAGTATTTTTATTGGATGCAGAAAGAGCTGCAACAGTCTTTCTGGACAAGGATTCGCCCTGGCCCTCCTTACATATTTAAAGAGGGAGCGGTGGCGCAGGCAGTATAACGCCTGCATTAACAACAACAACGCAAGCACCTGTTCGAGCCCCACCGCGGTCGAGGTGAGCTCTCGACCCTTAAGTCCTAGCTCCCGCCCACCCAGTGGATCGAAAGCCAAGTAACTAACAGCAAGTAGATAAATGGGAACCCACCCTTAGAAGGGTGGGGGGTACCCTCCTCCCTGCGGAGGTGTGTGGAGAGCGGTGGCGATGACAGCGACGGCAACGGTGGCTGCAGTAGAACAGCAGCAGCAGCAGAAGATCGGAGGAGGCGGCGGCATGGCGCTGAAGGCGGCGAGTGGCAGCAGCAGAGCCGGAGAGGGACTGATCCCTGGTGGCCAGCAGCGGAAAGAGCAAGGCGGCTGTCGTCGGCAGAGGACGGGGGCGCGGTGACGTCATCCAGAGGCGCGCGGAGCCAGAAGGACGTAGTCGGGCCGAGGAGGACGTCGCCTGTGAACCATCCGCCTGTCTGCCTAAGCGCCCGAACATCTCGCAGCCGGGAAAAGGAGCCGAGCCGAAAGAATGACACCAGCCTCCACCAGGGTGCCGGTAGGCAGCCCCTTCCATTGAATTGATGTGGCCTTAGTTAGGATTCAAATATGTGACTAGCACCCAAAAATGTAAACCGCCCAGAGACCCCTACGGGGGTTAGGGCGGTATATCAAGTTGAAATAATAAATAAAATAAATAAAATAAAGAACCACAAAGTTGTGGTGTGGAGAAATGGTGAAAGAAGCCCCACTGACCACAGAGGGACTTACTATTCCTTCCTTGTTCCCTTTTAGCATGGAAAGACAGGGGGAGGAACTGATGATCTTTAAATGCTGATGATCTTATTGATTAATGTTGATGATTTTATTGATACGAACGAATCATTATAATATGTTTTAATTTGCAAATCTGCATTGATTGCAGATATATATGTTGTACCGGTCCTGAGCCTACAATGTGGGGAGGGCGGGATATAAGTCTAATGAAATCAATGAATCAATCAATCAATAAACAAACTGCACACACATACATACAATTCGGCATCCCCCCCCCCCGGTGGCCCAGTCTTTTTATCTACCATGCTGAGTTCTGCCAATTGCCAAGGGTGACAGGTGTGCATTCGGCAGGTATAAACAGTAGTGCAATAGAGTATGACTCAATGAACCTTCCAGACTGCTTTTCCCCGTCTCACCTTTGAGTGAATAGAAATGCTCACAAGCACATAGCATGTAAGCGCAGTTCCTACGCATCACCTCTCCCTTCAGTTTCTTTCATCCCTCTAATGTTTGGTCTTACCTGCGATGGATAGTTCTGAAGCAGTCTCTATGGTCACCTGTTACGGCTTTCAGAGTTTTTGTTACCTATACGCTGAAGTTGGGAGGAGGAGATTACAAACAAGTTATTCAAGTGTGTGGAGAGATTATGATGTATCTCCCACACCTTGAGTTCTTTTCACACTGAAGGCCTGATGGGTACCGACTTGTCTACCACTGCTGCCCTGAAATTTTATGACTAAATGGTCCATGACTACAAACATCCTTGAACACAATAGGCTGGTTTTCACTCTGTCATAGGAGTGTAAAATTAGTCCTGCTGGATTAAACCAAAGGCCAATACTGCCTTTTCACATACTGCCAACTAGATGTCTCTGGGAAGCCAAAGGCTGCAATCAAGATGAGCAGTTTGGCCTGATATAGTTGCTTTCCCCTAACGGATTAAACTGGCTGGTTCACACAGCCACATCTGGCAGCTGTTTCACAGTCGTACTCAACCTGTAGTAAGACGAGTTGGAGACGGAGTAAATAGACAGTAGTTGAATTGTGGTGCTAACGGATCACCGCACATTCATCCCACATTTCCGTATGTCTGAAATCCCCTCTTGCAAAGTCAAGCCATTTGGGAAGTCAGAACCTTCCCTTCCATTTCTGCCTCCCTTTTTTGAAAAAAATCAGGTAGCGATGTTTGCATGAGTGCATAATCGCCCCTGGCATTGTCAATCACCACAGCCAAGTAGTCATTCCAGTCCCTGGTGGAGTTGCTTTTGAGTGATAACCCCCGCAACCCCTCTCTCCTGTTTCTGTGTCAGAGTCTGAGAGCAACCCATGACTGACACAAGGGTAAATGTACTGAAGCCAGTGGGACTACTCTCATGTAAATATGCACTTTATACCCCACCCCCCAATATTTTCCTTGGAAGAAAGGCAAAGGGAAGGGGGCTGAGAGGGGCCAGAGTACTTGGCAGAGAGATTGCGGAGCTGTCAAAAAGGAGCTGGAGTTTCGGATACACGCTTATGTGCAAGGGTGTAAGACAAAAAAAGAATGCCACAACAATTCGAACAATCAACAATGGGGCGAGTGTCTGATCGAAACTTCTCGCAACTATTTAAACTGCTGCAATTAGAGGCGGTGCCATATCACTCCAAGTCAAAGTTGCCTTCTATTGTTGGACTCTTGCAATTGGCATTCAACAGTTCTGTTTCACCATTCATGGACCTTTCACTCAGGACTTGCACAATCCCCTTTTAAAGCCACCACCATGGAGGTGGGCATCACTGCATCTTCTGTAATTATGCATTCCGTGAAGAAGTACTTTCTTTGGTACACGCTGAGTCTTTGGTTCCTTCTGCTGTAAAAGTCATGCCCAGCCTCATGGCTGGATTACTGCAATGTGTTTTACATGGGGCTGCCCTTGAAAACCTGGAAATTACAACTGGTCCAGAATGTAGCAGCCCAGTTGTTGACAGGGACTAGCCTCCAGGGACATTTTGAAACAGTGATATTTCTGGGTTCAGTTCAAGGTGCTGGTTATGACCTTTAAAGCCCTTCGTGACCTGGTGCCCACACACTTGAAGGACCATCTCTTTCCATATGTCCTTATGTGCCAACTACAGTCATCAGTCAGCCATCTGTTAGCTATCGTGCCACTGAGGGGTGTCCTGTCTGGCATCAACCAGAGTCTGGGTCTTTTCCATTGTAGCTCTAGCTCCGTGCAAAGAGGCAAGGGGCGGTTCCTCCTTGGATCTCCAAGATCTTCAGGAGGCACTGTCAGGGCTTTTGAGGGAGTCTGAATTGGCAGGCATCTTGGCAGGAGAGATTTGTGGTTTGTTATTTTATTTTTGCTTTTGAACTGAACGTTTCAAAACTACTATTGGAAGCCGCCTTGAACCATGAGGAAAAGTGGGATATAAAACTTTTGAATGAATGAATTTCACTGACAAGGTGAAAAGTGGCTGTGCCGTGGCCCTGACCAGTCCGTGAATGACTACTGTGCCTCCCCTTTCTCTGAGGGAATTCTACAGAAAGGAATATTAACACAAACCTATTGCATGAGCATGTTGGAGAAATAATTACTGATTCATTTTCCAGAAACTTCAAAGAGCCATAGATGCTAAGGAATACATTCAGCTGCTGTATGCTTTGAGATAGTGTAATGTGGTGGTTAGAGTGTTGGAATAGGATCTGGGAGATGCAGGTTTGAATCCCCACTCTGCTATGAAAGCTTGTTGGGTGACCTTGGGCCAGTCACCCACTCTCAGGCTAAGTTAACTCACTGGGTTATTGTGCAGATACAATGGAGGAAAGGAGAACAATGTAAGCTGCTTTGGGTCCCCACTGGGGAGAAAATTGGGGTTTAAATGAAATAAATAAATATAACAAACAAGTGTGGTGTGTGTGAGACTCAATGGGGGGGAGCAGAGTCCCCCCCCCCATCGCCATCTCACATGACTCCCCTGGAGCCCAGCCGCAGCGATGGTTGTGCCTGGGAGCTGCTCTGAGCCCAGAATGGTTCCTGGGCTCCGCTGTTGCTGCAGCTGTGTTTGGAGCAACACTTGGGGTCTACCACCATGGTGGCTTGGCTCAGAGCAGCTCCTGGGCTCTTCTGCAGCCATGGCCAGGCCTGCCGGTAGTTCCTAAACTCTACCTCCTGAACTCCATTATCTGAGACTGTGCATGTACAAAGAAAAGTCAGGAGATTTTTTAAATTATTATTGTATCTAGTAGTAGACAGCCATGACTTGGATAGCCCAGGCTAACCCTGATCTTCTCAGATCTTGGAAGCTAAGCAGGGTTGGCCCGGGTCAGCATTTGGATGGGAGACCAACAACAAAGTCCATGGTCGCTAAGCAGAGGCAGGCAATGGCAAACCACCTCGGAACATCTCTTCCCTTGAAAACCCCCACAAGATCACCGTAAGTCAGTTGTGACTTGATGGCAGAGAGAGAGAGAGAGAGAGAGAGAGAGAGAGAGAGAGAGAGAGAGAAAAGTTGAGGCATGGGGATAGAAATACAGAAGCTACAGCTTTGAAATCCCCCCCCAACCCCATGACAGGTAAATAGCACCAACCAGCCCACTTACCGTGCAAAGGACAAACTGTTTGCTTGTATTAACTGGCAGGCAGGCAGGAAGGAAAGACCTTCAGCAGGAAGGCTGAAGAAGAATAAAGAGAGATTCCCCTCACCAGAGAGAGGCAGCCAGCCTGCATTGCACAAAGATTGGGGGTGATAGAAATGGGGGCGAAGGCTTCCCTCATAGTATTTACACACAAACACATAGCAAAAGTAGATGAAATGTGAAAGATCAGTGATGTGGAAGAAACAGGTCATTTATCTGTGTGAAAAAGAACTATCCAGTACCTGTGATTTCATGTAAAAGAACTAAGTAGGTGTACCTGTGCTGCCCCAGCCAGCGTTTTAAACTGTAGTTAAGTAGAACTGCCATATATCTTTAAGAGCAGTGGTCCCTGGGAATTGAAGTCTTTAGTTAGACATCCCACAGCATCCGGCACACAGACGCGCAAGGATTCGAGTTTAAACTACACCCCACCTAGTCCCAGCAGCTATTAACCCTGGCAGTAGCAGCTGAGGAAAAGTCAGGTTCATGCGTTAAGAAAGTATGTGCGGTTCTATATTTATAAAATGAATAAAGGAAAATGAATGTTTACCAACATAACATATAGTTTATAGGAATACAAGAAGAGCCCTGTCGAATTACACCAATGGTCTATCTAACCCAGCATCCTGGTCCCTAGAGTAGTTGAATAGAGGTCCTGGAAGGTCCACAAGTGTGCAAATGGAAGCCAAAGTCTCATTCTGATGTTCCCATTCAACTATTGGCATTCAAAGGTACACTGCTTCTGAACATGGGGGTTCCATTTAGCAGTCATGGCTAATAGCCTTTGATTACCTATCTTCTATGAATGTGTCTGATTCTTTTTTTAAAGGCCTCTAAGCTAACCTGGAAGGCCAGATAATGAAACTGAAGCTCAAATACTTTGGCCACCAAATGAGAAGGGAGCACTCACTGGAGAAGACCCTGATGCTGGGAAAGATTGAAGCTCAAAGAAGATGGGGACGGCAAAGGATGCGATGGTTAGACAGTGTCATAGATGCAACGAACATGAAATTGAGCCAACTTCAGAGGACGGCGGAAGACCGGAAGGCCTGGCGGGAGCTGGTCCATGGGGTCACGAAGAGTCGGACTCGACTGTGCGACTGAACAACAACAAAGCTAACCATCACTGCTATTTCCTGTAGTTGTAATCTCCATAAATTAATTTCTGTAACTTCCTCCTTCACTCTGGGGAGGCTTAATGAGGCAATGATATTAAATCAGCTTTGCTTTGATGCATTTCAAAGTTCAAGTAAACTTCTACATACATTAAGCAACTTAAGTTGCAGCTTTTCTATTAACCAACCAGTGACTGCTGCCTCCAGGTCCAAGAAAAGACTTCTCATCACACATATTCAAATATGCATGTAATGTCCCACATTATGCAAATTTAATGTTGTACTGATGAGCTTCTTCTGTTTGTTTCTTTTCCCAGCTTACCAAGGTGATGGTGGAACTGAAATTACGGCAGATGATGTTTTATACATTCCTGATTTAAAGGCCAATTAGCTAACTGTGCCCATACTCTCATGGAAGAGATTTGCCATACACTTTGAGAATAATGTATGTTCTGTCTCACGCCAAGGTGAGCTATGTTCCACAAGAGCTCTCAGAAATGGAATGTTTGAGGTAGACTGCCAGGAACTGCCAGCTAAGACAACCGCTGACCAGAAGTCCCTGGAGCTTTGGCAGAGGAGATTTGCTCATCGTGACCCAGAATCCACCTTGAAACTACAAACAAAGGACTTGGTAACAAGTATCAATATAAGTGAGTGTGCCAATGATTATCAATCGTGCGTGAATTGTATGAAGAGAAAGGCAATTTACCCTTCTATTCCCTAACAAAGTCAGGGATGCTCTAAGCAACCACTTGAGATAATTCACACTGACTTATGTGAGCCTATCAAACCAGCATGAACTGGAAACACTTATCTGTTATCTTGATTTTTTTAAAAAGATTTTTTTAAAAAAGATTAAAGATTTTTTTGAAAACCTAGGGGTTCCCCCAAGTTTGCAGAAAAATCTCTTTAGCCTCTGTGTGGCCCCAATACACAGATTTACCTATCCACAGATGGCATCCACATGTGGTCAATAGTATATTGATTTAAAAAGCTCAGCATAAAATGCATTTTAATTTAACTGAGGCTGAAGATCTAAAATATAAAAAAGAGATAAAATGCATACTTAATTTAAAAAAGTCCATTGGAAAAACACTAGTGAAAGAACCAACATTTCTTAAGAAAAGGGGGAGGGGAATCAGTGTAATAGAGGTAAACAAGAATGGCAAACAGTTTTCACAACCGGTCCTGGTAAAGGTATTGTGGACATTCAGCATGGAGCTTATATCTCTCTGCTCCATATTGCTCAGACTGAATGCTTGAACATGACATGTGTATTTTTTTAATTCATATATTAAATTTCGGCCCTGGTCACACGGCCAGGAAACTGCGGTGGGGAAGCGTGGCAGTTAGGTTCGGGGCAAATAAAGCCGAGGTAGCGCGACCATACCTTCCGTGGAGGTAGCGTAGAGGTTCCGTGTGTAAGGGAAAGGTGCCGATCAGACGATCATCTAGCAGCGCGGCAAAGAAGCGGCGCGCGGCGATCACACGAGCAGTTGCGACGCGCCGCTTCCGCGGAAGGCTATATTTTTTCTCGACGTATTCCGCGCATGCGCATCTACGAGCATGCGCGCATGCGCACGAACGAAACACAGCCACGGACACCCGTCTGTCACTGGAATGCGGAAGCCGGCCGGTGGGCGTTAAGGACACGGCGACAGGCGCCACCAGACCCCAACAGCGCACCGACGGCCAGGCGATGGAGGGGGAGTTGGGCATCCACATCACAGCCGCTGTCACTGCCTGCGCGACAGTGGCCATAGCTACCCACCGCAGGCAGCAAGCCATCCTATGGCGGCAGAGGGCCATTGGTGCAGCTGGGAGCCAGAGGAATGCCATGGCCGCGACACAGCTAGGCAGCCGCCGACAGTGCAGCAGGCGGCGGCAGACTCGCAGAAGACAGCAGATGCTCCAGCTAATCCAGCTCTCCATGGAGCGACCAAGCCGACGCTGGTGGGTGTACCCAAGACCCACGGAATGGTGGGCAACCTTCGTCACCCATGTATGGGGCGATGAGCAGTGGCTCGAGAACTTCAGGATGTCCAGGTAATATGCGGAGGCCCAATGTCAGTTGTGGGCACGCGGCCGCGCCGTGCCGGGCACAATGTACACTGTGGCCACGAGCATCAGCGTGGGCCTCACCCAGCCGCCCTTTGGCGGAGGGACAGGGGAGCCGGCGTGACAGGGGCTATGTTGAATGGCTGATCAAAACAAAGTTAAAACCACATAAAAACAAGCTTATCAAACTACGCGTAGCAGAATGCGATACTTCATTCTTCAAGTGCAACTCCAGCCACGGTTTCCTTAGACGCCAACACAAAGTGCCCCACTCTGTAGGAGGCAAACTGATAAGAGTCTGAGAGGAGAAAAATTAATTCATCCTCCACCGTGGAAAGATTTAAGGCCTTCAAAATCTCAGCAAGAAATTTGTCCTAGGTGGCTAACCCATATTAATTGCTCTCTATTCAGTTGGATCAGTATTTTAAAAAGAAACTGAGAGTTGCGTACCTGTTAACTGTTGCTCTTCTCTGAGTGATGCCACTTACATTCAAGTACACAGGCGACTGGTTTGCTTATATATGACAAGGATGTAGTAAAATTCCTAATGGAGCATTGACCAAAATTGGGACTGAGATTACGCCATCAAATTGATAATCTAATTGCTATTATTGTGACATAGATAGCATCATCTCTTAGCCTGAGCAGCGGTATTACCTGTTGATTAAAGTTTGCATGAGGATGCAGTGTTGTTTATCTGAGGACAGGACTGACACTTGTACACACTGAAAAATAGGACTTCTCTTTCATCTTTCCAGGCATAACAGGAAGTAGTTTTTGTAGTGATCCACTGTCCCTTACCCGCTCACTCTCT
>NW_015173131.1:1263437-1290932 GCF_001447785.1 Gekko japonicus
TCTTTCCCTTCCAGTGCCAGTGCAATGGTGGGGATCAACATGCGTGGGTGGAGAAGGCTTAACCCATTAGCCCTCTTCCTATCACACAAGGTAACTTTCTGCTACCACTCAGACTTATCTGTCCTTCCCTTGCAGTCAGAGGTTTGAGGCACTGATGGGGTGACCTACATGCACGCATAAGCTGCTACCCCCTCTCCTCCCCCACCCCAACTGCCAGCTCTCTATCCCAGTCAGGTGATTTGGTCTAAGTGTGAATAAAAGGCCAGGTGCTTGGGTAAGAACCACTGGCCACAGGCTGAGATCTTTAAAAAGGGGGGCGGGATTTTTTTTTTTTTGCCCTCTTCTGGGCATAGAGCTGGGGTCACTGGGTGTGTGTGTGTGTGGGGGGAGGTATTTGTGAATTTTCTGCATTCTGCAGGGGGTTGAGCTAGATGACCCTGGAGGCCCCTTCCGACTCTATGATTCTAAAATATTTACAGACACGTCGTCTCCATTTCTGAGGAGCACAGAAGCACAGGAAAATGGTTTCACAACTTTAGCAGAGGTTTTACAGAAATTAATAAAAAGAAACAAAAATGGCTTCACAACTTTAGCAGAAGTTTTACAGAAATTAATAAAAAGAAACAAAAACAGGTTTTTAACTTGACGTTCCTTGCAGAGGAATGGAGACAAGCAAAGTTGGAACTTTGAATCAGAGGCTAGTTGTCACTGAAGGCTTCCTTTCCATTCCCCCACGCTTGGCTTGTGCGCCTCTCAGAGTGGGTTAAAAGGTTTAACTCTTTCTTTTCTAGCTGGGAAGCGTTCTCTTCGACCTATCTTGAAATGGGGGCTGAATCCCCATGCTTAACACCATTCCCTCTACCCAGTCATACCCAGTAGAATGTCTTCTTTTTTTATGGTTCTAACTCAAGATATCCACAAGTGATCTATCTTGCCTCTTCTTGTCCTGCCTCTTTGTCTCTGTAAATCATCATCTCTCTGCCTGAAACCCAAGTACTTTATTGCTTCCTTCCCAAGGATAGAAGATGATTTATCTGGGCCCCGGGTCTCTTGTGTGTTACTCAGGACATCCAGCATTTCCTCATCATAACAGCCTTTAATGGCGTAGTAGCAGAGTGGCATGGTGAAATGACTTCTCATCCCACAGGCAACCAAAGTAAAATATGCAGTTTGGGTATAAATATGTTTAATTTGCACCGAATTAATGCTGAAATACTAGCTAACGACTACCTCACCAGGGAGGACAAAAAGTGTAAGACCTTTGGCCATGAAAAATGTGTATACATGATCTGATTTCAACTAAATAGCCTGCTATGGGCAGAAACAATTGAAATGTAAATCATTAGTTGCTGTAGATTTTCCCCCGGGTTGTGTGGCCGTGGTCTTGGCACTGTAGGACCTGACGTTTCGCCAGCAGCTGTGACTGGCATCCTCAGAGGTATAACACAGAAAGATGGAGTGGTCTCTGTGTCAAGGTGAGAAGAAAAATGGTAGGCAGGTAATTTATATCTACTCCAGAAGGTGGGGTAGGGCTGAGTCATTATCTTTTTTTTTTTTAAAGCCCCCGGAGGGGATTTTTTATTGATTTTTTAAACACTACAAAAACTAGAACAGAAAAAAGGGAAAGGGAAAGCTACATATAAGGGAGAAAGTAAAGAACCCACTAAAAACCCAAGAGAGGAGATCTCCAACTAGCTTTTTATACTTCATTCAGACTTTTCATCTTTGTACTTCTTATGAACTGTGTCAATCTTTTAACCCTTTTAACCATCCCCAGTTACATTTAATTGCCCAATAACAGTGCCCCCCATCATCCCCTAGAACCAAAGTTCTCAAAGGCACAATTCAGAGTCCTTCAGCATTTACTTCTTCTCTTCTCTCTTCCGCAGTTTGTAGGAACTTTTCGGGGCTGATGCCCCCTGCTCAGACAAAGAGTCCTCACCAGACGAACCAGCGCTTTCCAACAGCGCTTTCCTTAGGTTCTTAACTAGGGCCGTTCCACAGTTAGTGAGGCCATACTCTCAGCACTACCGATGCAAGTCTGTGCCAGTCCATTTGTGCAGACCGACTCAAGACTAAAAGTATTTCCTTTGTCTGAACTGTGGGGCTAGGGATCCCTGAACTGCATACCCAAATGCCCCGGTCTCATCGTATCTTGGAAGCCAAGAAGCGTCGGCCCTGGTTAGTATGTGGATGGAAGACCCACACCAAGGAACTCCGGGGTTGCTCCGCACTGGGGTGGATCCAGAGATCCACCAAGGAGGTTTCCTCTAGTCTTAGAGGCTCTTCCTACAAGTTAAGAGCCCTGACTTGGATGGCCCAGGTTAGCCCAGTCTCATCAGACCTTGAAAGCTAAGCAGGGTCAGCCGTGGTTATTACTTGGATGGGAGACCACCAAGGAAGTCCAGGGTTCCTACGCAGAGGCAGGCAATGGACAACCACCTGTGTTCATTTCTTGCCCCGACCTGGATGGCCATAGGCTACCCTGCTGTTGTCAGATATCGGAAGCTAAGCAGGGTCGGCCTTGGTTATTACTTGGATGGGAGACCAACCAAGGGAGTCCAGGGTCACTATGCAGAGGCAGGCAATGGACAACCACCTGTGTTCATTTCTTGCCCCGACCTGGATGGCCATAGGCTACCCTGCTGTTGTCAGATATCGGAAGCTAAGCAGGGTCGGCCTTGGTTATTACTTGGATGGGAGACCAACCAAGGGAGTCCAGGGTCACTATGCAGAGGCAGGCAATGGACAACCACCTGTGTTCATTTCTTGCCCTGACCTGGATGGCCATAGGCTACCCTGCTGTTGTCAGATATCGGAAGCTAAGCAGGGTCGGCCTTGGTTATTACTTGGATGGGAGACCAACCGAGGCAGTCCAGGGTCACTATGCAGAGGCAGGCAATGGACAACCACCTGTGTTCATTTCTTCACTGGAGCAAGGGGGAGCCTCGATTCTCTGGCATTCGGCCAGAGAAAAGGCTACCCCCTCAAAGCTCCTTGGCCAGGGACCCTTCCCCGGGCTCCTGGGGGGGGGGTTACGAGCCTGCTCACCCCCTCCATCTGCCAGAGCACGGAGACACCCCCGGGAGGTCCGGGAGGTGAGTCCGTGAGCGTGCCGCCATCAACCGGAAGTCCTGAGTCATTATCTTGTAGGAGTTCCCCAAGCCTTTGACAACATATTGAAATGTAAATCAATTACTGTGCTTGAGGGATAATCCCCCCCCCAAGTCAGTATAGAGTGCAGGTTCCCAATCTTGTGAAACCTGAGAACACTTTTGAAATGGAGAGAAAGTGTAGTGGGTGCCATCACAAAATGGGTGCCAAGGTGCAGGGCCAAATCACAACATTGTTAACATGGGGCAGGATCAGTCATAAAGTATCGGGAGGTTTCAAGCCAAGCATCTTCTATGAGGAAGGCAGGTGCTTCTGTCTGGACAGACACAAAGGTGATGATTATTGGGCTCTTCTGAAGGACCTCCAGAACAACTGAGATAGAAGACAGCCTGCACTGGGTCTTTGCTTTGACGGGGGAAAGTGCTGTTTGATTTTGGTTTTCAAACAAAAGCAAGCCAAAGGCAACCAACAGGGACAGACTTGCCCGGGATACGCTCAGTAGTTTGCTAGCCAGTGAACTGCAGGGAAGTTATGCAGAACTCCATTCTTTTCCTTTTCTGTTCAAGACCGTTTGAGTTTGATCCCCAAGATTCAAGAAGTAAGCTGTGTCCGGAAATCCAGTGATAGTCACTATGACACCCTCCAGGCACCCCGTTACAGATCATTGACTGAAAGGCACATTCCAAATCCCAAGGGGAGGGGCAAACTAAAAATAATCTAATTGCTATTCCTGTGACAAGAGATAATAATATCTCTTTGCTTTTACCTGCTACTTAAATTTTGCATGAAAATGCAGTGCTGTTTATATGAAAGCACTGCTGAAATGAGTGCATGTTCAGAAATGGGGCTCTAGTTTAACCCCTCCAGGTGTAACAGGGGGTAGTTCTGCCTTTAGCTTTCGTGGATTACTAGCCAACAGCATTGTGGTGAAATGAATTCTCCTCCCACAGGCAACCAAAATAAAATTTGCAGTTTGGACGGCAATGTTTAATTTGCAGTCAGTTAATGCTGAAATGCTTGCTTACAACTGCCCCACATGATAGTACAAAAACTGAAAGACATTTGGTTGTGAAATGGGTCTTCCATGGTCTGATTTCAGTTGAAAAGCCTCCCCCCCCAAACATAAATAGATGACTGTCCTTGAGGGACAAAAAGCTTTCCCTGATCTTGTTAATCCTGAGAATATTTATTTACATGTGTGGCATCACAAAATGCCTGCCCAGGTTAGGGGCCAAATTACAAAATGGCTAGCATGGGGGCAGATTAATTAGGTAACCCAGAAAGTAGAGGAAAAGGGAGGAAAATGCAACATGTAAAATATCCACATAAAAACAGACAGATGTCATAGTACACCCACCCATCCAAAAAAGTCTGATGTGTGCCCTACGAGCACACCATAAAGATGTCAGTTACAGCCCCCCCAAATATTGCTAAGGACTAATTCACTATATACTATATAAATCGAAGACCTACCAGTTGTTCAAAATATGCAACAGTGTGTATCATAAAAGATTCCAAATTTCACAATATTTATATAATGAAAGAGGCAAATGTGTTTCAGCAATTTGCCTTCCTTAGTGACCCATATTATCATAAAGAGGTAAGCATACCACAATATATAGGCAAAACCTTTTGTATAAATGCTTCTCATAAGATGCCATTAATCTTGTGATTCATTAGTCACCTCCTCATAACATATAATTCCCAATGGACTTCAGTAGGTCCTTGTGGTCATCTGATCAGAGTTATAAGGCCAGTACATTTGTATAAGCGTTTGCGTAGAGGAAAGCCTCACTGCTCTGATTAAAAAACAACAGTGCTCTCTGGCTTCTGTTTCCAAAGAAAGGTTGCCACCCTCTGGGTGGGGCCTGGAGATCTCCCAGAATTCCAACTGATCTCCAGATGACAGAGATCAGTTCCCCTATAGAAAATGGCTTCTTTGGAAGGTAGACTCTATGGCACTGTACTTGCTGTGGTCCCTCTCCTCCCCTGACTCTTCCCTCCCAGGATCCACCCCTCCAAATCGCCAGGTATTTCCCAATCTGGAGTTGGCAGCCCTAGAGGTTGCCAAGACAAGGCCGTCTAACTAGGACAGACTTGTCTGGGATAAGTTCAGTGGCTTGCTGGTATAGAGTAATGCAGGACTTGATGTTGCAGACCTAGGTGTTCCCTAGCTAGATCTTTTATCAAACTGCTGTTTTTATTATTGTTTCATAACTTCTTTCTTCCTTCATACATCACTGTTGCCCGGTCCAGTGAGTAAATCAGCAGTAATGGGCAGTGTAGAACATACAGGCCGTCCCATGAGTAACTGAGCTGGGGATCAAGTTTTTGTTTTTATGCAAGACTCCAATATCATGATTTTTCCTTTAGACCAACTGTCTTGAGAGGAGGTTCCAAGCTTTTTTCCAGGGAGGTGACTTTCTTTAATGCTTCTGCTTTATTGCTTATATTGAGACTCCAATTCCTCCATGCGTTGGGCTAGAGGTGATATCATATCCATCATATCTTGCCTCAGCTCTTGACGTTGTCTCCCCAATGCTTCTAATAAAAACTTTGGTGTGAAGAGAGAGTCAGCAGTATTTGTATCACCATTGCCTGATGAAGCTGAAGAGGTACTGGCAAGTTCAGCCGATGCAAAAAATTCCTTTAGCAAAGGAGTTCTTTTGATTCTTTTTGCCCTTAGAAGCTTTAGGTGGCATATTTTAGGTCAAGTTTGTTTGAAAATAGTCAATTAGAGTTGATTTAAGAGCGAGAGGTCTGGGAGCAGCTGGTAATGCCTTCTGGTCGGCACCCGATCGAAGCCACACACACCCTAATTGAGCCAAACCTAATGCAGATAACAAAGCTGATCCACACTCCTAACCACTACACCAAACTGCACCTCTCTGAATTTGGAAGTTGACTATCTCTGAATATGGAGGTTCACCGTGGCTAGTAGCCACTGATAGACCTCTCCTCCGTGAAATTGTCTAATCTCCTTGTCACAAGAGTCCTATGACCCCTCCTTGTCCCTGCTGGACTTTGTGGTTTCCTTCCTTGTAGAGATATCTTGGGGTAGCCCTGGTCCTTTTCAAGTCGCTTACAAAGTGCCCCTTTTCTCATTGGGGCTTGCAGAGGTCTCAGCTGTATGAACAGGGAAGGGGGTTATGTCACCTCCCTTCTCTCACGTCCCTCCTGGGTCTCGTTGCCATCTCTGTCTCTCTGGCATATGTCTGTGAGACTCCCAGGGCAGTCCTCCTCGACCATCTGCAGCCCCTCCTTTTGTACCCCTCCCTGCTCCCGGTCGTTCCCCCCTGGATCCACCCCTGGGCTTCCTTCCCAGGGCCTCACCCCTCCTTTTAGCTGGAGACACAGCCCTGTGCTCCCAGGCGGTGGCCACAGGGTCTGGAAAGTAGCCTTTAGCTCTGGGGCATGCCTGTGTTCCTTGGCTGGTGCTGGGAGGAGTTGGCATAGTTTGTGGCCCACGGCTCAGAGGTGGTGATGGCGGCTGGCCACTCTTCTCATGGGTCTCTCCTCTGGTGGTGGTTTCCTAGAGGCCCTCAGGAGCTGCCATCTTTGCCCTGTCAGGGCTCCAGGGAAGTGCAGGGATGGGGTGCCATGGGCCCCTGAGGGGTGGTTCACCAGGCGGTGTATCAGCTAGGCGGGGCTAGGGTATCCCAAAGTTGGGATACGAAGAAGAAGAAGAAGAAGAAGAAGAAGAAGAGGAGGAGGAGGAGGAGGAGGAGGAGGAGATTGGATTTATACCCCAACCTTCACTCTGAGTGCCTCCTTGCTGAATCCTCACGTCCTGTATGTGTGCTATAGCTCTTCAGACAATGAGAGCAAGAGGCAGGGGACCTTTGATGACCCACTGGATGTCCAGACACAGCTAATTGCCATACCAGCTACTGGCTGCAGCCATGATTCATTGGATGGCATGGCTGCACCAAAAGGTAGAGGGGGCTATCCATAATACTCCCTTGTGTCATATCTGCCTGGATGAACATGGCTGGTTGAAAATGGTGTCCACTTGCACCAGAACATTTTTAGTGATGGCCCCCTCCTGATGCAATAACCTTACTGATAGTTTTACGAGGGCCCCCATGTTGGTTTTCCAGAAGTTATAGAAGGCCAAACTGTTTAGATGATTTTCTTAACGAAATAGAATTTTCCAGTGTGGCTGGGCTGAAGTAGAGAATCTGTGTGCACGAACACACTCACAATTAGCTGCGCCACGGGTGTGAATGCCGCATGGATTTAAAGGGCGCGATCAGACATGAACATCTGGGACGTGCCTCGCACCCATCGGCAACCCGTTTTGCTCTGCCACAGAAGCGGAGTAAAAAGACACCATGGAAAGCAAACCGGTTGCTACAGGCCACGGATGGACTTTCCCCTGTCTGATTGCTCCAGCGCTCTCTCATGATGTCAGGATGGTCTGATCAGGCCATCCCGACTCTGTGCCATCGCCCCCCCCCCTTGCCGTGATGCGCATCATTGCACACTCCATAGGGGGCCCTCAGTGCTCAGATGTGATTCATCGATTCCACATTTAAGCAAATTGGAAACAAATGGCAAACCCCCCCCAAACGACTGACCCGTGGTTGTGTCTGATCATGCACTGGCGGGCTGCCCCCGCAGCTTCAAAGGACTATGTGATCGTGCCACTGAGGGTCAAATTCCTCCAGAGGGAATAGCCTCGCTTCCTCCTGTGTTTATATGTTATTTTTAATGTTATTATTATGTAGTTTTATTGTGTTTTATGGTGACTTAATTAAAATTGTAACCTATCTTGAGTCCCTTGTGGAGAAATGGGGTAAACATAGAGGGAAGAGGCAAGGTTGCCCTCTACCACCTTTATTGTTTGTTTTTGTGCTAGAGATACATGCAGACTTAATTAGAGATACAACAAGGATTTATGAAGTCCAGATGGGGCAAGATAATTTTAAATTATCAGGGTTTTTTGCAGATGACTTAGCTCTTGGTTACAGATACTTTTCATAAGAACATAAGAACATAAGAGACGCCAATGTTGGATCAGGCCAAAGGCCCATCCAGTCCAACACTCTGTGTCACACAGTGGCCAGAAATACCAGTGCCATCAGGAGGTCCAGCAGTGGGGCCAGGACATTAGAAGCCCTCCCACTGTTGACCCCCCCCCAAGCACCAAGAAGAAGACAGAGCATCACTTGCCCCAGAGCCCCTAGCTATACCTTGTGGCTAATAGCCACTGATGGACCTCTGCTCCATATTTTCAATTGCTACATGGCAAGAATCTTACATTCCTTTGGGAAGATCTAAGGATGCAAGATAAATTTTTAAAAATCAAATTGAATTGCCACTAATTGCCCTTCACACACACAAAAGATTCAGCTAAGGTGGGAGGTTTGCACTGTAAGATATTTGGTGATTGGGGTTCAGGAAGATTTGGGTCATGGACTACAGTCATGAGAAATTTTTCTTAGAATGAGAAACTCAATAAAACCATTGGAAAATGTTTCCCATATCCTGATTGGGAAAGACAACCACTATTTAAATGTGCGTTTTGCTTAAAATATTATTCTTGTTTACAAATAGTCCTATGACAGTTACTTCTGACCCATAAAATAACTAGCAAAAATGGATCCTTCAGTTTGTATGTATTATGTATGCAGACCGCCACCAGGGGTCCGCGGCTAAAGCAGGAGCTTGGTCCCAAACACAATGGTGACCTAGGATCTTAGTCCACCGGGAGTCCACCAATAGCACCCTTTGCGGGAAATTCAAACCCTCCAATGGGGACAGAGGTGTGTGTATATAGTTGGCCTTGCAGGGTCGTTTTGTGTGTTTTGTTGTGAAGTACAATAAATGCGTCTGAATGCATGTTGTGGTTCGAGTTCTCCATGCGTTGAACCCAGTATTTTTCAGTGGTGACGAGGATGGGATCCTGATGAGTAGGCCAGGCTCACCTTCCAGTGCAGAACCGAGCATCTTTCGGGAACTGCCACCGCGCCCCGCACCACTCCCGAGCAGCACCGCACCGCTGAGCGCTGCTCCCCCGCTCCACGCTAGAGTCATGGCCTCCGCTCCGGGACACCTAGAGGTTTTTGACCCCACTCATCCCGAGCTCTGGGATTCGTGGACAGACCAACTGACCTGCCATCTCGCCTTCCATGAGATCACCAATGCAGGCAAGAGAAGGGCTCTCCTCCTCAGCTCTTGTGGCATGCACACCATCCGGCTCGCAAAGAGTCTCCTGGCCCTGAAGGCAATCCTTGAGTGTACGTACAAGGAGATCTTAGATGCCCTGACCAGGTACACCACACAAAAGCCGACGACGCTGGCCAAATGGATGGAATTCCAGGGGCGCATTCAGAAGCCTGGCGAGACAGCTACCGCATTCATGGCCATGCTGCACCATCACGCCATGGAGTGTGACTTCTCCAAGGTAGAGGAGAACCTCTTGACCCAGTTTGCCTGGAGAATCAGCAATGTGAAGCTCCGCAGTTCCAAGGGCAACTGGAACCATCCACCCCAGCCGCAGCCACACCGCCAGGCCTCTGCGCACTATGAGACCACCGAGGGCATGGATGATCTCTACCTCCTGACCAGCCAGCCCTCACTACAGGTACTACGCCTCCCCAACTTGCCCGCAGCCCCAAAGATCCAGGTTCAGGTCTCGATCGAGGGGTCCCTCTGCCAAATGGAAGTAGACTCAGGGTCAGCGGCTTCCATCATCTCTGTGGAAATGCTGAACAGACTTTGTCCCAATGGCGGGCCCCACCTGCAACCTTCACCCTTGAGCCTAGTGGACTTCCAGAGGAACCCGGTTCCAATAAGGGGTGTGGGGTCTTTCCGGGTGAAGTACTGGGGTTTTGAGGGTTTCCTGGATTTGATAGTAGTGGAAGGAAATTTGGTTAGTCTGTTGGGGCGGACGTGGTTTTCACCGTTGGTCATCACAGTAGGGGGGATTAATAAATGTGCGCCGTGGGACTTTGCTGATGTTTGCGGGGAATTCCCCACAGTATTTGATGGGGCTCTGGGTTGTTACAAGGGCCCCCCTGTTTCTTTACAACTCAACCCCCTAATTGCCCCCATCCGCATGCGATTCCGCAATGCCCCGCTTGCTTTGCGGCTGAAAATCAATGAGGAGCTAGACCGGTTGGTGGCGCAAGGAGTCCTCGAACCGGTCTCCCATGTGCTGTGGGAGACCCCCATCATAACCCCTGTAAAGCCTAACAGTGACATCCGCATCTGCACAGACTATAAATGCACTTTGAACAAAGCCCTCCCTGACCATGCCTACCCTGTCCCTGTCGTGAGTCATGTGTTGGCTTCCTTAGCTGGAGCTAAGATTTTTGGCAAATTGGATCTCGCACAGGCGTACCAACAACTGCCAGTAGATGAGGCCACAGCGACGGCCCAGCGATGGCCACAGCGACGGCCACAGCGACAGCCCAGACGCACCGGGGGGCTTTTAAGGTTAGGAGGTTACAGTTGGGCGTAATTGTGGCCCCAGGAATATTCCAGCAACTAATGGACTTTTTATTGAAAGGGATACTGTTGTGAGAAAAGTGTGGCTGCATGTGTCTGTGAATGCGTTTTTACCCGTGCCACCCACACTTTCCCTGGTTTGTGTGTCCCCTGAGTGTTGCCTTCTTACCAAAGGCAGAGGTGTAAGCTTGGAAATCGCTAAGCGCTGGCAGAGACACTCTCTTCTTAAAATAAAACTTATCTTTATTAAAAGAAAAACATTCAAAGTTTTACCAACACAGTACACTCCTATTTCCTAAATGCTGATAGTGAAAACACAGACAATAAACAAGCAAGCAAAGTCCCCCCCCCCAAGCATGCAGAAAACGAAAGGCCCTCCGGGCTGACCCCCAAAGTCTCAGGAGAGTAAAACCTCTCCTGATCCTTCAAGAGCCAGCGAAGGTCTGTTGAGACTGACCAGTATTTATACCAAATGATCAAAGAGGTCCCCCCAATAATTAGATTACAGTTGTGAATTAGCATTTTGAAGTTTTACAGGAGATTGCTTCCTTGTGTCTCACACAACAAAAGTTACATTTTTGTTTACAGGATCAGTCGTTGATGTTATCTCTGAGATGGAATTGGGTGAATTCCTGTATCTGTCACTGCCCAAATGGCCTTTCCTGTTAGACACATTATATTGCTTAGGAAATTGTGGGTCTCACACCTGTGGAAATTTACATTGATTCAGATACTGTGAATGGAATGTGTGAACTTTTGCGTGCAAGACCGAGAAAGAGATTTGCCTGGAACAAAGGGCTTGCAAAGAATCATGGGGTTTGGTTCGGTGAGGCAGGCCAAGCCTGTTTGCTGTTTTGCTAGCAAAGACAGGGACAGATACATGGATTTTATAAACTATTTGGTTCATTTTTAAACCCAAACCTTCTATATTTCTAAAATTTCTTATCACAGATACCTGGAGTGACACCATTTTTCGATAATGTCCTTATCGCCGTGGCCACCCCGGACGACTTTGCCTCCTGCCTCCATGCTGTCCTTCGCCGTTTCGACTCAGCGGGACTCAAAGTCAAATGGGAGAAGTGCCTCCTTGGGGTCCTGGAGGTAGAGTTCCTGGGCTTCCGGGTTGATGCGTCTGGCCTCCATCCGGCACGGGATGAGGTCAAGGCCATCATGGAGACCCCCAACCCCACATGCAAGGCAGAACTTCAGGCATTTTTAGGACTCCTGAACTTTTATCACGCCTTTCTGCCACACAAGGCTGCAGTTGCCGAGCCTCTTCACCATCTCCTGGACAATTCAGCACCCTGGTCATGGGGCCCGAGGGAGGCGGCAGCGTTCAAGGGGGTCAAGGCGCTACTAATCTCCAATGAGGTGTCGGCGCACTTTGATTAGTCCCTACCTGTTGTCCTTGAGTGCGATGCCTCCCCCTATAGCGTCAGCGCTGTTCTAGGCCACCTTCTTCCTGATGGCTGGGAGGTCCCCATGGCTTACTACTCACGGACTTTGATGGCCACCGAACGCATTTACGTGCAGATAGACCAGGAGGGGTTGGCAATTGTGGCAGGAGTGAAAAGGTTTCATAACTTTGTGTCTGGGCACCCCTTCACTACTGTGACTGACCACAAGCCTCTTCTCGGCTTGTTTGTGGCTGATAAGCAGACCCCCCAGGTACTCTCGCCCAGGGTTCTTCAGTGGTCCCTCTTCCTGGCTGGATACAATTACCTCCTGGAACACTGGCTGGGCAAGACGATGGGGCATGCTGACACCCTCAGCAGACTGCGCCTCCCATCCAGAGACGGTGACCCGCCCCCCGCCCCCGGGGTCCTTATGCTCGAAGGCCTTCCCGAGCCACCCCTTCAGGCCCAGGATATCACTGCCTGCTCGGCTCGAGACCCCATCCTCTCCCGGGTATTGGACTGGGTGGTGAGGGGGTGGCCCATGACATCTGCAGGCCCTGAGTTTGCAGCATTTGCAACCCACAGGGACGAGCTGTCGGCGCTCAAGGGTTGTCTTCTGTGGGGCGACAGGGTCATAGTCCCACACGCCCTGCAACAACGCGTCCTCCACGCTCTCCACGAGGCACATCCGGGAATTGTGAGGATGAAGGCTATGGCCCGGAGCTACGTTTGGTGGCCAGGAATCAATGCCGAGATCGAGGCCTGGGTAAAGAGATGCCAGACCTGCCAGGTGGTCCATCCAAACCTGCCAAGCGCGTCAACCCAGTCATGGGAGTCTACACACAAACCTTGATCCTGGCTACATATTGACTTAGCCGGGCCCTTCCAGGGGCTGTTATTCCTAGTAACAGTAGACTCATACTCCAAATGGTTGGAGATCAGCCCTGTGTCCACCACCTACACGAAGGCCGTCATACACTCAGAATGCCATAAAGTCCACCTTCCAAATCAGCCATTTTCTCCAGATGAAATGGTGTCTGTTGCCTGGTGATCAGTTATAATCAGGGGTCATTTCATAGAAAAAGAGGTGCAGGAGCTCATTAGCATAACTCATTAGCATAACTTATTTGCATATGCCACACCCCCTGACATCACCAGAAGTGTGTCAGAAGGCAACACCCACTGCTCAGGCTCCCCTGGACTGTTTTGGATTGCTAGCTATCTGGGGGGGGGGGGAATGTGCAGATCTGTCCTCACAGAGGAGGGAGAGCTTGTGGCTGAATAAAACTTGGTCTTAAAGGTGCCACTGGACTGTTTTGGACCGGGGGGGGGCAGGGGGAGCTCTGCAGCTTACCTGGCTGCTTCTTGCTCTGACTGAGGGCTGCTGGGAGCAGAGGGTGGGGCTTGTTGCATGTGCCCGCCCCCTGGGCTCTTTACTGCCGGAGCTCCGCTCCTGTGCGCTCCTGCAAGAAATGACCCCTGGTTATAATCCCAGGAGATTTCCAGCCACTGCCTGGAGGTTGACAACCCTACCTCTTACCACTGCCACTTAAAGGTTAGTCTTTAAGGTGCTCCTGGACTCTTGCTCTTTTCTGCTGCTACAGACAAACACAGCGACCCATCTTGAGGTATTACCTAGAACATCACCTCCCACTCCCGTGTCCCCACCCAGAGCTCTCCTGCTATTTGTTAGACTCAGCCTGACATTACTGAATATTTTGTTCCCCCTCCTGATTCTCCTGCTGAGGTGCCAGCTAGGGTTGGGAAATCTGCTGGGGAGGGAGGGAGGGAGGGACAAGAAAAGTTGAGAGATGGTTAGGGGTGGAGGACTTTATAAAAATGCAAAGCCTTCATCCCCAGCTTGTTTAAAAGAAGATTGCAAGCTGCTGCTGCTGCTCTGAGACTCCTTCAAGTAGTGAAGGGCGCGGTATAAATCCAATCTCTTCTTCTTCTGAGGTTGGATTTATACCCTGCCCTTCACTGCCCGAAGGAGTCTCAGAGCAGTTTACGATCCCTTTCCCTTCCCCTCCCCATAACGGACATCCTGTGAGGTAGGTGAGCTGAGAGAGCTCTTTCAAGAACTGCCTCAAGAGAACAGCTCTGAAAGAACTTATGACTGACCCAAGGTCACACCAGCAGCTGCAGGGCTATTTTTGGGCAGGAACGCACAGGAACGGAGTTCCGGCTGGCTTCAGAGTTGGCCACACCCACTACAGCCAAAACCTCTGCGTGCGTGGTTACAGAGGGAAGGTCTGGAGAGCGACCCCCCCGCTGGCGACTCCGAGGCGGGCAGGTCAGGGGGACCCCTGGAAGGATCGGGGAGGCATTTAAATGCCTCCCTGTGCCTTCCCTCGCCGGCTTGACTGGGCTCCCCGCAACTGTGGGGCACCCAGGCAAGGCAGTTCAAACTGGTTTACGGCTACAGTCCTGTCCATGACCGTGACTGACTTATTTCACAGTCCAGCTTTGCGGTCATATTTAAGAATCTTTAGAAATGCTTTATAAAGCGGCTGCTTGGCAACACTACTATTAACTTTTCTATGGCTATTGGTCCTAAACGTTATTCCTTTAATGGTATAAAACCAAAAGAAAATGTATAATCTACACTTTTAGTGGACAGTTTGTATATCCATTTGATCTTGTAACCTTGGTCTGTCTGTCTTTCTTTCTTTGAAGAATTATTCCAGGGTTGCAAAGCTGACAAACAGGAATAACCGCACGTGTCAAAAGGGATGCAGTAAGATGGGGGTGAATGATGAGATCATGAGATCAGTGGAGCTATGCTGATGGAGGAGTAAGGAGGGGACATTTTACCTCATTTCCCCTCCTCACTTCAGCTCCCCAACCCAGACAGATATCATATATGTGGATCTGGCAACACAAGAAATAATCTTTCCAGGGGTCAGAAGAGACTGTGGGTGGGCAGGGCGAGGAAGAGTGCAGAAAAATAAAAGTTCTGTTTATGCTTCATTCAGCACAAGCCATTAGTTTTATAACAACCTGGATTTTAAAAACAGAAGTCCTTAATTGTCAGAAAGACTGCATCTAGTGCTTATTGATGCCAGAAGTTTATAAGGTGCTGATCCACTGCATCTGGAGATATAACTCCCAAGAAGTAAGATTCGGACAAGGAATATTTGTCACTGCAAGTGGCAATATTGTGGTGGCATCAAATCGAAAAAGCCCCAAACCTGTTATTTTTATACAATGAAGTAAAATCGGAATACTTTCCCCCATCTACTGCATGGGAAAAGATTGCTTAAATAATAGAGAGGGCTTTGGCAATGCAGCTACAGAGCTTTGTGGATGATGCTTCCATTTTAGATCCCTTCCAGTCCAGCTTTTGCCCGGGACATGGGATGGAGAGAGCACTTGTCGCCCTCGCAGACAATCTTTGGAGGCATTTGGATCAGGGCGGATCGGTAGTACTGTTGCTGTTAGACCTGTCGGCGGTATTCGACACGGTCACCCATCAGTTACTGGTCCGCCGCCTCGCCGACATAGGAGTACAGAGGCTTGCCTTGCAATGGCTTGCCTCCTTTCTCCATGGTCGGGAACAAAGTGTGACGGTAGGGGAACAGCTTTCCCAGAGGTACCCACTTGAGTGTGGAGTGCCTCAAGGGACAGTGCTGTCCCCGATGTTATTTAACATCTACATGTGCTCCCTTGCCCAGACTGCCCGGAGCTTTGGGCTGGGATGTCACCAGTATGCGGATGACACCCAGCTCTATCTGCTGTTGGGTGGCGGGTCTGGATCTCGACCAGAAGATCTAGACTGGGCGCTACAGGCTGTGGCTGGTTGGCTTAGACTGAGCCGAGGGAAACTGAATCTGACGAAAATGGAGGTCCTGTGCCTGAGTCGGGGTGGACCGAGGGAAGGGATTCCACACCCATCCTTTGATGGGGCACCATTGGTGCCAGCACCAGAGGTGAGAAGCTTGGGAGTGCTCCTGGATGCCTACTTAACAATGGAGCAATGGAGGCCAGGTGGCTGCCAATAGCATACTGGATTCGTTTCAAGATGCCGGTTCTTACCTTTAAAGCCCTGTATGGCCAGTGTCCGACATACCTGAGGGACCGTGTTTCCCCATATATACCCCAGAGAGCACTTTGGTCAGGGTCACAGAACCCACTGGCCCTGCCAGGGCCCAAGGATGCCAGACTAACAGCAATCAGAGCCAGAGCTTTCTCGGTGGTGGCTCCATACTGGTGGAATGAGCTCCCAGAGGAGATCAGGGCCCTGCTGGACTTACTACAGTTCCGCACGGCCTGCAAGATGGAGCTCTTCCACCAGGCCTTTAACTAAGAGCCACCACCACCATTACCACCATTTCCATCGTGGTCAACATTAACAACTTTGAATATCAACTTCAACAACTTATGGATAACTGAAACCTGGTGCCTGGTCTATTACCGATAGCCATGCTTGCCGGCCGAAACTGAGCATGATCATTTAGTGTACGAGGCCCTCTTAATACCATAAGCCAGTCGCTATTACTTTATAGGATGTAAGTTAGCTTTAATGAATTGTTTTAGATATTTATGTATTTATTGTATTGTGTTTTTATGCTGTTAGCCACCCTGAGCCTGCCTTGGCAAGGGAGGGCAGGGTACAAATCTGAGTAAATAAATAAATAAAGTGGTTAAGACGTTGAACTGCAGGCTGTGGAAGGTCAGTAGTTCAGCAGTTCGAGACCCGGGTGTGCCGCATGACGGAGTGAGCTCCCGTCTCTAGTTCCAGCTCCTGCCAACCTAGCAGTTCGAAAGCAAGACATTGCAAGTAGATAAATAGGTACCGCTTTGGTGGGAAGGTAACAGTGTTCCGTGCGCCTCAGTGTTTAGTCATGCCGGCCACATGACCACGGAAACGTCTTCGGACAGCACTGGCTCTTCGGCTTTGAAATGGAGATGAGCACCGCAACCCTAGAGTCGGATTCGACTGGCTTGCGAGCAAGGGAACCTTTACCTTTACCTATGTGACTTACAGAATCTTCGCTTGCAGTCCATGCTCTGAATTCTGTTGGATGATTGCATTCAATGATCTACAGTTGTTTGAGGGAAGAGATAACACAAGATTGGTTAATTGCCTTGTTGCTTTAACTCCATGTGAGAAGCTTCACTTGCTTCATTTCTGCACATCGTACTGCTGTGAAAGGCACAGGGGCTGGGCCCATTCAGTTCCATTCACATTTATTCCCATCTGCTATTGTTCTGAACGTAAAAAGGAGCTAGCTAGTAAAACAGACTCATCCTGCAAAAGCAATCAGTGGGCTGGCTGTCATCATAATAATCCTACAATAGTTTAATGATGTGGGATTGAATAAAAGCAGGAAAAGATCCAAAACTATTCCTATCGATATTCATATTGATCACTGGTGGCTTCCACATGGGGATAGGTTTGTGTGGTTTCCCTGTTGCTGGTGTTGCTGGCAGCACAGTGCAGTGGCAATGGGGTTTCCACATGGCAGGTTTCCCCACAGTTCCCCTGATATAGTCCCTCAGCAGCTACCATCACCCTAACCTGGAAATCTCCTGGAATTATAACTGATCTCCAGACTATGGAAATCAGTTCCCCTGGAGAAAATGGCTTCCTTTGAGGGTGGACTCTATGGCATTATATCAAGCTGAGGTCCTTCTCCCCCCCCCCCAACCCTGCTTGTAATGGTTCATACAGACCCCACCCTTTTCCAGAGAGGAAAGGCTAGAAACACCAAGTACTACAATACAGGTGCTCTTTTATTTAGTCACTCTTTATTCTCACCAGAAGGTGTCTCTCTAAGATCAACAAAGTGTCTGCTGCTACTCTACTGTACTCATCGCCTGATCACCGGAGTTTCTCACATGAGTTGCCTCTCCATTTACAATTGCCTCAGTCCTCGTTGGCCCTCTGACAGCCTCTCCCTTGTAGCCAGTCCTTTCTCTGTAGGAAAGCTGATCGCTATCTTCTTGGCTGCTCATCTTTGGGAGGCATATTTTACTTCACCAAGGTCTGAGCTTTTCTGGTACCAGGTTCCTGGCTATTATTGCTGCATTCCAGATTCCCGTCGCCTCCTGGCCCATCCCTGTCTCCTTGCAAACAAGAAAACCACCATGATAAATTACTGCTAAACTGTCAATAAAATATTATACATTTAATAGTTTTAAATGCTATATAACATGTTCTAATATTCACCAAGCTACAGCTTGTGCAAGAACTCTATCACACAACAAAAGTAAATTTATAACTCTAATGCATTTCTGCTTGTACCAAGTGTGAAAATCGAATGGTGAAGTCCACTTTAAAGTAATCTGATATAGTTCCAGCTTGTAGCAGGTGACAAGCAACGAGCACCTAGGTTCCAATTCATTTCATAAGGAATCTTCCTCAGAGGATGATCAACTCAGAAAATCTTCTGATGTTCAAAAGCCACATCTATAACTACCTCAGGCCAGCCCATCAAGCATAATTTACATCTATAGTTCACACCAGGAAATCCCATCAAATCTCACCTCTGAAAAACCCATATTGTTTTGGGGGCAAATATGTTAGCTAGTCCCAGAGAGAATTTTTCCTATATCTGGAGTGCCCAGCCTCCAGTCAGTGTATGTGTCCCTGGATATCCTGAACACCCCCTTCTCTTCATGAAATGCTGGTCATTTTTCTGTTGCTTCCATGGACCTCTGTCTTCTAGATTGGTATTTATAACCCTCCTGAAATTCCTTTCTCTCCACTCCTCCATGATTTGCTCTTAGCTAGCCTTATGTGTGTGTTAAGTATGTTGTGTATGTGTTTTGCCCCCCTTTTAACTCTTTTAATAAAAAACCTTTCTGATCAAACATCAGCCTGCTTATTTCAAGAGTTTTCTAAGGGGAAAAATCTCCGTAAACATTGGTGGAGATTTTCAGTTACCCACTGTCATTTTGTCTCCTTTAGAACTAATTTCCCCCAATTAAATAGGAGACATGGGTAACATAAAAGCATTAGGGTTGTTTATGTTATGTTACTCTGTTCAGCACCATTTACCCTAATAGACATACACAAGCAGGGAGCCCATGAGGATTTGCAGCGGCTTTCGCCTCCCCAAACTATTTCCTCTTTCTCTCCCCTGGCAGTCCCCGTAACCTCTCCCCTTCCTCTGCTTCTTTCTGTCTGTCTCTCACACACCAGTCAACCTACCTTTTATCTTCCCAGCCAGTCTTCAGTGTTCTCTCTTTTCCTCCCCCTGGCAATTTCTGCCCTTTTCTTCACCAGCCCAACTACCTTTTTCTATTCTTCCCCTTTCAGCTTCACCTTCTTGCCTTCCTTTTCCTTGCTTCATTCTCTCCTCACCATCTTTTGCCTTTTCCTGTCTCTCCCACTACCCACCTTTGAAGAACAGAAACCAAGACTTGGAAAGCTTGGCGATATCGTTGTGGTTGCCTAACAACCCTCAAAATGGCCAACGAGATCCCAAGGGGGATTCAGCTCTTAAAACTACAGATGTTTCATATATTATTGGGGGGGGGGGTTATGCTCCAATTAATTATTTAAGGTTACAGGTTTTTCCACAAACCCAGACTTCCTTCTGGTTTTTACAATCCTTCCCATCTGCTCCTGGCTCCATTGTGTGGATGATTTGATTTTTATCCACATTCTATGGCCCAGTTAATAAACTGGGGAACCCTGAGAATCACAGGAGAGGGAAATACCATCTTCCCTCACCTTCTCCCCTTTCCCAACCTTTTCACCACTTTCTTCCTCCCTTCTGTTTCTCCTGTGTCTCACCCAAGGCTTTTCTCCACTTTCTTTCCGTCTACCAACTTATCCCACCTCTGTCTTTCTTTCTCTCACAGATACTAGCTTTTTCTCTGTTCCTCTCCCCCTTTTTGTCCCAGCTGCTGCCACTGCTACTTTCACCTAACCTTCTGTCCTGCTGGAGGTTTCTAGGTCCAGGCTCCAGCACCTTGTTTATGATGCACCCAGGATTGTAGAAAAATCCAAAATGTTTTAAAATGATAGGTTTTTAAAAAAATTTTTTTTGCTTAATTGTAGATCTTGGGATCCTGCAGAATATATCAGCCAGCCTCCTCCTGCTGTTGGTGTGCCAGTCCACACTCTTCCAATGGGATAGTAACCCATTTCTCCACCTGCGGTTCCTCTGGGGACTTCCTGTATGCCTTGCCTCCATCCTACCTGTTAAGTACGAGACTCAACACAGCTTGTGAACAGTGAATCAGCTTTATTAACTAAGTCAGAAGAAATCAGAACGAGACAAAAACATAGAGCAACAGGCTCTCTTTTAAACAGTCCGGGCTTAAGTAGCCACCCCCACAAGTCAGTTGGTGTGGGCAGGAACAGGGAGAAGAGAAGTTATTGCAGCTCCAGGCAGTGAAAGAACTGGATCCTGTTTGAAACTATGCTGCCTCCTTCTTTTGATGCCTAGATTTAAGGACACAATAAGGGGTTGGCAGCCCTAAATGTGAGGGGTGTTCAAGCCTGGCCCCTATTTGTTTCTGGGCAAAAGGTGAGCTTAAACTTCTAATTTAGCACTCACTTTGATGCTGCAGGGCAGCTCCTCCTGGCGCACTGGGTCCTAACCTTCCTCACATCTGATCCAGAAGCAATTGGGAGGAGCACTTGTTCAGCCGCGTCAGGGCAGCCCACTCCTGCAATGAAAAGAGTTCAGCAATCATGTGTCTTTGCACGGTACTCATTGTGGTGAAGCTTCCCATCCACTGCTGCAATCTGTGCAGGGGGAGCCCTGCCAACTGGTGAGGAGGGCAAGCCACTACATGACTGTCATGTTTGTCCCCCCCTGGTGTTAGCCAAATTGCTCTTTTTACAGCAATTGGCAATTTATAAACTGGTTCTTGCCAACTATACCAAAGTCCTGTTCCCACCAAGGGTTACCAGAGAAGGAGTCGAGGCTGGTGTTGTTAAAATAAAGGTCTTTTACTTAAGAAAATAAATCTCATACAAACAATACTGATGCACTCACACATTCCATCAAGTTCCTTAAAAATACAGTTGCATTGGCAGGTAGGGTGATGATGGGTGATACTTATCTGTCTTCGCAACTTGGTTGTTCCAATGAAGAATGGATGGGAAGAAATAGAAAACTAGGGAGTTTTAACACATGACCAGAACCAGCCAGAACGTGTGGGTCTCTTGACTGCAGATCAAGAGATCAAAGTAGAGGCAAGGGTTTGGGTATAGCAAGTGGGACTCAAGGGGAGTAAAAAGCAGACAGGGGTTGTTGTGGGGAATGCTAGCTAGGAAGGGCCAGGTGACTGGTCCTTTCCTTTTATAGGTGGCCCATTGGGTGGGAGGTAACTGTTCCAACCTGTGGACCCACCTTCCTGTTAGTCCATCCCAAAACTAATCCTATTGGTTGCCTATAGGAGTGGGAGGTTGCCTATAAGGAGTGGTCAATATTGAAATCTAAAACCTTACTCAAGGAAGACGTCTGGGCAGGTGTGAAACCTTGACGTCAGGATGCTTCATTGAAGTGTTGATCAAGCTGGCCATCCTATTGTAAACCAAATGTCCACTTGGCAGGAAATACCAATGCAGGAACAAAGCATGGATATGTTGTAGGTGATCGCAAGTAGATCTGCAATGGGGGCTGTCTCTTCTCAAGTTGTTGTTTCTTACTGCTCACAATAATGGAGGTGTGTGTGCTCCTTCACCAGGCTGGTAACTGTGTAACTGAAACCTTATTCACGTGTAAGGCTTGTGCAGGCACCTTCTATGTGTTGCATCACAACAGGTGACTTAGAGTGTACAGTTCTCCGAGCCTGTGTGTGTGTGTGCACAGTCCATAGTATGTAGCAATAAATATAAGTCCATAAAGCAAATATCAAGTTCATTCTCTAACACTGGCAGCTGCCTCAGGTGGGCTCCCCCACACCTAACTGCTTGGCCACAGGGACTATGGGTGGGTGGGGGAGCACTGCATGCTCCCCAGCTGCTGGGGTCAGGAACAGGAGACGTTATTGCCAGTGTGGCTTGGTGCCACTGTTGTTGGCCAAGGAGGGGAAGGGGGCTGGGGAAAGGTTGCCTTGCTCACCTATTCATGTGCAGCGGATCCCAGTTGAGGAGATAGGGGTACCTGTTGGGGCTGAAAGCTGGGAGAGGTCAACCACAAAGCGTGTACTTTGTTCTATCTGTGGTATGTTTCCACCAAGTGCTTGCCCAGTGATACCAAGTGCTGTCTCTGTTTTCCCTGCCACCAAGGGGTGTGTTTGTTTATTTGTTTGTTTAATTTGTATCCCGCCCTCCCCACCATGGCAGGCTCAGGACGGTTTACAGACACACTTGGTCTAAGTCTGCATGGTAGGGAGCTGTCAGACAGTGTCCCGTGCTGCACGCCCTACCTCATGTGTTGTGGAGGGACCTGTCGGAAGCATTTGTAGTGTGGGGCCCCCTGTGATTAGGTGCTGGGGAGGGAGCACAGCCAGTCGAGGGGAGAGTGCTGATTCAGTGTGCCCTTAGTTGGTATTCTCAGATGCTTGGGTTCCCACGGGCATGGCCACGGCAGTGTTTGGGGAAAATGGATTTTGACTTAACATGGCTGCCAATGGGTTATGCTGGCATTTTTTGGTGGCATAACTTTGCTCCTGTTAGGTGGGGTGTTCCTGTACTCCAAGTGCTTAGGGAGCTTCCTAAATGTCGCCACACCCCTCAGCATGCCCACATTCTCACTGGCACAGGGGTTTGCACTGGCATGCAGCTGCAGTACAGTTACCCCAGTGGTACTGGGCAGCATAGTGCTGCTAGTGCCCTGCGCCAGCCTAACCGACCTTTACGCGGCCTTAAACCACAGTTAGTATTCACCCAAAACCATGGGATCCCGGCCCACACTGGGGGGGTCTGGCACCAGTGTTCCCTCTAAGCTGAGTGAATGTGAGTCAGCTTACAGTTTTTTAGCCTCTGGCTCACACATTTTTGTCTTAGCTCGGGAAGGCTGGCTCCAGAGTAAACTAATTTATGCAGTAGCCAAATCGCTCGCTCACAACTTTAATGCCAGTAGCTCACAAAGTAGAATTTCTGCTCAAAAGACTCCACAGCTAAGAGGGAGCATTGTCTGGCACCCCTATATTATTCCCAGGATTGCATTTTCCTGTCTTATTCCCCCCCCAGTTTCAATACATGTGTTGAAAAGCAGTGAGGGAAGTGAACACCATGTTGGACTCCTTGATGTAATTCAAAGTATAATTAAAATAATCACAAAACAGTAAGATTGTAGTCTGTCTGTAGCAGTAGAAAAGAGTCCAGTGGCACCTTAAAGATAAAGAAAATTTGTGACAGGGTATGAGGCTTCCTGAATGATTCACAAAAGTGATTCACAAAAGTTCATATCCTTCCACAAATCCAGAAACAGTTTAGCCTTGGGGAATCCCATGGATAAAATTCCCATGATTGCAAAATTTTATCCTCAGTCTGAAAGCAGTCAATACGTCTTTCATAAATGTCCAACTGATTGTATCAAATGCTTTTTCAGCATTTGCAAGGTTTGTGTACTCACAAAATTGTTATCCTGCTTCCCTCCCTCACTGGAGACTTAAAGCAGCTTTCAAAATGAAGCTGACATAAAATATAAATTACAAACATATATAGCTATCCAAAAAAGCCCCCTAATGCAAGCCCCAAGCAGGTAACGGACCACAACAGTATTTCATTGTGGTTCTGGTTCTGTCAGCAAGCCACACAGATGCCCAGCCTTTAAATTACCTACAGAAAAGGAAGTGCGAATGTTCAGCCCAGGTCTTATTCAGCTGGTTCAATGTTCTTTCACTTGGTTTCTTACCCAGGGTAATAACGTTAGTTAGTTCCTAAGATTCCAAATTAATTAATATCCTTAAAGAAAAACAGTTTGATCATGACTCGCTCAGATTATTATCTACTCCTACTATGTAATTTTTGCTATTGTATAATGCGTCATGTTAATACCGACACTGTGCTACACCTCTGGTTGATTTTCCAGATCTCTACAAGTCAAATGCCCATTGCATTAGCTTTTGAATATCCCAGTTTGTTGATTGTACTGGTTTTTTTCTTTGTAATCTATCTTGAGCCCCTCCGAATACATAAATAAATACCATAGAGTTTGGAGAAATTCCTAGAACATCATGGAGGATGTGACATCACATTCCATGAAGTCCACCCTCCCCAGGCACTGCTCCCAAATCTTGTGGAATTTGACAGGGCTTTAATAACAACCAGCATGATAAATAAACCTCTATAATCCATTTAACAGTCAAACTCCTACTAACAGTAGCTTTTAAAAAAAGGCTTTCCTGAAAATCACATAGAAGTAGATATGGAGCTGGCTAGCTGAGCTTACCTAGAAGCTCCATAGGATGGGTGCCACTACTTAGAAAGTCTTCAGTATTGTAGCCATTTGGGAGTCATCTGGGAGACTCCACAACTGAGCCTCAAGGAGGATAAAAGAGTAAGAGAGAGCTTACCAGAGCAGTGTGTAAGATACCTTCTCTGGCATAATTTAAGATGACTTATTTATTTATTTATCAAATTTCTACCCCACCCTCCCAGCCAAGGGTGGCTTACATAAGAATAAACACATAAATTACATTAAAACATAAATTACAGTTAAAACCATTCTAAAACCAACGAAACCATCCAACATAATAAAGTGCTAGCTAAAGTAAGACCATCTGTTCCATTGTGCTTTTCGGGATCAATCTCCTGTTTATTTAGTCATTACAGCCTTGCTTTGGGCTATTAGTTTTCCCATGCGATTTATGAGTTGGCTTGAGTTCAAGTATCTGTTGACTTCAGAGGCTAGATCCTTGGTATGATGAACAGCCAAACCCTGAGAAACAAGCA
This sequence comes from Gekko japonicus, assembly GCF_001447785.1. Lineage (NCBI taxonomy): Eukaryota > Metazoa > Chordata > Lepidosauria > Squamata > Gekkonidae > Gekko > Gekko japonicus. The sequence goes on from NW_015173131.1 coordinate 1,288,212, forward strand.
TATCTAGACTCAAACAGGACCTTAAAAATAAAGACGTAGGATCACCTACTATTGTAGCTCTCGTGAGATCACCTGTTGTGATTAACACAGTTGACCTTTGGACAAACTCATTCGCAATTGCACTAAAAAGTCAAGTGAGTGTGTAATCCTGTCCCCATTAAGCCCTGGTGGGTACATTTCTTTTTAATTTGTTAACAAATTCAGCAGTTTCACACTGGATTCTTTCTTTGAGATTCTTTTGTAAGAGAACAGGAAGAGTACAGTGGTAGATGAGAAGTCATTTCACCACAACCATCTTTGTCAATAACCTCATGAAAGCACATCTGGGTTTCTTACCTGGAAATAATCCATTGTAATTAGATATTAAATGTCTGCAATGTTTCATTCCTGCCCTGGTAATCACAACATGATATTCCAATGTCAAGTGTAATCAGCAGGTAAGAATTTTGCTCACATGGAGAGATGCTATTCTCTCCAGTCATAGAAACCATAGTTTTCATTTGAATAACACCAGCCTTAGTAGACCTTTGGTACATACTGAAGCACACCAGTTGCCTATATTAGCATAAGTAAATGACACCACTCATAGAAGAGCACCTGGTACAGGTAAGTAATTTGGAGTTTCTTTTAAACTGAGTAGAGAACTGGTAATGTTTTAAAGATGTTTAAAAACTTAAGAGAGTCAAACCAGATAACTATATTTCAGAAAAGAAGCTGTCATATAGTCTTTTGCAGAAGAAACAAAAAAGAGTGTTGCGGCACCTTAAAAGCTAATCCATTTTTAGTTATGCATCTGAAGCTGGTGCTAGTCCTTGAAAGTTTTTGTTAGAGTAATAATTAGTTAGTCTAAGACATTATAAGACTCACTGTAATGCCTTATGAAAAAATTATTATGGGATTTGTTCTCTGGGATTTGTTACCATGGAAGTACCATAGTTTGCTTTATGAAGGGGAGATCTATCACTCTCATAAAGACCCTTGTGGAGATAAGGACAGATCTGTTTCTACCTAAGGGCAAACAACGAGACAACATGCCAAATGTACTCATGATATCATGAAAGAAGTGAGGTGTCTTCCATTTTCAGGAAAGGTTGTTACAATCAGTGTTCCCTCTAAATTGAGTTAGTGTGAGCTAGCTCACAATTTTTTAGCCTCTGGCTCACATATTTTTGTCTTAGCTCAGGAAGGATTGCTCCAGAGCAGTGTTCGCTCTAAGCTGAGTTTGTGTGAGCTAGCTCACAGTGTTTTAGCCTCTGGCTCACACATTTTTGTCTTAGCTCAGGAAGGATGGCTCCAGAGCAAACTAATTTATGCAGTAGCCAACTTGCTCGCTCACAACTTTAATGCCAGTCGCTCACAAAGTAGAATTTTTGCTCACAAGACTCCACAGCTTAGAAGGAGCACTGCTCCAGAGCAAACTACAATTTATGCAGTAGCCAAATCGCTTGCTCACAACTTTAATGCCAGCAGCTCACAAAGTAGCATTTCTGCTCACAAGACTCCACAGCTTAGAGGGTGCATTGGTTACAATACCATGGTTTCACTATTTTCAGCTGTGGAACCTTATAAACTCTGAAATGGCTTTGAACCAGCTTCAGGGAAGTCTTATATATTCTGAGAGGTTAATTTATCTAAGGACAAATATGAAAAGTTTGTTATCCATGACCTATTTTAATCAAAGGAAACAGATGTTTGATCCTAACTTCAACTATTGTTATAATAAATGGCCAAAGATTGTTGGAAGGATAACTGTTAAGTAATGGTAAAACATCTTTTTCTCAAAGTTAGCATCTGCCATTTGTGCTAGTTTGAAAGGAAACTACTATCAGGCATTACCCAATGGTACTTAACTCCCCAAAGATTGAGTCAAATATATAAAATGAATAAATTATTGTGCTAGAAATGTGGCTTGCAACCCTCCCCCCCCCCCTAATTTTATGCATACTTGGTGAAGTTGTATTGTGGTAAATAGCTTTTGGACTAAAGTTTTCAGAGAAATACATCAGATATTTGGGATCTGGCTATTAGAAGATCCGAAGGTCTGTCTCTGGGGACAGAAACACATGTAATGTAAGACTGCTTCACAGTATATGTGTTGATGAATTGGATCCAATGGTTTATCTGTTCACTAGCAGTAAAGCCCGTTGTGAAAGCAATACAACGAGATCTAGAAGGAGGCTCTGGGGCAGTGCTCTGGCTTTGGGCAAACAGTGTCAATTTGCTGTGGTGACCTCAGCAGGGTATAATGACAGAGTCCACTGTTTTCTCCAGAGGAACTGATCTCTGCTACCTGAAGAGCAGTTGTAATTGTGAGTGATCTGTAGCCCTCACCTGGAGATTGGCAGTTTTGTTACCCAGGACCAAAATGGCTGGTTTGGAGGGTGGAGTCTATGGCAGTGTACCTGTCTGAGGTCCCACCCCTCCTCAAACCTCACCCTCTTCAGGCTCCATCCCTCAAACCTCCAGGAATTTCCCATCTGGAGTTGGCAACCCTATCAGGACTGGCCCCAATGTGTTTTCTCCCAAAGGCCAAAGTAGGTGACAGGACCAAGCTTAGTTGCCTACCAACAGGCACTGAGGGGAATGTAGGGTTGCCAGCTCTAAGGAGGGAAATACCTGGAGGTTTGGGGGGTGGATTCTGTAGAGGGCCGGCCGACGGAGGCCTCGGCCTTCTGTCGCCCGCCTTGCCCCCCCAATCTCGGCCCGGGCGACCGCGGCTCC
>NW_015173131.1:1291184-1321907 GCF_001447785.1 Gekko japonicus
CAGCAGGGGGTTGAAGAGAATGGTTTGATGGCTGCTGGGCCAAGATTGGCAACAATAGTTCCCCAGGAGCCCCATCGTAAATGCACCAAACAATTCCTAAAGGTTTTCCAAAACACTACTCTGTCAATAAATTGCAACACTTTGGATTAGCACCAAAGCTTTAAGATCTCTCCAGCTGTCACCTGGAGACTGGCAACAGCTTGTCTGGAGTGTGGGCAGTATGGCATTGTATCTGTCTGAGGTCCCCCCTCTTCCTCCTCCTCCTCAGACCCCACCCTCAGCAGGCTTCATCCCTAAAATATCCTGGAAGTTTCCAACCTGGAGTTGGCAACCCTATGTCCTTTCCTGGCTACCATCAGCCAACCTTTATCTGCCTGTCTGTCTTAAGTTTTACAACCCCCCCACAGGCTCTGCCTAGGGAAAGGGCTGCCTTTCCCTGCAGTGGTAACCAGAGCAGCTGACATCATTCGCTCCCCTATGAGGTATGTTATGCAACTGAAAATTCCAACTGCCTTGTGGGGGGGGTGAGTTTGAGGTGTGGAATGGAGTGAGGTCCAATCAGCTTCCATATGCAAATGACCTTGGAACGCTGGGCGGGACTGCACAAAGCAGCCAGTCAACCCAGCCAGTGTCTTCTGAGTGGCAGTTCTTCCGGCCTAACACTAAAGGGGCCAAATTTAGAATGTTCAATATAGAACGTTGCTATTCAATTATAATAAGGGAGAGATGTAATGCCTGTGTGTGTCTGTTAAGTGCCATCAAGTCACTTCCGATTTATGGGGACTGTTAATTCAAACCTTCGTAGTGTCCCGTCGTTAACAGCCTTGCTCAGGTCTTGCAAACTGAGGGCCCTGGCTTCCTTGATTGAGTCAATTTATCTCATGTTGGGTCTGCTCGTTTTCCTATTACATGCATCAAATAACTAGACTTTCTTTTTGCAGCCATTCTCATCAGCAACTGGACATCCTTTTGGCTTTGATCATGTGATGCCTAGATAGGTTCTTTTATATATTTCATAAAAGTATTTCATACCCTTATATATTATATATTATAATTTAAACAAAAAATAAGGTTACATTCCATCTGTATAACCAACAAATTAAACTTAATCCAGATCCAGTTTGTATTCTCTTCTTTTTCTTATTCCCATATCCTACCCACATATGAAACCACCATACAACTCCCTTTAAATCATGTTCTGACCATTAATACATCCTTTAATTCTTCAATAATTTGTTCCTCATTCTTCTAACTTCTGTTCTATACGCTCAGTCTCTATTATTCTATCTTCTTCTATACCTAACAAGGAAAGCTGTACAGGGTTGCCTCTGATACTAGGGGCTGAAGAGGAACTCCTTCAGAAGGAGGATGCCCCTCCTCTCTGCTACCAGAGGTCTTTGGGGGAGCACACCCTCCACCTCCTTACCATGCCCTCTAGTTATAACAATTCTACTTCTGTATTGGTTATCACTTTGTATACTATTACTGAATAGTTGTCGCTTAAGATATAGTTCTAAATTCCCTTCTTATACTCATTTAATTGCTCTCAACATGATTTATTATACTGTTTGCCTAAACAAAGTATCTCCTTTCAAACGCCTCCATCTATTTGTTAAATCACTGCTTCCAATAGCTTCTTCCCAGTATTCTTGTTGTGTGCTGTGAAAGTTTTGCCATTTAAGTTGACAGTAGGTGGCCTAGTGCAAGCCATCTGTATTGAATTCCATGTTCTCTCAGTGTCCTTGCTGTATCTCGAATCTTCCTTCGCGTGAGAAGTACCTCAGCTGGGACGTCGCCAAATAGAAAAACAATCGTGTCTTCAGGCCACAGACCCTCTTTTTCTCTTGCAGTTTTAAAAAGTTTATTTTTGATCTCTACCTCTGTGAATTCAATCAGGATATCTGGTGTGGCATCTTCAGGAGCTCTTTTTGACACGTTTAAACAGAAGGCATAGGTGATGATTCTTTCGGAGGTCTCTGATTCCCCTGCTGAATGAAGTATCTGCCACAGCCATTTATTTAAAGATGCAGTGAGATCTTCTGTTTTGGTAAAGTTTAATGAGACCCCACGGAGTTTGGCCTTCCTTTCTCTTAGTTTAATCTCTTGGAGTATGATTCTATTTTTGGACCAAGCCTCAAAATCCTTTACCTCCTTCATTTTGTCTGCTGTTTTCTTCGCATTCTGGTATGCTGCTTCAGCTTTCTTCTCCGTCATCCTCATTGTTGTGGTGAGTTCATCGAGTTTCTTATTTATCGGCTCTATTGTTTGTTTGAGCTGGCCAAATTCTTTTTTCAATTGTCCGACATCTCAGCTCAAAGTCTTTATTTCATTTTTAAGTTCATCTTTTATCTCTGTCAAAGCATGCAGAATCATGGTCTGGTAACGTGAGTCAGAATTGTTTCCTCCCATCGCTATATCCTCTGGCAGAAACATCTCTTCTGAGTCTGTATTAGTCTTCCAAGGGGGTGTGTAGGGGGGGTTGCCCCCTTCTTCCCCCTAGTCCTTTCCATACCCGGCATTAAAGTTTGTTTCTAAATTAGTTTTGTTTTTTGAGAGCAGATTTGATATTCCTCAGTGGGAATAGTAGACATGTGAGAGGGATGCAGCCAGCTAGAAGCTCAGCCACCATGCCCCCCTGCCTAGATAGGTTCTATTGACTACTTAGGGTTTGCTGTTCATAGGTAGAAAGCTGGTGTGGTGTAGTGGTTAAGAGTGGTTAAGCTTTGATTTCCCACTCCTCCACATGAAGCCTTCTAGTTTTTGGAATATAGCTAATTTCTACTGCTTCTATTACAGACTGGTAATTTTGTAATTGAATCAAGTAAATACAGACAATAAGATTTTTAGACTTTTACAATTCTACGAAATCTGTTTCCTTCCTTTATCTTTATTCTTTGTATATTTCCATTTGACTTTCAGGACTTTTGGGACTGCCTCCCCTAATTCTGATTCAGAGTCTTCTTCTGGATTACTCCTCGCTGTTGATTCGGATTCTTCTGTCCCATGTGTGCTGCTGTTTTCTTTGATGTTTTGTTCCTCTGCTGTATCTTTTTTATTCGCTGGTCTTTGTTGCTGTTCCAAGAACAGCTTCGCTTTTAAAACAGAGTCTATCTTTTCTTTTTTATCCTTGTAGTTGAAGACCAATCCTTTGGCACAACAGGAAGGGACAGGTTTGTGGACGTGTTGCATTGTATATCAAAGAGGGCATAGAATCAAATAAATTAGAAAATATCAGGGGAATTAACTCCCCAACAGAAGTTATATTCGTGGAAATACTGGGCCCTAAGGGTTACTTAAAAGTGGGGGTGTACTATCGCCCACGTGACCAAACCTTTGAGGATTATCTTGAGATGGAGAAGGAAATAATGGAGGTGACTAAAACAGATTATGTTATTATATTAGGAGACTACCCTCACATTGACTGGATAAAGATGTGCTTAAGTCATGCTGTAGGAATGAGATTCCTAGACATTGTAAATGACTGCACACTGGAACAGTTGTCATAGAGTCAAACAAAGGGTCAGTGATCTTGGACTTGGTTCTGAGTGGGTCTCAAGACCTGGCGAGAAATGTAGGGGTTGTTATACCAGTTGGGAACAGTGACCACGATGCTGTTAAACTCAGCATTCGTATCAATTTCATGTCACCTACTGCCAGATCCTTTAACTGGAGATGCTGGGGATCGAACCTGGGACCTTCTGTATGCCAAGCATATGCTCTACCACTGAGCCACAGCCCCACTCCAACCCGAGGTGTGAGATGGTTATGACTCTCTGTCAGTTTTCAAAGAGACGACAAGGGTGGCGAGTGTGACGTCCCAACCCACATATAACCCATAACCTGAATAAGAGAGAGAGGTTGAATAAGAGAAGTTGTAGAAGGTGGTAGGCACTCTGTGTGAGTGGAAAAGGGGCATCACGCCATGCCATGCCACTGTTTTCAGGATGTGAGTCTAAAGAACTGAGTCAAATTGAAGTGACAGGAGATGAAGTTCTAGACTTATTGGGGAAATAAAAAAACTGATAAGTCTCCAGGTCCTGATGGCATACACCCAAGAGTTCACAGGGAACTCAAATGTGACCTGTACATGTAACCTATCACTAAATTCAGCCACTGTACCAGAAGACTGGAGAGCAGCAAATATTACACCAATTTTTAAATAGGAGTCTAGATCAGAGGTGTCGAACTCATTTGCTATGAGGGCTGGATCTGACATAAATGTCACTTTGTTGGGCCGGGCACTGTGTGTCATAAAACAATGCCAGGTACCAGAGATATAAACTGTATAAACTGTATAAAGGACAGCAGCTGGTAAGCTTTGAGTCATTGTATTCTCACTGCAAGACCCCATGGGCTGGGGTGTGTGTGCAAAGGAAAACCTGTATGGGCGCACTGGAGAGCCAGCAGTACAGCACTGGGCAGACACTCTCATGAGCTGTTGTAGATTTTCCAGGTTGTATGGCTGTGGTCTTGGCATTGTAGGACCTGACATTTCGCCAGTAGCTGTGACTGGCATCCTCAGAGGTATAACACAGAAAGATGGAGTACTCTCTGTGTCAAGATGAGAAGAAAAATGGTAAGCAGGTAATTTCTATCTACTCAGGAAGGTGGGGTAGGGCTGAGTCATTATCTTGTAGGAGTTCCCCAGACTGTGAACATGCTAATGGAGGAGCTTTCCTGAGGAGGTTCTTTTGTATATGGATTGTTTCCTGAGGAGGTTTCCTGTTTCCTGAGGAGGTTCTTTTGCATGTGGATTGGCTGTTGAAATTCTAATCTTATCTGTAGTGCTATTGTCAGATGTAAAGTGGTTTTCAGGACAGTAAACCATGCCCTATTTATTTTTAAGCTCTCTTCTTTCCTGTTGAAATTGTGTTTATGTTTATGAATTTCAATGGCTTCCCTGTGTAATCTGACATGGTAACTGGCTTTACATCTGACAATAGGCTTTACATCTGACAATAGCACCGCAGCCCTTTTCTGTACTTCTAGCTCTGCAACCCTCTAATAGAAGAAGAAGAAAAGAAGAGATTGGATTTATACCCCGCCCTTCACTTGGAGTCTCAGAGTGGCTTACAAACTCCTTTCCCTTCCCCTCCCCACAACAGACACCCTGTGAGGTGGGTGGGGCTGAGAGAACTCTGACACAAACTGCTCTTTTTCAAGGACAGCTGTGCCAGAGCTTGTGACTGACCCAAGGTCACATCAGCAGGTCCAAGTGGAGGAGTGGGGAATCAAACCCGGTTCTCCCAGATTAGAGTCTGCGCACTTAACCACTACACCAAACTGGCTCTAATAATATATTATTAAGGGTTTGGAGCACCTTCCGTATGAGGAAAGACTGAAGAGTCTGGGACTTCTTACTTTAGAAAAGAGACAACTAAGGGGAGACATGATAAAGGGTTATAAAATTATGCATGAGGTAGAGAGAGCTGACCAAGAGATTCCCTCCCCTTCCCAAAATACTAGAATTTGAGGGTATCCAAAGAAGCTGATGGACAGTAGATTCAGGACAGACAAAAGGAAATAATTCTTTACACAGAAAATGATTAAAATGTGGAATTTGGTGTCAGAAGATGTAGTGATGACAGAATAGACAGCTTTAAAAGGGGATTAGATAGATTCATGGATTATAGGTCTATCAGTGGCTGCTTGCCATGGTGAATGAGGGGAACCTCCATATTCAGAGGCAATCCACCTCTGAATTCCAATGCTAGGAGGCAACATCAGGGGAATGTCTCGGCGACTGTGCCCTGTTGTTGGCCCTCCATAGGAACTGGTTGGTGTGTGAGACAGGATGCTGGACTAGATGGATCACTGGTCTGATCCAGAAGGGCTCTTCTTATGTTTTTAAGTTTGCAGAAATACGTCTAGTGTTGTTGTTGTTTTTAATGTGGGGGATATCTCCCAGTCTCCAGTGGGCATATGGAAACCCTAGCTTGAATCTACAAACCTTTTTGTCCTGCAGGTTTCTTCTTCTCAGCATTCCTAAGAGTTCACCTTCTTCCAATTCTTCATTGTCTGATTTTTTTTTAACTATGTGCAGACAGGAAAGAACTTAACAAGCAAGCATGGACTTCATTTTACTTGAACTGCTTCTGATATGCATAGGCATTTTATTGATTATTTTCTTCACCATTTACTTCCTGTGGCCTTCAGTGCTGCTTAAGTTTGGGATATGGTAAGTCATTATCTAGGACAGTTTCTGGGAAATTTTTTCAGGCCTTGTTGATGGGCCAAAAGCTCCTTCATCAAATAGTGCTATGAATATGTGATTATTGGCACATGTGCAGAATTGTGGGCCATGCTACAGTTATGATGTTTGGTTATTTGATAATTGTGACTGTGAAACCTTTGCTTCTAGTGATGTTGCCCAGATCTGACCCTGTGCTAGGCCTGTCACATCTGTGTCCCCTACACATGCACATTCAAAACACAAGACTGGATGCATACACAACTCCACATTTTGGCAAAGTAAATCTCAGACAAAAAAAAGATAGGAAAAAGAAGCCTTCCTTTCAACGTGAAAAGATATGCATTTCCCTTCACATCTGACATCCTGAGGCCAAACATTTTTGAGGTCCCCACATTCCTGGCATTCCTAAAGTCAAGTGCTTGGGAGGGTGCTGTCCCATCCCTCTGGTCTAATGTAACCCAAACAATTTGGGGTGGGTGGGGTGAAATCATAGCTAATATTAATGAGGGTCAGGGGGATAGGTAACAGTGTCGGGGAGGCAGTGATCTATTTATCAGATACCCTGGTCCCATGACATGCAGGGGTTTATGGGTGAAGCACCAGTACTTGGAATTTAGTTTGCAAACAGACTGACAACCAGTGTAGAGTTGCACAAAACATGAGATATATTTGCCTAAATGGTGCATCTGCAAGCGAGCTGCAGCATCTTGCTTCAGCTGAACCCAAACCATCTTCATAGATTTTATAACTAAGCCTCCAGAAGTAGCTGTTGCAGTGCCTAGTTGCTGTGATCAAGAAGATGCAGTGGAGGAAGCGGAAACTAACTTCAGATGTGATGATGTTGTTGGGAAGACTGATCTCTTGAAATGGATTGATTTATCAACTTGGGATGGAGTTTGGCTCTCTTTAGCCAGTGATACTAGGAGCTTAGGCGTTGTATCAGTTACTCAGAGTGACTTTCTTCATCTTTACCAAGTTGGTAACTTGCTCTCCTTCTGGACCCAGCTTACCTGGTCACACTGATACAGTCTTGAAAATCCTCTACACTACATATTCCAAATCTGACTGCCCTTCCAGAAAATGTGAAAGCTTTAGTTTGTGTAGCATGAGCTGCCTTAGTTTTGGCTTGAACTCTGTGCATATGATGTTAGTTTTAGGGCCAGTATAATGTGCTCTGGCTACTTTCATGCTTCCTTTTTAAAAAACATTTTTATTGCTTTTTATCTCTACAAATTACAAAGAGGGGTGTTCTAAACTAAAATACAGAGTAAACAAGGATCATATAACAGTCTATACATTCGTTTTTTGGTATTTCCCTGTTGTTTAGCTTCCAGGATCAATTCCAGATGCTGTTTCTTACCTAGAAAGCTCTTCATGGCCAGGGCCAACTCAAGGTTGCCCTGAGCACCCTCCTCCCATGTCACCTCAAGGTGAACACAATAATAGGCACTAGCCATGGCCATTGCTTCCCCCAGCCCCATTGCCACCATCTGCCTCTTGGGTTACTTGGGTGGTGAACCAGCGTAGATCAAGGACTGGGGCTGGCATATCTGACAGACTGTTTCTCCTTCCCCATTCCCATATACCAGTTTTGGCCTGTGAAGCAATCCCTGTTCATGGCGCCATCTTTCAGATGCCACACACTTTAGATGCCCAGTCAGGCTCTTTCTAGCATAGCACTCAGTTTAGGAATGAGCTCCCAGAATTCATCTGGAGGGGATCTCTATGCCTGCATTAGGGGTGTGCAGTCAGGTTCTGCTGACCCAATATAATCCTTTATATTTGCGGCATTGGATCGGATCAGCAATATCTGGTAGCACTTAAGGCCTCTCCAAAATTCCAGGTTCTGATATTTCACTCCTGATACATTTGAGAAATGAGAATTGTGTCACAAAGGCAGCAAATGTCTAGGAGGAGTGAGCATGTCCCAGCTGGTCCACATTTCATTGGCCGTTCAAACTGTAAAGGGTCATTATTTTCAACAGGTGGTAGGCATGGCTTCTGTCTCCCTTCCCCCCCCCCCCGCTTCTGCTGCCTCTTGGAAGGGGGAACTTCAAAAATTGCCATTTTAATTTTTTTTGGTTAAGTTCAGAAAGGGCATGATTACTGTTTGCACTGAATTGGAAGCATTTCTTCCAACATTTATTAAAATGGATTCAAAAGGGTTCCCCCCCCCCCCCCCCCCGGCACAACTTTCTGGAATGACCCGATATGAAAATGATAATTATGCCCTTCCCAACTTTCTGATGTGGAATTAAAATAATAATTTTTGAAGTGCACACCCTTAGCCTGTATGGCTGGGTAGTTTCAAAGTTATGGCCAGTCACTTTTGATAATCAAGGTTCTGCAGTGTTATTTTTTATACTTTTGTGAAACCTTGATAGTGGCATCTGCTGAAACTGCTGAGTTTGTAATGTAATTTTTCTTGGCATCTGCCTTGACCTCTGAGGAAAAAGTGGGTCAGAAATAAACAAATAAATAGGGCAAGTGTGAGCCAGGGCCAGTGTCAAGTGCTTCTTTGGTGGTGGGGAAGTGTATGTGCATGGGGGGCATAAACACAGGAAGATGATGCTTGGGCTGCGATCACACACACTAAGGCTGCGATCACACACACTAAATAATCCACTTTCAATGCACTTTCAATGCACTTTCAATGCACTTTCAAACTGGATTTTGCCAGTTCACACAGTAAGTGGATTGTTGAATGTGTGTGATTGCAGCCTAGATAATCCACTTCCAATGCACTTTCTAACTAGATTTTACTATGTGTGGACTGGCAAAATCCAGTTTGAAAGTGCATTGAAAGTGGATTATTTCACAGCCAGACGAGCGAAATACCCTGAGCCTACTCTTGAGGGGGATCCTAAGACTTGATCACCTTCCACAGGAAATTAGGTGTCAGGGGGAAAAGAGTCCTAATTTAGCATAGTATTTTTAAAAAACATTATTTATAACATTTTTATGCCACCTTTTCACCCAATTAGGGACCCTAAAGCAGTGAACATAAAAACATTACAATATTTGAACAATGAAAAACAACATTCAAACTTATAAAATAATTCAATAAAATTAAAAATCACAGAAAGAAACAGCACCAAAATCAGGGAGGAGGACCAATAACCATTACAGGGGGGGAGGTGATAAACGCTAGAGAAATATACAAAAAATGATGGCCACGATATGCTGTTCGATGGATCTTTGACCATAATAAACTAATTGATTGATTGATGGCCACGATGAGGTCCTGCCCATTTATCTTGTCCTCTTTGCTTTTAGGTATGGTCGACAGAGAACTGGGTTGCAAGTGAGATATGCTGAGCATAATGGCTACAGGTTCAGTTACGTGTCCTGTGGGAAGCCTGGCCTTCAGCCTTCCATTCTGATGCTACATGGGCTCACACTTAACAAAGACATGTGGTTAATTACCCTCTTGGTAAGTTTAAACTTTTTTGGGAAGCAGATAATGCTGTTGTTACTGAGGAGCATTGTTGAGGTACCAATGGACAAGGAGAGATTCACCCTAGGCAGCTAGCTCCAGTATGTTAGGGACCTGCATTCAGAGGTGTTCAGTGCTGAAAGCATTCTGCCTGTTCATGACCTCACCCAACAAACAAACACATTTTTAACCTTTATGGATTGAACAGGAGAAGTTGGAAATGTGTAAGTTGCCATATCTGATGATGCTTCGGCAACCAACGGGTAGCAGACGGTTCTAGTCGTTGGGGCGGGGGGACATCAGTTCCTGTCCTTACTCTGGGTGTTTTTTTCTTCACCTCTGCCTTGCTCATCCACTCCTACGTCCATGCACTGCCTTCCTCTTCAGCTTCAACATTAAACTGTACCATGAACAGTTGTCAGAAAGTTCTCACAGACATAGGATTACATTAGAAGTGAAATTTAAGCTTTGATTATATCACACACACACACACAACCTTTGTTGGCATGAAGCTTTGATTATATCATTACAGTCAGGGGTCATTTTGGGGGGGACGCGGGGGGACGCCATCCCCCCGGGTGAGGTGCGGGAGGGCGGGGCCTGGAGCTCCCTGCTGGTGCCCGCTGGAGGTCGCCGCCGGCTGTGGGGAGGACACACTTCCGGTGATGTCAGGGGGTGTGGCATATGCTAATGGGTTATGCTAATGAGTCCCCCTAGTTCTTTTTCTACGAAATGACCCCTGATACAGTGTATAAAGTGTGTGTGTGATCATAGGGCTGCCAGCCTCCAGGGGGTGGCTAGGGATCTCTTGGGATCACAGCTGATCTCCAGGCAAGAGAGATGAGTTCCCTTGGAGGAAATGGCAGATTTGGAGGGCAGGCTCTATGGAATCATCCCTGCTGAGATCCCTCCCCTCCCCAAATTCTGCCTTCCCCAGGCTCCACCCCCAAAATCTCCACGAATTTCACATGACAGAGGTGGCAACCCTAGATCATATTCTTCAATAACATATGCTTCCTGCTTATCTTCTCGGAACATGCTTTGAACTTTGAAAATATCTCCTTTCCATATACGAGCTTCATTTTTCTAAAACAACTTAAACGTCCTTTTGATTTTGAGAGGGAAATTAATCCCCCCCCCAGTTTTATCAGATTTGTATGAGAACCAGTGCAGTGTAGTGGTTAGCATGCTGGATTAGGATCTAGGAAACCCAGGTTTGAATCCCCACTCGTGCCATGGAAGCTTGCTGGGTGTGGTTGGGCCAGTCATGTACTCTCAGCCTACCTACCTCACAGGGTTGTTGTGAGGATAAAATGGAGGAGAGGAGAGAATGATGCAAACTGCTTTGGGTTCCCACTGGGGAGAAAGGCAGGGTATAAATGATGTTTTATTTATATATATATATATATATATACACACACACACACACACACACACACACACACACTTGGAAATGTGCCACTTTATAGGTATGTTCAACCCTCCCCCCCCAAGTTAAAAAGTCTTATTAGTGAAGATCCCTGAGCCTTTAGCAGTCCAAAAAATTACTGAATGAAAAACCCAAATATAGGTGGAGGCAGTGACAAAGGGATGTAATATGTCCCAACAATTTCATGATAATGAGGCTGATATGTATTACCTGTGCTTTCACTTCTTGAGACCCTCATTTCTGGTATTTTTTTTCCCCCCTTAAGTTTTTCCCTAAGAACATCCATGTGGTTGCTGTTGATATGCCTGGTCATGGGGATACCACTTGCTTGCCAGGAGATAGCTATACTGCCTCTGATCAGCTTAAAAGGTTACACCAGGTAAGGCCTCTCTCTAGATCAACGATTCCTCAACATGGTGCTCATGGGCGCTATGACACCCACTGGAAGGTTTCTCACTGCCCATTTGCTTCTTCCCCAGAGCACCTCTTCCCCAAAGCAAATAGCTGGTGCTGACTTTCCTCCACCCCATTGTAGCAGGAAGTGTTTCAGAAGGGCCCAGGAGGAGCCTTTGGCTGTGATCACACGGGCAGTTTGGCCTGACACGGCCACTCCTCCCCCCTCCGGATCAAATGGGCGCAGTCAGACAGCCACATCTGTCAGGTGTCCCCCAGCCATACTTTCCCCATCATAGGATGACTTGGAGCCGGGTTAAAAAGGCACCACATCACAAGTGGTGTTTTAGGTTCCCCATGCAGTCATTGCGCATGGCCAGATGTCTGAGCACAGGGGAGCGCGTGCAGAATGGACTTGGCAGTCTGAACCTGCAGATCTGTTCTGCCGTGTGCATGAATTTTGGAATTTTTTTTGCACTGCACTCTGTGGATGAGGTGCTGTAATAACGTGAATGCTTTACCACGGGATGTCTCCATGGTTAACCCGCAGCAGGGTGTGCTGTGTGGCTGATATGTCCCACAACACTTTAAACCGGTTCAATTAGAGGTGGCACCATATCGCACCAAGCCGCCAATATGGCCACGGCCATTGTGTCTGCAGGGAGCAAGCATTCAGAAACAGCTGTCCCCATCATAAGATGAGGCTGGCTGGAATCTCCCAACATTTTATGATTGGTCCCATTACCCTGTGCTGTGGCAGCCATTTTGTGATTGCATCTGATCCCCAAGGCAGCCATTTTATGGTGGCTCCCACTTTCAATTCTTAAAGTTCGAGAAGTGCCCACAGGCTCAACAAAACTGGGGACCTCTGCTCTAGAGGTATTCAGATGTTTTCAGATTAGGTAGTGTTAAGTCCGTACTTAACAAAGTAGTCAGAGAGTGATTTCAGCAAAACTCAGCTCGACAATCAACTTCTCCAACACGGTACAACTCCTCATAGCCCGAACAGCTTGTCCATTTCAGCTGCTCGGTATTTAAACATTCCGGGCTAATGTAGCCACACCTACTATACAAGTTCCAACCTATCAGGTTGTTCGCATAATAGCCCAATCACAACGTTCCCACCACAGACCGTTCAAATGTGATTGGACACAATACTTTTCGGCGCGAATCCTAGCCGACGTCTGAAGCTTAGCATAGCTTCTCTATGGGATGATTCACACTTCATCCCCATGCATTCAGGGCAGCATCTGAATACATTACAGGTAGAGTGCTTGCTTTTTGGCCAGAGATTTTTGCAGATCAGCTAAAGGTTGAAATTATTATGACTGTGGTTGCATGAACCCACATAAAGAAGCGGCTAAGAGGAACCCTGCTAAGGGGAATAGTTTTTTATCACCTGGTTTTCTGCCAGCCTTATTGGTCATAAAATCTTGCACCTGTTTGTAGACCCAAGTATGATTAATAATGATCTCCCTGTAGCAATAATCTCATTTGAGGGGCCAGATACTTGAAGGCTGGTGGTTGAGCATCTTCTCTAGAGTATTTGGACCAAGTTAGATTTGGATTAATACCCAGTTTTAAAACTGAAGCTGCCTTGGTCACCTTATAAATGACTGGTGCTGGTGATATGCATGGGGATGGAGTTCCTTTTGAGACTCTATAATATACTGGGTTCAGACGTGTGTAAGCGATTAGCTCATAGTTTACTGGCAAAACACAAATCAACTTGCAGGTCCGTGACCCTGCTTAAATCTGTGAAACACACCACACCAAACACACACCCCACTTCCCATGATAGGCTATTTACATGGTGGCTATCCATCATAGGCTGGGCGTAGGATCCGAGGTGGCCGATAGGCTAGTTCTCGGTTCCTTGCCTGCTATTGTTATAGAACCTTAAGCTGCGCTTGGTCACCTGACCACGTGAGAACCCAAGCGCATGTGTAGTTTATCTTAATACACAACAGACTCATTGGCTGCAGCCTGCTTTGCAGTTCATAATATTATCAAGCACGGTATCCTTCTGGACTGATGAGCTGAAATGAATATTGTGGGGACTTGCACTCTGGTGGTTTAATTCTTATCTGGCTGATTGGTTCCAGAAGATGGTCCTGGGGGGTGCAGATGAATGTTTCCATTGATATTAATATTATTGTAAGTAAATCAATAAGATAGCCTAAGGTTCAATCACTCACACTAAATCTCTATTCAGTGTCCCTCTTTGGGTGTCAACATTGCAATGTTTTGTCCAAGTGGGACCCATCCTGAGAACAGTTCTAGTGTGAATAACAGTATCTTTGTCTCATTGCCAATCCACTTCCATACATGCCTAATTCTCAGATATACAGAGCCAAGGTCTTTCCCTTGTTTGTTGATTGCATGTGATGCCATGGCTCCTGACTCCAAAGCAAGGTGGTTTATATTGGGTTAAATGTAAAAAAAACAAAAAACATTTGCCTTGGAAGCACAGAAGGGTTATGCAGTATCCCTGATCCTCCACATTTCCTGGTTAAGGGGAAAATGCTGTTCAAACAAATTACAAAGATGATTTGACTCCAATGGTAACAAGAGAAATAATTTTTTTCTTACAAAAATAGAAGCATATCTTACATGGCATATTCATCTAGGTATTGTGAAGGGATAAACTTCAAAAAGTTAACTTGTGCCCTGACCTGGATAGCCCAGGCAAGCACAATCTCAGCAGATCTTGGAAGCTAAGCAGGGCCGACCCTGGCAAGTATTTGGATGGGAGACCTCCAAAGAATACCACGGCGAGGAGGCAGAGGCAGGCTGTATCAAGCCACTTCTCTGAACGTCCTCCATGCCCCAGTAGGAGTCACCAGAGGTTGCCATGACTTCCAGGCATGGGAACACACACATACACAAAATGCAAAAATACCCCCCCCCCAAGAACTTGACTTGCTACAGCTCCAAGCCCGTGTAAAAGAGAAGGAGAATTCCTGAGTTAGAGAATTCTCTTAACTCTTTCCAGATCCTCCTGCATGCAGAGTTACAATAGCCAACAGTTTATGTCCTGCTTTGCAGGTATTCTGGGAACATCTGATTGGCCACTGTTTGAAGCAGGATGCCGGATGAGATGAACTTGTTTGTCTGTTGCATAAGCTTCTCATGTTCCCTTTGTTTATGCTTCTTATTTCAGTTTGTGGAGTGCATTGGTCTGAACAGAAAGCCTTTTCACCTGGTTGGCATCTCCATGGGTGGACTGTTTGCTGGGCTTTATGCTGCTAACTATCCATCTGAAGTCTGTGGCTTGTCTCTCCTTTGCCCAGTTGGTGAGTGTCTAAATCCACTTCAGGGAAACCCATTGCTGCTTCAGCACTTGAGAAGATATTGGAGGGAGGGGGGACAAGAGCTCCTGGGGCTCTGGACTGGGGCATCAAAGCAGTTTTTGAAAAACTACAGCTGCTCCTAAAATGGCTTTGGTGGCCATCCCATGGCCACCATCACGTTTAGTTGTGCCCTCGGAAAGTAGTGGCCAGGATATCTGCTCCTGTCTACATAGGATTGCTAGATCCATATTGGGAAAGTCAGCAACGGTGGCCCATTCTGCACCCAGCATTTGCTCCGCTGTTTTACTAAACCCACGTTGGGACAGAAATTCCCCTCTACATTGCATGCCACTTTCACTCTCTTTGATTGTCGGATTTTATGACAGTTTTAAGTATTGACAGGCAGGAGGCGATGATCAATAACGAGGCTTTTATTCATAACACTGCTCAGCCCTGATCTGCTCTGATAAGAGCGGCACCCAAACTGATGTTTGGAATCAGACAAGTCTGTGGCAATGCCATGGTGAACAGCGTCGGTGCGGCATGACGTGTGACTCTGAGCACTTAAACGCAGTTCATGAAGAGAAATGTTGACGGCCTCCACTCTCAGTGCTTCTTCGAGTGCTGATTTATAAGTGAATTCTTTTTTGTAAAAGAAGTGCTCGCCTGATGCTGTCGTCTCTAAGGCCGCAGAGCAAACGATCCATCAGGGCTGACTTTAAATTCGGGAACTGGCAGTCACGAGCAGCCATTCTCAATGTGGCAATGTATTCCGTGACAGACTCGTTCTCTTTCTGGCTTCGTTGGTGGAAAGCATATCGGTGTACGGCAGCAGACGTCTTAGGCGTGAAATAGCTGTTGAGCTGTTCCTCAATGACGCTGAGGGATGTCTCCAGTAATATAGGTAAAAGGTAAAGGTTCCCTTGCTCGAAAGCCAGTCGAGTCCGACTCTAGGGTTGCAGTGCTCATCTCCGTTTCAAAGCCGAAGAGCCAGCGCTGTCCGAAGACATTTCCGTGGTCATGTGGCCGGCAGGACTAAACACCAAGGCGCACGGAACGCTGTTACCTTCCCACTGAAGTGGTACCTATTTATCTACTTGCAATTTCTTGCTTTCGAACTGCTAGGTTGGCAGGAGCTGGAACTAGAGACGGGAACTCACCCCATCATGCGGCACACTCGGGTCTCGAACTGCTGAACTACTGACCTTCCACAGCCTGCAGTTCAGCATCTTAACCACTTGAGCCACCACAGCTCCTCCCAGTAATATAGACAGAGCTACTAAGTCCCGAGCAATGTCGAATACTGCCTGGCTGCAGGTACTCAAAAAGGTGGCGTGGCAGACATTGTCTCCTTCAAAACAGTCGAGGTAGGATTCCCAGTTCCCAACCTTGGGGTCGAACGGTTCGATATGGCCCTTGGATGCCATGCCCGTAGTGATTCAGCTCTAGGCACCCTCAGTGATTTCAGTCTGGGCAGGCAGAGAGTGACTTCCCTGTTTGGTTAGGCCTGGGATCCTATCCTCGTCGCCAATTTTAAGTACTGACAGGCAGGAGGCGATGATCAATAACGAGGCTTTTATTCATAACATTGCTCAGCTCTAATCTGCTCTGTTAAGAGCGGCACCCATACTTATACCATTCCAGTACTGAACTATATACAATGTTGCTACTTCTGTGAGCTCTGATGGACCTAAATGGAGCCTCCTGATTGGGTACACTGTCTGGCTTCAGGACCACTAGAAGGTCTTTATTAGGTGGCCAATCAAAAATGGAGGAACTAGAATGCACAAACCATTACACAACAGTTTAAGCATAACTCAGAACATAGCAGGCAGTGTCCAGACTGCATGCCGCTTTCACTTTGTTTGGTCTCTTGGTTTTATGGTTACTGTCTGCATAGATTTATGGCCATTTTATGGCCATTCAGGGGTGACTCTGCAGTCAGTACTGTGTTGGTCCGGGGTATTTGAATGTGGTTTTGAGCCGCATCTTTTTCTGTTCCAATGTGGGTTTGGTAAAACAACAGCCCTCCTCTTCTGGGGACCATCCGGGCCCTGAGTGGTGGCCCGGGGAGCGTGCCGGGGACGGTGCTTGGGTGCCGGCTGGGAGTCGGGACTGGTCGGGACAGTTGGAGCACCAGCCTTGGTGGAGTCTGCAGCCATCTGGCCTGGAGGCCTTGCTTGGGATCGTCTGTGCGAGCCAGAGCCTGCAGGGACTGTGTAGTGTGGTTGAAGAGCAAGGAAAAGCCGAAGACAATCGGGGCCCTCTAGTGGTGAGTGGTGGGACTTTTTAGACTGATAGAACTGGATTTAATACTGCCTGGCAAAAGTGTGTGTTTGTGGAAGGATGAGTGAGGGTGGCTGTGGATTTTGACTGCTAGTGGGCGAATGCTGGGTGGTTGTGCTGTGTGATTGTAACTACTAGGGACAGGGACTGGAATTGTTGTATTTGTAGCTATAGGTGTTATAGCTGTTCTTAGTAGTTGTATTGTTATTTGATGATTTGTTGGGGGATAACAGCACCTTGTAATTTACTAGCAGTTCAGGAGCAGTAGAACTCTCCTGTCGTCTTTGGTTTGGTGGTCTGACGTTTAACGGAGACGGCCAATGTGACTTAAAGATGTCCGAACAGCAGATTACGGTGCTCTTGGGGAAGGGGAAGTTTAGCGGTGGGTCTAGGCAGCATAGGAAGGGAAGGACGCAGAGATATAGAATGGCTCGGTGCCCTTCCAGCCTACGACCCATCCCAAGGGTAGCTGGCAGTGGGGCCAGGATTCATAACCTCCCTCCGTCATTGGTATTGTGCAGCACCAGGTCTATCAACAACAAAACCTCAATCCTTCGGGATTTTGTGATTGAACAACAGGCAGACCTGGCATGCGTGACCGAGATCTGGGCGAGGGAGGGAGAGACAGTGGCTCTCACCCAAATGACCCCGCCGGGCTACTCAGTCCTTTACCAATTGCGGACTAGGGGGCAGGGGGGAGGAGTGGCACTTTTCATTTGGGAGACTTACTCCTTCAGGGCGCTCCCGAGTGCTGAGATCGCAGGCTTGGAATGTGTCAGCATGATGCTGGAAGCTGAGGAGAGCTTGGCAATTTGGTTGGTGTACCAACCGCCTAATGCACCGGCCAATAGCCTGCCGTCCCTGCTGGAGGCCGTATCAGGCTGGGCGTTGGATCACCCTAGACTGATTGTCCTGGGTGATTTCAACGTCCATGCTGAGGACGCGACCTCCAGCCGGGCTACGGACCTAGTGTCATCCATGGTGGCGCTGGGGCTCTCGCAATTTGTATCGGCCCCCATGCATTGGGCCGATCACATGCCCGATTTGATCTTTGCGGCGGGAGTGAGGGTGGACCGGATCACTGCTGAGACAGTGCCATAGTCGGACCACCTGACCTTGAGGGCCCGTCTGAATGTACCACCTATGAGGGCGGCGAGCAGATTTACACTCACCCGCGGAGTCAAATGGACCAGTTGCAGCTCCAGATGGCGATACGGGATCCAAGGCCCCCTGGAGGCTCATTGGATGAGCTAGTGGAGGACTGGCATGTTTGGCTCTCCGCTGCCATTGACGAGATCACTCCCAGGCGTCCTCTCCGCACTCGCTCTAGGCGTGCTCCCTGGTATATCCAGGAGCTGCGGCAGCTGAAACGAGGGCTGAGACAACTAGAGAGACGGTGGCAGCGTGCTCGCGACAAAGCGTCAAGAACATCCTATAGGACACTTATGAGAGCCTATGAGATGGCAGTGAAGGCTGCAAAGAAAGATTTCTATGCGGCCTCAATTGCATCTGCTAGCTCACACCCGGCCCAATTATTTAGTACAATTCGGTCTTTGACAGACCTGCCCCAGGGCAGGCGAAATGATAGGGAATTGGACATTGGCTGTGAGGCTTTTGTGAGCTATTTTGCAGATAAAGTCTTGGCGCTCCGCCACAACCTCCCTGCCACAATTGAGACAGTGAGTGAACTTGAGTCCCCTTGCACACCTTCGGCTCTGGGTTTAGAATGTTTTAGCCCACTCAGCCTGGACGAAGTTGACAGACGGCTCGTATCTGTGCGCCCAACCACATGCGACCTTGATCCGTGCCCCTCCTGGCTCGTTAAGGCGGGCCACGAGGGGGTTCGAGGTGCCCTGTGGGAGATTATCAACAAGTCCCTTTTGGAGGGACGGTTCCCTGGAGCACTCAAGGAGGTGATGGTCTGCCCCCTCCTGAAAAAGTCATCTTTGGACCCAACTGAATTGGCCAACTATCGGACGGTGTCCAATTTGCCCTATTTGGGCAAACTTATAGAGAGGGCGGTGGCGTCAGAGCTACAGGGTTTTCTGGAGGATGCTTCAGTCTTAGATCCCTTCCAGTTCAGTTTTCGCCTGGGTCATGGGACGGAGATGGCATTGGTCGCCCTGACTGACGACCTCTGTAGGCATCTGGATTGAGGTGGTGTGGCGGCATTGCTGTTGTTAGATCTGTCGCCCGCTTTTGATACGGTCGACCATTGGCTGCTGGCTCACTGCCTCGCCGACATGGGGATTCAGGGGCTCACCCTTCAATGGTTTGCCTTGTTCCTGCAAGGTCGGGGACAAAGGGTGGCGATAGGGGAACAGCAGTCCCAGAGGCATCTTCTTGAGTGTGGGTCTTGGGTGTCATCAATATGCGGATGACACCCAGCTTTATCTGGGCGGCGAACCCTGTGAAGACGGAGGTCCTGGGCCTAAACCTAAGCTGGGTTGGTTCGGGTTTGGGGCTCCCTCTCCTGGCCTTCGATGGGACGCTGTTGGTGCAGGTGTCAAGGGTTAGGAGTTTGGGAGTGCTCCTGGACTCCTCCTTATTGATGGAGGCCCAGGTGGCAGCCACTGCCAAGTCAGCCTTTTACCATCTTCGATTGGCGCGGCAGTTGGTTCCTTTCCTTGACCGCGAAGACTTGGCCACAGTGATCCATGCGACGGTCACCTCAAGGTTGGACTACTGTAACGCTCTCTACATGGGGCTGCCTTTGTCCCAAATCCTGAAGCTGCAGCTGGTGCAGAATGCGGCGGCCAGGCTGTTGATGGGTCTCACTAGACGGGACCACATCCAGCCTGTGCTGAAGGCGTTGCACTGGCTGCCTATAGTGTACTGGATTCGCTTCAAAGTGCTGGTTCTTACCTATAAAGCCCTTGATGGCCAGGGTCCAGCGTACCTAAGGGATCGCCTTTCCCCATATGTTTCCCCAAGAGCACTACGGTCTGGGGCGCAGCACCTATTGGTGGTTCCAGGCCCCAAGGACATCAAGTTGGCCGCAACCAGGGACAGGGCTTTCTCGGAGGCAGCTCCTGTCTGGTGGAATGAGCTCCCAGAAAAGATCCGGGCCCTGCGGAACTTGGCACAGTTCCGCAGCGCCTGTAAGACAGAGCTCTTCCACCAGGCCTTTGCATAGGAACGGCCGTCGTCATTGTGCCACCACCGAGTTGCCATCTTTGACGATGGATTAGACCTATAAGTGAGCCGGCCCTGGGAAGACGCCTAGATGACCGAAGAACTTACTTTGTCAGGGTAGGTTGATAAATGGAACCCATCTTGGAGTAATAAGATTTAACATCAAGAGCACCGCACTTTATTTATTGATTGTTTTTATGCTGTTTTAATTGTTTGTTATGGCATTTGCCTCTGTTGTTAGCCGCCCTGAGCCCATTTGGGGAGGGCGGGATATAAATCTAATAAATAAGTAAGTAAATAAATAAATAAATAAATGCTGGATACAGACTGGGCCAAAGAGTAATTCTTCCTACCTTCCCAGTCTAGTCTCTGGCATGTACAGAGCTCTCCCTTCCCCATAACCACAGTGCTGATCCTTGTCAACTGTGCATTCTCTCCTAATCCTTAGGCATAAGGTGTCCAAAAGAAACGGAGGTCATGAAGCGCTTGAAGGAGCTGTGTACAAACCGTGTCACTGAGAACATTCCTTTCATTCCTTTGAATACCCAACAAGGAGAAGAAATGCTCAGATCTGGCACATACAATCAAATCAAGCTACCTAAACAGGTAAAAAAGTGAAAAGTTGAAAAAGCACCACTGAAAACTCAGACAGGGAAAGAATATAATATTCTTGCCCAAGTAACCCTTGTGCTCAATTGCATGGTAAAATCACACACATTGAACAGACATGAAGTTCTTATGATCTCTTGTTATGATATTGTATGTCAATACAGAAAGTTCTTCTCTGAGTTTATTACCCCTTGGATCTTCAAGATAATTTCCAGCAACAAAAGGAGAGGCGATTGCTACTGATTCCCCCCATCCCAAAGAACAAATGCTGTTAGTGGGCCACATACGATACCATGCTGTAGTCTTCTATGAAGAAGTTGTGATGGGTTTTTTTTAACAGTATTGATATTGGTTTAGTTTTTATTTATTTTATTATTAAGGAGGTGATATGTGCTCTACCTCCTCCAGTGTTCACACAATACATCAAAGAACTTCAGTAAGAATGGTATGGGAAAATTCAGCCTTACAAGTTGAGGTGTGGGTAGCTCGGTGGCTTACTCATGGAACTCTGAGGATGTCTAGTGACAAAGCCTCCAGGAGGAAGCAACACAGGCTCTTTGCAGGTACCCTGAATGAAGGGGAAAAGTCTGCTTGCTCAGCTCTGAGAACAAACAGAACTGGAGTGTTGTGAAAGATTAAAGACCAACAAGATTTTTATTCCAGCAACCTCTTATAGACTAAACCCCACTTTTTCTGATACATTGTCCCATTCTGCGTCTAGCATTCGCTCTGTTGTTTTACCAAACCCACACTGGAACAGAAAAAGATGTGGCTCAAAACCACATTCAAATACCCCAGGCCAACCCTGTACTGACAGTACAGTATGGCCATAAAACCGCCATAGCTCTATGTAGACAGTACCATAAATCTGAGAGATCAAAGGAAGTGAAAGTGGCATGCAATGTAGAGGGGAATTTCTGTTCCAGCATGGGTTTGGTAAAACAGTGGAGCGAATGCTAGATGCAGAATGGACCATTAACTGGGCCCTCACTACACTGTGATTTTATGTATTAAGTGACTGCATAGTGAAGATCCACTCAGTGGGCCGTTGTCCATGAAAGCTTTTGTTGAAACAACAATAAAAAAATGGTTAGACTTTAGGGGGCTAGAAGACTCCTGCTTAATTTTGCTGCAACAGATTGAACATGGCTACCCTTCTGGAACCGTGAATGAACAAAGAGAGACTGTGTACTACTGAAGCTCAATAGCAATACTGGCTCCTGATTAGAAATGTTAAGTTATACATGCTATCACCCCCTAAGTACTTTATACTTCCTGTGACCTGAAACAGATTCTTCTTTTTTTCTCATAGGTCATAAAGGGAGTCCTAGATATGCGAGCGCCGAACAATGATTTTTTCCTAAAATGTAAGTGCATTAGCAAAAATAATGAGCGCACAAAGCTCTTCACGCTAGTAGGGGATTGCTGAGTGTAGGAGTTCAGGTTTACCTGTTGTGGAGTTTCATCCAGTTACAGTTCATCTCTGTAAATCTCCTTGATTCCCTTCACACATACTCACAGCATCATAGGAATTTCTTCTATGCTGAGCTATATACTAAAAACAAGCTTTTTTTAAAAAAAAAATGGAAGCAATCACTGTTAACAAACCCGTCCTGGATTTGTGTGTTCTCACATGTGTGTTCCCTGTTTTCCTGCATGTAAAAGTGTGTTCATTGCCACCACCCCAAGATACAAAACCCAGCCTATCATATAACCAGTGCCTTGGGAAACCCTGGTAAAACAGCCTTTGGAGCAAGTACAAAGGGCAGAGTGTCCAGTTACTTTAGGTCCCCCCCCCACTCTGTGCATGCATGTTTTTAGTGTGTAAGAGTGGTCTTTGAGTCTTGTGAGCAGGATTTGAGTCACAGTCGGCTTTCTTAAGCAGGATAGAAGCTTTATTACTAAAGATTAAACTAGAGCACATACATATAAAAATAGCTGTCCCGACCTAGGAGATACACATCTAAGGGGGAAAAAACCATGAACATGAGTCCAGCTAAGTTACAATACAAGACAGTTACTGTTACAGGACAGCCTAGAATAGGCAGGCCTCCACCCTTTTTGAGAACATATTGAGGGAGAGAGAAATCTACCCAAGACGTTTAGCTAACAGAGCATACAGTCTTTATTAAGGATGATCATCCTGATGTCTGCAAGAGCAGATCATGCAAGGCACCCTGAAGGAGATACGGAGTCCTTCCTTTATAGGATAAAGTAGGCAAAAGGTCACGGTCTAGAATTTCAAAGAGAGTTAATCCGTTCTGTTCCCAAACATAATTGTCTCTCTCGCTAACCTCTGTTCAGAATACATTCCACATTCCAAAAAGAAAAACAAACCATGGCCCCAGTCATACGAGCGAGATAATCCGGGGGGGGGGGGGGGGGAGGCTTTTTGCTCCGGGAGCAAAATGAAGCGCGGTATCACGATCCGACATTCCCCCGAGGCTCCGTGCTCAGGCCGTCAGCCGCCGATCACACGGTGATGACGAAGTGTGGCAACAAAGCAGGACCGTGTTTGTGCACATGCGCATTTGTGCGCATACCACGGAGGTTTACAAGAAAACATCCGGTGGGACGTGGACGGGTGTCAGATGCGATGGGACTACCAGCCCTTCTGCGATCAGATACCCGGCCGCGCCCTGCGTTTTTCAGATAATACTACACTTTCCCAGCTACTTTTTAACATGGATATCTCATCATATAGGGGTGTGTGTGTGTGTGTGTGTGTGTGTGTAAATGGCCATCAAGTCACAGCTGACTTATGGAGACTCCAGCCAAGGGGCTTTTCAAGGCAAAGGAGAAGCAAAGGTGGTTTGCCACAGCCTTCCTCTGCAGAGTCTTCTTTGGTGGTCTCCCTTCCATGTACTGACCTTGCTTAGCTTCCAAGATATGAGGAGATCAGGCTACACCATGCTGCCTCCCCCTACCCAGCATATATGGGAAGCCTTTAAAAGTCTTGCACTAAGGATGAGAAGAGGACTGAAAGGATGCAAGAGTCCCCAGCAGAGAGGCCACTTACAACTGGAAAGGAAAGAGGGAGTCGAACCTGGGCACTCCTTGCCAGAAAGTACATTGGCTTATGTATTATGTGGGATGAGCCAGAACTGATTATCTTTATGATAATCAGACTTACATGGATGGATGTATTGCATGGGATGAGCAGAACTGATTGTGATACTGGGAGGCAAGGCAAGGAAGGACAAGGCACCTTTAAGAGACTGAGAAAAGGGCTCAGCTGGAGCCAGTAAACCCATAACTTGGGTATGGCCAGAAGGCCACTGGCTGGGGTGAGGGTACCAATTTGGGAACTGGAGTTGCAAAGACTGGGAAGGGCATTTCCCTGTGCTGGAGAGGCCAGTGTGGGTGGTAAGGGCCCAGACTCCTCCCAGGTTATCCCAATGGAAGACCAGCCCTGGGATTTAAGGACAGCCACGCTGAGCTGGCAGGGGGTGGAAGACTTGTAGGCAGGGGTCATTTCCTGCAGGAGTGAACAGGAGCGGAGCTCCGGCAGTAAAGAGTCCAGGGGGCGGGCACATGCAACAAGCCCCACCCCCTGCTCCCAGCAGCCCTCAGTCAGAGCAAGAAGCAGCCAGGTAAGTTGCAGAGCTCCCCCCGGCCCCCCGGTCCAAAACAGTCCAGTGGTACCTTTAAGACCAAGTTTTATTCAGGTTACAAGCTCTCCCTCCTCTGCAAGGACAGATCTGCACGTTCTCCCCCCCCCCAATAGCTAGCAATCCAAAACAGTCCAGTGGAGCCTGAGCGTTGGGTGTTGCCTTCTGACACACTTCCGGTGATGTCAGGGGGTGTGGCATATGCAAATAAGTTATGCTAATGAGTTGTGCTAATGAGCTCCTGCACCTCTTTTTCTACGAAATGACCCCTGCTTGTAGGGGATGCACAGTGGCAACTAAGGCAGTATCGTTGGTGCAGGATAGGTGAGGGAACCTGGGTGGTAGGGATACCAGCCTACAGAGGTCAGTTCCCCTGCAGAACATGGCAGCTTTGGAGGGTGGCAGCTTGGAGTCCACAGGTGAGTGTCTCTGCAGGATGGAGGTCCAACCACTTCCTAGCCCGTTGAAGCCCTCTGTGCTAGCTGGACCAGCCACCCAGACGAACCTTGAACAAGATTCAGTGGCTACGGTCCCCATAAACCAGGAGGGAGGAGGCAGTAAGAAGCATGATGGGCTGGCCTGAGTGGACTTCCTGTGTATCAGACACCGAGTGGGAGTCAGTCGGAGAAGGTGGGCTTTTAAATGGGTATGAAAAGGAATGCCAGAATTAGCTGTATGTCTTTTTTATTATTGAAAAAGATTTCTTCGACATGTTCAGTGATGAGTCCTTGTACGGCCTTCATGACAACATGAGCAAGATCAAAGCTCCAACACAGATCATCTGGGGGGGAAATGACCAGGCAAGTACACTACGAATATCTATATTTCTGTCTTTGGGGACAACTCAAATTGGGGAAGCATTTGGCCTCAGTGGCCAGTTTTGTAAATTTCAATTTAATTTATTCCAATATATTAGAGTATGATTGAGAGTGCTAGTTTGTAACACAAAGGGTAAGTGCAAAATATACAAAACACAAAATATTTTATGAATCTCCACTTGTCCTAATGAAACGTTGGTCTAGGCATCTGTAACGATTTCATGTTTTGTGTGTGTGTGACTTTAAAAGTTTGATTTGTATGGATGTGATTTTCTAGAGTGCTGGACTCAAGCAAGTGATATGGTTGGTGAGTGACAGAGAGGGGGAGGGGTTTTGGAATGGATGCAGTGTGGATGAACCGATATGTCAGTCAAGAGTGGCAGTTGAAGGGTGACGGTTAGATAGAGATGGGAGTTGAAAAAGAGGGTTGAACAGAGTCTGTCAGAGGAGAGTGATGTGTTAAAGCAGTTGTTATAAGTTCTGTCTAGTAAAAGAGTTAAGCAGTTTGTTCGTTTTAAGGTCTGAGAGAGAGAAGTCTTGTGTGTGTTATGAAAAGTTAAAGCATAAAGAAACAGTAACCATATATGGTCTCAGGAGAATATTGTTACAAAGCGACATGCCCAGATCCCTGTCAGTAAGAGGGAAAAGTGTGTGAAACATCAAATAAATCTACTTTTATTTAAGATAACAGTTCTGAACGAAATTCTTCTCAGGAAACACATAGTCCTTCGAAAGACCAGACCCTGGGTCACAATACCAAAACCAGAAGAAGAAAATATTATAGAAATAGGTGTGGGAAAGCCTAAATTTCCCTGGTGGCAGCCAGATTACCCATAGGAAAATAAAACATAAGAACTTTAAAGGTAAACCAGACCTCCCCAGATAAGAGGTCGTCACAGCATCTTTCACCAGAAGTCTTGCATTCCACCATTTACATCCTTGTAGGATGTACAAGGGTTGCTAACTACTCATTTCTTACAACCTTTAAAATTCTGTACATATTATATGGGCTACTTCCGGATGGTGATATTGTCCATGTAGCGATCATTGCCCCTCTCAAATGCAGAGGCGATTGCAGTGGCAAAAGACATAGTGTGAATGGTCCAAAAAAATACCCACTCCAGCTTGGATGCCAAACTGGAGCAAATCCTATATGTGGAAGCAATGATGGATATGGTGTATTTTGATTCTTTTCTGTACAGATCCTGGATTCGTCTGGAGCAGCAATTTTAGCTGCAGGCATTCCTCATTCCCAAGTTCATATCCTGGAGAAATGTGGACACGCCATTGTGCTAGATCTCCCAAAGTTTTCTGCACAGCTCCTACTGGACTTCCATGAGTCATTTTCTTGTGTGAAGAATAAGAAACTGGCATAAACTAAAAATTATGCACCACAATGTTTTCTTCCATTTGATCTTGTTACCTTGGATATAGAAGTACTTGCTTATGTATTTCAGTCTGTGAAAACAAATGTTACAAGAAATACATTAGATTCAGGTGGGTAGCCATGCTGGTCTGAAGACTTCAAGTAAATCGTAAGGAGGAGCTACAATAAAGATCCCAAATAGTCAAGGGAAAAGGGTTTGGGGAAAAGATTTGACATTTCTGAGGTAACAGAAAAGGGTAAGTGTAGGGAGCAGTGTTCCCTCTAAGCTGAGTTAGTGTGAGCTAGCTCACAGTTTTTTAGTCTCCGGCTCACAGATTTTTGTCTTGGCTCAGGAAGGAGGGCTCCAGAGCAAACTAATTTATGCAGTAGCCAAATCACCTGCTCACAACTTTAATGCCAGTAGCTCACAAAGTAGAATTTTTGCTCACAGGACTCTACAGCTTAGAGGGAACATTGGTAGGGAGTTGTCGTTAAAATGCCTCCCAAGAAAATGAAGCCCCCTGCAAATAAGATTGGTACTGCCAGAGAGATGAACAGTAACGGTGAGGTGCAAAGAGAACCAGATACTATAGAAATATGGAAAACTTAGGAATGAATTGAATGAGCTAAAATAACAGCCAGAGAAAAGGAAGAGTGAATTGAATTTTCCAAATTAGCCACTCAAAAAGAAGAAAGAATAGGAATTAAAATTAGCCTGACTGGAAAATGAAAAACAAAAGGAAAAGAACAGAACAGCCGTACAGCTGTCCCCTGTTGTTTGACCCCAGCACTCGATATTCAGCGGTATGCTGCCTCTGAGCATGGAGGGTTGAATTAGCTATTGTGGATAATCATCCCAGAGTATCTTCAGTGAATTTGTCTGCACAAACTTATAGCCCTGGCATGTGAATGAATTCTGTTGGTGAGGTCCTTAGCTTAGGGATAAACATCTACATAGTCTTGTTTACCTATAATCCTCTCCCCAACCCCAGTTTCATTTATACTATCATGTACTTCAGGGACTTATGAATTGTCTTCTATCACTATCTTGTTCTAGTAGGTTTTATTAAATTTATTATGCTTTTAATTGTTTAAATTATTGTATATTAATTGTTTAGAATTGTTGTTGTAATCCGCCCTGAGCCCTGGTGTGCAGGGGAGGGCGGATTAGAAATCCGATAAAATAAAATAAATAAAAGAATAGAGAACTTCAGAAATTAAGAGTGAGAGGACATTTTCCGGTTCCGGTTCCGGCGACAGCAGGCAAGCCTTGAGTGTTCTCTCGGTCTTACCTGCATTCTTG
The DNA here is from genome assembly GCF_001447785.1 of Gekko japonicus. Lineage (NCBI taxonomy): Eukaryota > Metazoa > Chordata > Lepidosauria > Squamata > Gekkonidae > Gekko > Gekko japonicus. Next base: position 1,319,057 of record NW_015173131.1, read on the forward strand.
GTCTTCTAGAGAGACTTTGGTTCACCATATACTCTCCAAGCTGTCCTGGAGGGAAGCTTGAGCAAGGCGCTTTTTCTTGAGATAGGAAACGGATGGCGGTTTGTTCCTTGTCCCGAGATATTGCCGAAGCAGGAGGCCAAGACAAGAGAACAAGTTTTTCTTGGTCCTTAGCCAGGGCTGCGAGTCCGAGGAGGAGCAGCAGCAGATACCGACCCCTTCGAAATAGGAAGGGTCTCGATAAGACACTTACAACTTTTCTTTATTATTTGGTGGTGTGTGGCTTTCCCGAGGAGGTGAGAGAGCAGAGCGATGGAGAGAAGCGAAGCGCCCAGACCTGGCTTGTCGAGTGCCGAGAGACAGAGCGAGTGCGAGCGGCTGAGGCAGGCTTGGCACGGCATGGTTTAAAACGAGGTGGGTCGATGTTGGAGAGGGAGAGTGTGGGCGCATTAAAACGCAACTATTCCAACCACGTTATTGCGAGACAATTTAACCAACGGAGTGAAAAGGTGGAGGAAAGACAGTAGATACCATAAGGAGCTGAGTGATCAAGTTTGCAGCTATCTACTGGCCTAGTCTGGTCGCTACGGCAGCGCGATTGGAACAATCAGCAGCGGAGGGTGAGACGAAGAAAAGACCTGTAGAAACCGGGGAAAAAACTAAGAAATACGGAGAAGATAAGGAAGATAGTTGAAACTACGATACCAGAACTAAAGAGTGAGATTGTTACGGATCTGACTGAGTTAAATAAGGAACTGAATTAAATAAGGAGCTGTTGGTGTGGGGTTTAAGGTGTGGAGGATAAGACTGGAGTTCTTTTGGTGAGGTGAAGGGAATACTTATGGATGTATGTGTGTTAACTTTTGATTAAGAAGTAAGGTTTATTAAGGTATAGGGTGATACATAAGGAGGTGGGGTATTGGGGGCAGAGTCCAGGACATTAAGGAAACTATAACAGAAGTTTAGTAAAATAAGCCTAGAGTTTTTGGTATAAGATACGGGTTTCGGTACTGTATAAACTAAATGAGAATGGCAAGCGGGGTACGAAAGCCGTCAGTACCATTCCCAGGGCAGATTAAAACAGCAGCGGCAAATTTAAGCCAAATGAAAGAATTAAATGCTCAAATAAATGAAAGTGTAACGCAAGCAGTGAACACTGCAATACAAGGCCTGCTACCTGAGCTTATAACAAAAGCAATAGAACCATTGCAAGTAAAATTAGATTCTTTTACACAGCAGATAACAACTCAGCTGGAGAAATTCAGGGGTCAGATATTAGAAAACAAACAAGAAATTGCTAAACTAAATAAAGGAAGGGATATAGCAGAAGAGAGAGTGGAAGCAATAGATCAACAAGTGCAGAACCTGAAGACCAAATGTGATTCTATGGAAGAAGCACTTATGACCTTAGAATTTGAGAAGGCGGCCTATCTGCTTAGATTTCAAAATATTCCAGAAAACAAAATGGAAAATTTGAAAGAAATTTTAGCACCAGTTTTAGCAGAGTTGTTAGGAACATCAGGGGAAGAAATGACCCAAGAGATAGAACTTGTATATAGAAGGAACTCAGCGTATGCTAAAAGAAATAAGGTCCCTAGGGAGGTTCATATTAGATTTTGTAAAAGGTCAACACGAGAAAAAATTCTGGAGATCTCAAGAACTACAACAGTTAATATACAGGGCAGCGAAGTGAGGATACTGAGAGATACACCATGGAGGATAAGGGAAAGACGGCAGGAGTATCAGATCTTGGCAGAACTGCTGAGGAAAAATGATATAGTTTACAGATGGTTGGTACCGGAAGGAATAGCCTTCACATATAAGGGGAAAAGTTATAGATTAAACTCAATAATGAAACAGGAAGAATTTCTAAAAAAATATGGGCAAGAATTGGGTGGAGGAGAGGAAGAATTTAGTAGATCAGAAGAGGAGTCACAGGATGAACTACAAGAAAATACAACACAAAATAAAAAGGAAAATAAAAGGAGAAGATATAAGAAATTCGGCCAACCCGCAGTAACTACAAGGCTAAGACAGAAGAGGGAAAAAGAATCAGAGAATAAACAGAATGGACAAGAAGAGGATTAGAATAGTGTCGATAAATGTTAATGGCCTGAATACACCACAAAAAAGGAGAAAGATATTTTGTCAGGCGAAAAAACTTAAAACAGATGTGTTATGTATTCAGGAGACACATATTAAAAAAGAGGATGAAAAATTACTAGAATTTAAAAGGTTGGGGTCATGCTTCGTGGCTGCTGATAGTTGTAAGAAAAGGGGGGTTGCAACATATGTAAAACCTCATTTGTTTCCGGAGTTGATGTTTAAATCAGATGATGGTAGAGTGCTGATTGTAAAAATTAAAAGGCAGAACAGAACGGTGTTAGTAGTGAACATTTATGTGCCTAATCAAGGACAAGAAAAATTCTACCATGACTTGCGAAATACAGTAACAAAATTCTTAGCGGAAGAAATCTATGTAATTGGGGATTTTAACGCAGTACTAAATTTGAAAGAAGATAGAAAGAACCAAAGAAGAGAGATAGCTAAATCAAATGAACTTCCACAAGCCAGTTTGGTGTAGTGGTTAAGTGTGCGGACTCTAATCTGGGAGAACCGGGTTTGAATCCCCACTCCTCCACTTGCACCTGCTGATGTGACCTTGGGTCAGTCACAAGCCCTGGCACAGCTGTCCTTGAAAAAGAGCAGTTTGTGTCAAGAGTTCTCTCAGCCCCACCCACCTCACAGGGTGTCTGTTGTGGGGAGGAGAAGGGAAAGGAGAGTGTAAGCCGCTCTGAGACTCCAAGTGAAGGGCGGGGTATAAATCCAATCTCTTCTTCTTCTTCTTCTTCTT
>NW_015173131.1:1322669-1362244 GCF_001447785.1 Gekko japonicus
GATCTACCAACAACAAGAGGCTAGAATAATTTTTAATGGATATTTAACTAGAACGATACAAATACAGAAAGGGACAAGACAAGGATGCCCGCTGTCACCTTTACTGTTTATCTTTGCGACAGAAACATTTAATGATATTGTGAGGGCGGATCCATCAATTAAGGGGTTAAATGTCAAAGGAGAACAGTTTAAACTGCAGGTGTACGCCGACGATTTAGTGTTTATGTTAGAAGAACCCGTCACATCTTTAGTGTATCTGACACATGACTTACAAATATACGGTCAAGTGGCGGGATTGAAGGTAAATTACCAAAAATCTAAAGTACTAACAAAAAACTGCTCCAAGGAAATCGAAAAGACGATACAAGAAAAGACAGGTTTTGTAATAACCAAGAAAATCAAATACTTAGGAATTTGGATAACAAATAAATGTAGCTCACTATTTAAGGATAATTATAAGAATACGTTCTCAGAACTCAAGAAAGACTTGGAAAACTGGAGAGATTTACAGTTATCTCTACTAGGTAGAACGGCCACAATTAAAATGACCATCTTGCCGAAATTAATGTTTCTTTTTCAAACAATACCCATAATTAGAAACCAGGAGTTTTTTAAAGAATTGGAAAAGATCTGTTCCAGGTTTATTTGGCAAGCGAAAAAGCCAAGATTTAAGTTACGGTTGATGCAGAGTAGGAAGGAGATGGGTGGCTTCGCAATGCCGGACTGGGAGCTATACTATAAGGCTGCAGCCTTAGTGTGGATAAAGGAATGGGCAACACTTTCTAATAGCAGACTCCTAAAACTAGAGGGCTATGATCTTCCAATAGGGTGGCATGCTACCCTCTGGTATAACAAAGAAAAGAAATATTTTGAACGTCACTATCTGATAGGATCCCTGATTAAAATTTGGAGGGAGGTTAAATCGCAATATTATAATAAGACTCCTAGATGGGTAGCCCCTATAGAAGCTCTAGAAATACCAACCTTGTATACACATGGTAATAGCTGTTCTTATGATAATTTGTTAGACAATCAGAATAATTTAAAATCAATAGATATTTTGAAAACACAAAAAATAGAGCTTACATGGTTACAGAATATGCAGCTAAAATCAAGGTTTAAAGAGGATCTGAAAATTGGGTTTTATGACAAAGCAACAGATATGGATAAGATATGGTTTACATCGGAGATCCAACTGATAAAGAGACTATATAGAATTTTATTGGATGGGAAGATACAGGAAGAAGTGATATGGGCCAGCTTAAAAACATGGAATAAATATCTAGGGTATGATATAGAACAGCATAAATGGTTAAAAATATGGGAGACAAACATGAAAATTACGTGGGCAACCCCATTTAAAGAAAACGTGTATAAAGTGGCACATAGGTGGTACCTTTATCCCTCAAGATTGGCAAAATATTCTAAGACCTCGACAAATATTTGTTGGAAGTGTCGTCAGAATATTGGCACATACTTCCACATGTGGTGGACATGCATTAAGGCTAGTGAATATTGGGAAAGGATTGGAAAGATGTTAGAAGATGTTTTGGAAGTAGCGATACCATTAAAACCTGAAATCTTCTTGTTAAATATTATACCAGAAATAGGTGGGAAAGAAGGAAAAAGTCTTTTGTTACATTGTATAACAGCTGCTAGAATGTGTTATGCCAAATATTGGGAAACCGAGAAAATTCCAGACAAACTGGAAGTGATTCAGAAGTGGTTCGAAGTTGCTGAAATGGACAAGTTGTCCAATTTACTAAATGGGAAAGATGAAGAAATATCTAATAAGAAGTGGGAAAAATTACTTAAATGGAAAAGAAAACGAACGGAGTAGGAGGAGATCAGATATTTACTAAGAGGAATTAATATGGCTGTATGCTCGTCTGCGTAAATATGTTTTGACATTTTATGTTATGTTATGTTGGGTGTAGGTTATGGGATAAAATCTATAAAAACAGTTTAAAAAAGAAAAAAAGAAATTAAGAGTGAGAGAACTGGAACTGGAGGGAGTTCACACATCATCTAGGGTCCAGGAAAATAAGTACTGAGGGTAGATAGGAAAAGAATCCCCATATTTCAAAAAGGGGAGAATCTGGAGGTATACTTAGTTAATTCTGAGTCTGCCTGGATTTCAACATCCCTCATCCCCAGAGAATGGCCTACATATGATCACAAATCTCTGGGGATTTGAATGAAATTTACAGTGAAATTGAGAGTGAAGAAATAAACTATTATGATTTGTTTAAAGAATGAGCAAAGCAAAGGTTTGGAATGACACCAGAACATAGCAGGAATGAGTTTAGGAGCATGAGGAAGAAACCTATGTTCAAGTGGTGAGTAAACTAGAACGGCTGTTAAAACGATGGCTGACAGGGCCAGAAGAAGAGAACCACTAAGATGTTATTAATTTTATAGGATTGGAGTAATTTTAGAGACTGGTGTATGTGTGTAAAGTGCCGTCAAATCCTAAATAAAGAACTCTTATTAGATTGAAACTGACAAGTGGCTCTGTGTAACTCTGTAACTTGCTAGCACATATAGGAACAAAGAGTAGCTCTGTTGCATGTAGCATTTTTAAGTGCACTCTGCTACAGGAGAATACAGATTACTGACTTACCATACCAGTGAATCCATCGTTCAAACTCTACAGTGGGTGGTGGCAAAATGGCTAAGGAAACACCTCAGGACAGAGAGGAGGAGACATGGAGGAAATGGTTTCAGCGTAGTGAAACAGGACATCTGAGTTTCAATTGCCCCAGAATGAAACAGGGAGGAACTATTATCTGTGTGGAGAAACAGGACACAGGAGAGACAACTGCCCCAGACTGAATAAACAGACAGGTCCCATTACACCAAAGCAAGGAAGTATCATCAACCAAACACAAACTGCCAGAGCACCTAAGCACTTAACAGTAACTGATACAGAAGCCTTCGGATGTTTAGAAGCCTCTGTGGAGAAGCAGACACTGGAAGGACCAACTGCCACTTTAAGCTCAGGCCAGAGTATGTGAAATCTTAACACCAGAGGAAGGCATGGATCCTGATTACAGTGAACCGGTGGATGGACTTCATTTATTAGCATGGAGGGATTCAGGGTCTGAGGTTAGTGTCATCAGACCTTACTTGATGGAATCAGAAAGCCTAGGGGAACAAGATCATAATTAAAGGTCTGGGAGGACCTGCTTTCCCAGTGCCTGTGGATAAAGTACATAAAGATGGGATGGTATTTGGGAGGTGGGGGCATTTGATGGAATCCCAGTGTCAATGGAATCCCAGTGTCATTGTGGAAATAAACACAATGGGCTCTGGAAAGAGGCTCTGGGCAGGTGCCCCGGCCTTGGGCACTCAGCATCAATTTTCTGTGGTAACCTCAGCAGGGTATAACAACACAGAGTCCACTGTTTTCTCCAAGGGAACTGCCATCTGAAGAGCACTTGTAATGCTGAGTGATCGCCAGCCCTCACCTGGAGATTGGCAACAATGGTTTCCCATGGGAAAATGACTGGTTTGGAGGGTGGAGTCAATGGCATTATACCTTTCTGAGGTGCAACCCCTCCTCAAACCCAGGCTCCACCCCTCAAATCTCCAGAAATTTCCCCACCTGGCCCAGGAAAAGAGCAGAGTGAGGGTAACTCTGTTTAGTAGTGGGGCAGAGTGGTTTGGCTCTACTTCTGAGAGAGGACAGAGTATCTGATTGTTAGGCCTGTCTTTGACAATGAGCAGACCTTGTGTCATTGACTCTTGGTAAAGGGCAGGCTGGTGTGAGTGGAATCCTGTGTGGGTGAGAGGATTCAACCTAGTGGCTAATCACTAGAAGCCTGTTAATGCCTGAAAATGCAAACTACTCACTAAAGCTATAATTAGTTTAAATTAATGTGCCTCAGCCAGGTTTCACTATTGTCTACCTGGAGACTAGGGCTGCCAGCTCTGGGTTGGGAAATACCTGGAGATTTTGGGAATGGAGCCTGAGGAGGGCAGGGTTTGGGGAGGGGAAGTGAGGTGTATTCAAATGACTTACATGAATCGCCGCATTAACATGCCATGTTAAGCTTCGAGCCAGACAAAGGCTCCTCCGAACTAACGCACTATTGGTCACTCCACAACAGCGACCAATCAGAACTGCACCAATTCCCTGAGAGGGAAGAACCCTAATTGGATGTTATCCGAGCAACCTCATTGGTTACTTTGTGTAAAGAGGCGTGGCTACATTAGCCCGGGAATGTTTAAAAGGAGCCTAGCTCCCAATGTTAATCTGTTCTGGTTATGACTTCTTTCAAGCGCTTGTTCGTACCTACAATAAAGCTGATCACTGTTGTTGAAATCACTCTCCAGATCTTTGTTAGCGGCGATCTAACAGGAAGGACTTCAAAGTCCACCTTCCACATAGTCTACCTTCCAAAATGGCCATATTCTCCAGCTGAATTGATCTCTGTTGCCTGGAGATCAGTTGTAATTCCAGGAGATCTCCCACCACCACTTGGAGGTTAGCAGGGCTATTTTTGGGCAGGAACGGAGTTCCGGCTGGCTCCCAAGTTGGCCACGCCCAGCAGGAACTCATTAGCATAATAGGCCACACCCAACAGCAGAAACTCATTAGGATTGGCTACATTAGTGGTGTGTGGCCTAACATGCAAAGGAGTTCCTGCTACAAAAAAGCCCTGGGTTTTGACAACAAAAAAGGTAAACAGAATAACAAGCAAAAGGTGGGTGTGGCTGGATAACCACACTTCTGGTAACATGGGGGTGTGGCCTAATGTGCTAATGAGCTGTGCTGTCAGGGGTGTGGCCTAATATGCTAATGAGTTTCTGCTGTTGGGTGTGGCCTATTATGCTAACGAGTTCCTGCTGGGCTTTTTCTACAAAAAGAGCCCTGGAGGTTAGCAACCCTAGCTCTCAGTGAGAAAGGTGGATGATAATTTATCGCTTCAAGGTAAAGCCTTTTATGGCCAGGGACCGACATACCTGAGGGACTGCTTTTCCCCATATGTACCTCAGAGAGCGCTGCATTCAGGGACCCAGAGTCAGCTGGCTTTCCTGAGCATTAAGGAGGCCAGGCTGGTGACAACTAGGGCCAGGGTTTTTTCGGTGGTGGCTCCACTCTGGTGGAATGAGCACCCAGAAGAGATCAGGGCCCTGCAGGACCTTTTCCAGTTCCACAGGGCCTGTAAAACAGAGCTCTTCCACCAGGCCTTTGGAGCCGCTGCGATTACCACCATTACCACCACCACCTCTATTACCAACAGCTGACATCTTATGGTGGGAGAGCCCTGATCCACTGGACCCTTTAACTGTTGCCTGAGCTAATCACCCGAGACAACTGAAGAAGACCAAAAAAGCTGACTGTAAAATGAGGAAACTATGTTTGCTAGCGCTTTATTATGTTACTGGTTTTAACATTCTTATTTATATTAACTGATGATGAAGATTTTATGCTGTATTGTTGGAATTTTATCTTGTTATGTAAGCTGCCCTGAGCTGCCCTTGGTTGGGAGGGTGGGGCAAAAATATAATAAATAAATAAATAAAACGTAGTAAATGCATAAACATATATTATTTTGATAAATATTACATGATAATTACATAAAGAAAAGTCTCTTTCCTGCCACTACATTATTATGACAAGACATGCATTGGGAAAGCCTAATAAGAAATCCTAGTTTTATCTTAAAACACACAAAAAATGTAGGGCACCAATTAGGAAAAAACCTAGAAAAAACAGCCTAGAACTGAATTTAGAGATGGCAGGCCTCATGACATCCAGTCCTGTTCTTAGAGGTTGCTGGCAGGAGGAGAGAGAGGTGAGCACAAGCTAGCATTGCATGGGTATGCTGACGTCATTTCCGAGTCTAATTAATAAATAACAGATAATGGATATAGCCCTAAACTTTATACTTCTTGTTTCTATGGATTGCAAGCTATGACTTACTCAGCAAAAATATGTTTGGGATACAACGGACACTTTATTAATAAAGTGTCTAATTGCTGGCGTAATTTACAAGCTGCATCTCTTAAAAATATACTTTGGGCCTATCCAATTGATCAGTCTTTTGGGGAGGAAGCAATTACATCAATTTTGTATTAGAACAGTCGTTGAACTTTGAGGATGTACTTTTGAACTGTTTGCCTGTCTCCTGGAGGCCAACTGATGGCCAATGAAAATGGACCCTTTATGGCTTTACTGTTGCTAAGAGACTTACATTACAGCACTGGAGAGATCCATGCCCACCTACCATACTCCAGTGGATTGAGGGCCTTACAACCTTATCAACATTTGAACATATAAGCTATAGATGACAATGGTGCATGGACGTATTTTTAGATATTTTGATACATTTTATAGATGTTTATCTGCAGACTTGCCACCATTGTTGTTATATTGACTTCCTTTCTGTTTGGGGGGTATAAAACTAAAATTAAAACTTCTGGTGAAAAGAAGTAACATGGGGACACTCTAACATTTTACAAAAACCACATGGAAAAACCATAGAGTTTTTCTGAATCCTAGATAGGGTTGCAAGGTGTGGAGCTTTGAACTGGACAGTCTAGTATTTTCCATTTCTGTCCAATAAATGAATTGAGAAAATATTGGACATATAACCTAATATATTCATAAGGGCTGTAAGGGGGAGGAGAGTCAGGGAAGAAGGGACACAAACAAACAGAAAAGGCAAGTAGCCTGGGGAAGGAAAAAAATAGGTGGGCAGCAGGGCAAAGAGTACTGTTGCCAACCTCTGGTCAGGGCTCAGAATTACTATTGACCTTCAAACTTCCGAGATCAGTTCCCCTAAAGAAAATGCCTACTTTGAGGGGCACTCTATGGCACTATGCCCCTCTGGTGTCTCTCCCCTCCCCAAACCTGCTCTCCCCAGGCTCCACCCCAAATTCTCCAGGAATTTTCAAAGCTGGAGTTGGCAACCCTAGAGGACAGGAGGAAACGGAATTCTGGAGGGTGGGTGATCAGGAGATGGGAAAGGATGCTCTGTGGTGTGTGGTGGTCTAGTCAGAGTAAAGGGTAAAAGGAAGCTGCATGAAAACGCCATGGATCAGCACCCTACCAGTAGGGACCGAGAGGATTAATTGAATCAGGTGTCTGCACTGCCATCTATTGACCCATTCAAGAACAGCAAACTGCTCAGGTCCCTGGGTGGAGAAAAGACGGGAGGGAGAGACGTTCTGATCTGAGGGATTAACTCATCACCTGCCATTCTGGGTTGCTTACCTGAGTGGTTTCTGCAGATGTTTCTGTACCAAAAGGAAAATATAGCACATTTTTTCCAACTAAACAAAAAAAGGAAGTCATTTAAGAGGATGGGGGTTTGAAGACAGTACAGATCTAATTGTGAGACTCAAGAATAATATCTAAAGGCAAAGCAGGAAAAAATAAAAACATTGCTCGACTGTTGGTCTAGCTTGATGCAAAGCTGTAGGAAGACCTGTTCACAGATCATAGCATTAGGCCTTCTGGTGATCACAGCCTTTCTGGATGAGACATTTTTCTCTCTGCTGCTGAGCCATCCTGCTAGGGTTGCCAGCCCAGGGTGGAGAAATCTGGAGATTGGGGGTGGAACCTGGGGAGGGCTGGGCTTGGGTAGGGGAGGGGAGGGGAGGGGAGGGACCTCAGTGGGGTACAATGGCAAGAGTCCACCTCCCAAAGCAGCCATTTTCTCCAGGGGAACTGATCTCTGTAACCGGGCGACCAATAGTAATACTGGGAGATCTCCACCCACTACCTGGAGATTGGCAACCCTAGACACCCCAGGATTTGGTTACACTGACAAGCTGTTCTATCTAAGCTACAATGGAAAGGGGGGTTTTAAGGAGTGCCTTAGACTGGCCTCACAAAAGTTGAGACAGAGCAGATGTGGAAAGGAGGGTGGTGTTTTGAAGGTTCATTCAAAGAAAACAAATTCATGCTTTATTGCAAGTGGCTGTGAGACAAACTGGCAACAGCTCTCTCCTCCCTTAGTTTTCTGAACTGTGACCAGAAGCTTTATTTCCAGGTCCTTACTGACCAGGCAGAGTCTTTGTTGTTACTCCTTGTGTTGGTCAGGAGGATGGCGATCGTCAGGGGTCATTTCGTAGAAAAAGAGCTAGGGGGACTCATTAGCATAACTCATTAGCATATGCCACACCCCCTGACATCACCGGAAGTGTGCCCTCCCCACAGCCGGCGGCGACCTCCAGCGGGCACCAGCAGGGAGCTCCAGGCCCCGCCCTCCCGCACCTCACCCGGGGGGATGGCGTCCCCCCGCGTCCCCCCCCCAAATGACCCCTGGCGATTGTTGCTGTGAAGAAGTACCTCATCACCCTTTTAACTGCAGTCTTGGAGATTTTGGGGGTGGAGTCTAAAAAGGAAAGAGAAGAGTTGGGTTTTATACCCTGCTTTTCTCTACCCTAAGGAGTCTGAAAGTGGCTTACAATCACCTTCCCTTCCTCTCCCCACAACAGGCACTTTGTGAGGCAGGTGGGGCTGAGAGAGTTCTGAGAGAACTGTGACTGGCCCAAGGTCACCCAGCTGGCTGCATGTGGGGGAGTGGGGAATCAGACTCGGTTCTCCACATTAGAGTTCACCACTCTCAACCATTACACCACACTGGCTCTAGCCAGTGGAGTTTGGGGAGAGGAGGGACTTCAATGGGGTATAGTGTCACAGAGTCCACCTTCCAAAGTGGCCTTTTTTGCCAGGTGAACTGGAGATCAGTTGTTATAGCTGGAGATCTCCAGCCACTACCTGGAGTTTGGCAACCCTACAATACAATCAATACGAAAAGATCTAATAAGCAATGTGCTAGGACTAGGATTACAGAAAACTGAATAAACCTAGCATATTGGACATGACACAGATTGAAAAAACAATGAATAAAACAGTATTACGTTAGAAGAAAACAATGCAGTGACAACAGAGTAATATGTGCAGCAAAGAGATAACACATCCTATACAGGAAAGGTCCCTAACTTTTTTGAGCTTACTGGCATCTTTGACAAATGAGAAAACCAACCCTGCGAGATAGAGTCATATTCCTGCTCTTTCTGAGCCATTTTCTGGACCTTACCTAGGCCTTTTCTATTGTCTAGTGCATAGCCATGTTAGAATCATCTACGCTTCTCTGCCTTTCCTAGAAACACAGAGACAACCTGTCTGGGGGGGGGGGATGTATCTCATTGTGTGAGCAAAAGTTAATGAGAGGTCTGGCTTATCGCCCTGAAGGTCACTTCTTTGTTACAGAAGAGTAAGTCCCTCCAGAGGCCCACCCTAATGGAACATACAGAAACAAAATTAGAATCTGGTGGCACCTATAGAGGGTGAGAAGTAAATTAGCATGCAGAATAACATCTTCATTTTTCTGTATGCTAATTTACTGTCCACCCTCTACATGTATGGCTGTTATTTCTATTTCCATTTCATTGTGTCTGAAGAAGTGTGTGTGCACACAAAAGGTCATACCTTGAATAAAACTTTGTTGGTCTTAAAGGTGCCACTGGACTCAAATGTTCTTCTGTGGCTTCAGACAAACACAACTACCCACCTGGATCCATACAGTAACAAAGTGCTGCGAAGACTCCAGAATGGTCTGCCCTGTTCTATCATCCCAAAACATCTGCAACATGCACAGGACACACAGAACATACATTCATGAATACTTCAGCCTTCCAGGACATTCAGTGGGTGACCTCAAGGTAGCTGTTTTATTACAAAGGAACAGAATGGAAAGGGAAATTACAAGTTATTACAGCACTTGGAACCAAGACTTCCCCAGGACTCAACAGGGATATTGGTTTCTTATCTCATCACATATGTTAACTCATTCAGTCCTCACATCTGTATTCTCATACAGAGGGACTATACATCCTCTATATTTTAGTGTATTTCTTTTTCAGAGGGGAGCGGTGGCACAGGGGATTTATCCTCTGGTTTACAGCTGAGCTGAACAGGACTGCTGTCAGTTCAAGCCCCGCACTGGTGTGAGCTGCCAGTCTTTGTCCCCAGCTCGCTGTCCACCCAGCGGTTCGAAAGCTTCGGCGAGTAGATAAAATGGGTACCACTCCTTAGAGAGAGTGGGCACACAAGCCCTCCCGGTGGGGGTTGTGTTAGCCAATCGGATGGTCTGCGCGTAAGATCTGTAAGCCGAGGAAGAACTACACAGCAAGAAAAAGCCTGCAATAGGCCACTTGGCCAGACGGTGGCAGTGGTGCGCTGCGACTGAGACAATGCTGACGACATCAAGCGACGTTGAGGAAAGGAATGCTGCGGGAACATGCCTGGACCTTGCAGCTGACTAACTCCGTTGACTACGAAAATATGTGTGTGATTTAATTGATATATGTTGTCTTCCCTTACCCCCAGCATTGTTAGTCCCATGTGAAATTCATGAATAACTGCACATCGCTCAGAGCCGGCAGCTCTGCATGGATTGAACGATTAATAAATGGAAAGATTATTATTATTATTATTATTATTATTATTATTATAGAATAGTATCTTAGAATACTGAACATTATACAAGAAATATTGGAATGTTTGACTGATATACACTGCTTTCACCTCGAAAGAGAAAGTAAAAATGGTGTTAAGTGTGTTTCGAGGGCGAGCCTCCCCAGGGCTGGCCACCGCAGCTCGGGACTCGGGAGCCGCCGACCGCCCCAACCCCGACCTCAGCAACATCTACCAAGAGCTGGAGCCACGCCTTCCCCGGGACCCAACGAGACGCCTCCGAGGCACCTGGGCAGCGCCGCCAGCAACGGAGGCACGGCTCCAGGGGAAACGTCCTGGGATGGGGGGAGGGCACACCCTCAGCTCCGAGCTACATGGAGGGAGAGAGACCGAACCCCCCACTCAGCATTCTGGCCTAAGAAGGGAGGGCGGGGCCAAAGTGGTGGGTGGAGGACAGAACACAGGGCAGAGCAGGTGTCACGGAGCAGGAATAAAAGGGGGAACAGGAACAGAGGCCGGGGAGGATGAGATGGCACTGGCGGCATTAAGGGCAGGAGAGAGAGAAGGAGCAGCCTGAATATGTCAAGGGAGAGCAGAGGGTGGTGACGTAACCTCCTCCCCTCCCAACAGTCTGAGACCTCTGTGGTTCCCCTCTTCCACTCCCCGGGGGACAGGTTGCGGTGACTTATAGGTCGGAGCAGCAGGGGACCAGCGACAGCGACGAGGGGTCGTCCAGCTCATGTGACAAAGTGACCTCCACGCTCTGAGAATGAATGGAGAGTCTCAAATTTATTTTGACATATTTATCGCTTTACAACTGTTGACCTTATAACCTTAGCTTGTTATTTAATTCTGGTTTTGCATCATGTTGCACGTTAATTTGCTGTTCAGCCCGTTGATAAGTTTGAACCTTACCTCCCATTCCACTGCATTTCCACTGCATTTGAAAAAGTGTGCTTTGTGCATGAAAGCTCATTCCTTGAATAAAACTTTGTTGGTCTTAAAGGTGCCCCTGGACTCTAAATTTGTTCTACTGCTTCAGACCAACACGGCTGACTATTTGGATCTATATTCATGAAGAAGAAGAGATCGGATTTATACCCCACCCTTCACTACCCAAAGGAGTCTCAGAGCAGTTTACAAACTTTTAGACTATTAGATCAGACACAGAATTAATCTAACACCTTTGGAATAGGGATGGGCATGAACCACAAACCTATGCCAATTCCTGAATCCCAAACCCATCCTATTTGTATAGGTTCATAAACCATTTAAAGTTTAAACTCCTGCTTTCTGCTCCTGGTGTTCTTTCTGCTCAGAGCCATTTAAACCCTTGGGTTCTGCTCCTCCCCCTGAAAGTGGCAGGGAGCAGATGGGAGGGTTTAAATAGCTGGGAGCAGGGGTTTCTGCTCTTCACAAGCTGTCACGAACCTCCACGAATTACGCCAAATTTCATGGAAGTTCGTTGCAGTTGTTCAGTTCATGAGTTTTGGTTTGCGAACCCTGAACAGGCCAAAATTCATAATGAACTTTAGTTTACCAGCCGGTTCGCGGCCATCCCTACTTTGGAATTCAGACACAATGTGGTGGGCCCAGCCACAAAATAGCTTACCTTCAGTCACACAGTGAGGATCCATGTGCTGTGGTGGCACCTGCTCCTGAAACAATTTTTTAAAAAAATCTGCACAGCCAATCAAGTCTCCAAATGCCAATCAGAAGCCTTGCTTGGCCAAAACCCAACCTAGATCCAACCACTTTCTAACCACACTGCCATAGTGTTATAATCTGCCCTTTGTAAAGTGCTTTCCTGAACCACTCTGTTATTGCATAGCCCTGTTATCTTTATATGCCACTTTGGTGTAGTGGTTAAGTGCGCAGACTCTAATCTGGGAGAACCGGGTTTGATTCCCCACTCCTCCACTTGCACCTGGCTGGATGACCTTGGGCAAGCCTTAGTTCTGGCACAGCTATTCTTGAAAAAGAGCAGTTTCTGTCAAGAGCTCTCTCAGCCCCACCTACCTCACAGGGTGTCTGTTGTGGGGAGGGGGAGGGAAAGGAGTTTGTAAGCCGCTCTGAGTCACCTTTGGATAGTGAAGAGTGGGGTATAAATCCAATCTCTTCTTCTCCTTCTTCTTCTTTATGGGAAAACCCCTTCTGAACAACTCTGTTTTACACAATTTGTGGAATGACAGTCGAGTGAAAGCCCTCCTGACCCCCCCTCAGGCAAGCCATGCCACAAGATGGGGGCCCACTACCAAGAAAGCACACGGACAGGGGGTTGTTAATCTTGCCCATTTGCAGGGTGGCATCCACATGAGGCCCTGAACAGATGAGCAAAGCTGTTATGGAGGAACACAGGAAGAGAGGCTAGGAGGAGCAGAAAAACAATCCCAGCACATAAACTCTAATCCAGCAGTAACGCATTTCAAGATTCAAGGCACTTGTATCACACATTGAGCAACTACTGATGACACGTTGTTCTGTGAATTATTCCATTAACCTGCCATTAATTGTTCCATTAGCCAGCAACGTGCAGCTCATGCCAAGGCGATTCATGTTGTAATCTCAGATAAGAATCTAATGTTGCATGTGATACAGGTTGAATGCTGCACTAATGAGGCTTGCTTCCGGTAAAGAGGGTTTGTTTTCCCAGCTTGCCAAGAAAGAAGACTTAGCAGAAAGTACACATGGTTGCCCAGCTGCAGTGTCTGCCTGGCACCTTCCTAGATCTGCCATTTGATGGATGTGCATAGGAGAATACTAAGAGTTCACCCTTACCCCTACATTCACAGCCCCATCTTGATGCTGGTGGATTACCAGTGTGGCACTGGAGCCACTACTTGCTATCCTATGCTTGCTTTGTAGAGAGGAAACTAATGACAGAAACCTCCCTCAGCAAAGCACTGAGGGTGTGGCCATTGCACCAGAGTAGCAGCCCCACCAGGGCCCACCAATCACAGAGCAGTGTGCCACAGATTTCCCCATGAGTGGCACATAGGAAGCAGCCAAATAACATAGGCTGATGTGTTCATGGCCCCCTGATGTCAGGCAGCTGCCACCATACACAGGGCACAACAAGGGAGAGAGAAGATCTCCCTTCTCGTGGATCTGTGAAAAGCCAGAAAGAATGGAATTGAATGAATGAAAGACTGAGGGTTCTGCTATTGTACCAACTGTCTTGGCAAACTTAGCTAAGCCAATATAGCTGTTAGGGATGGGCACGAACCAGCTGACAAACTAAAGTTTGTCACCAATTTTGGCCAGTTCGTGGCTTGCAAAATGATGTTTGCGAACTGAAGAACTGCAACGATCTTCCATTAATTTTGATGCAGTTCATGGTGGTTCATGATGGTTCTTCACTTTCTTCTCTTCACGAAAAACAGCTGAGTGGAGGGGAGCTCCCCACTGCTCAGCTGTTTGGTTTAAATGGCTCAGAGTAATTTAAGCCACTGCTTTCTGTTCCCTGCGAAAAGCCACGGAGAGCAGAAATCAGGGGTTTCCAGACCAGCGCTCAGCTGTTTGGTTTAAATGGCTCTGGACCATTTAAACTCTGCTTTCTGCTATGGGGAGAAAGCTGTGGGGAGCAGAAAACAGGATTTAAATGGCTATTTAAATGGCCATTGGAGCCATTTAAACCAAACAGCTGAGCATTGTGCTTTTTGGAAACCACTGCTTTCTGCTCCCTGTGAAAAGCCACAGGGGGCAGAAAGCAGGGGGTTTAAACTTTAAATGGCTCATGAACCAATACAAACCAGATTGGTTTGCAAACCAGCGTAGCAGTTTGTGGTTCACGCCCATCCCTAGTACCTGTCCTCTGGTTTGGTATTCAGATTTCCAAGACTGATAATCTTGTGGAATTTTAATTGTAATTTTCATACTGAGGTCACCTTCCCAATGGATGGCACAAGATTGTCTTGCCCTGACAGCTTTACTGATATCAGCAGAGGCTTCTATGGGTGCCAACCTGCAAATGGGTAACATTCTACAACTACTGTACCTGTGCTTTTTCCATTGTGGCTCCCACATTATGGAAAGCAACAGTAGTAGATCTGTTTTGATAGACGTTATCTTGCAAACAAATCAGGAAATTGCTTGACCCTGGGCACTTGGCAGAATAAGTCTCCCAACATGCATCAGATAAATTAAAATCACTCATAGCCGCTAGAACATATTGTTTGGACATACTGGCCACTGTCCCAAGAGGAGAGCATCCTCCTCTTCTCCCTGATCAGGTGATTTGTAACAAACTGCAACCACAATACCACTAGTCCGTTGTTTTCTTATTCTTACCCAGACACTTTCCACAGGACCATCTGGTTCATAAGCCAATATTTGCTTACAATCATACCCTTTCCTGACATATACAGCCATGGTTCCTCCTCTCCAACTCTTGTGTATAGAAAAGCATTTTCAGTAGTATTCTAACTAGATCTCCAGAAAGAAGAAACATGGAACATATTTTAGTATTGAATTGTATTTTTGAGGTTGTGGTTCATAATAGCAAATATGCAAAACAATGATAAAATAATGCAGTAATTAACATGGATTCATGTTCTGTGTACCTTGGCGTTTATTCATGCTGGCCACATGACCACGGAAACATCTTCGGACGGCGCTGGCTCTTCGGCTTAGAAACGGAGATGAGCACTGCAACCCTAGAGTCGGATTCGACTGGCTTTCGAGCAAGGGAAACCTTTACCTTTACCTATCCCTCCAATATCACACTCCAATCATGAGAATCCTCCTACCAAGTCTCCGTAATGCCTATTAAATCATATCCCTCTATTCAGATTAGAAATTCAAGGTCCTCCTGTTTGTTTCCCATACTTTGAGCATTAGTGTACAAATACCAAAAGCCTCATGCCACTGGGCCTGACTTCACCTGTATCTCAACATTTTGGGCTCTCCATCTGCTTCCCAATTGCCTCCCTATGAAATCCACTCTAAATCCAAAGCCCCTCAGACATCTCCATTCCCCTCCAATTCATGCTAAACCAGACAGAAACATGCCTTAGAATCGGTGTTAACAACAAAGAAGGCTGTTCCTGGCACTATTACTTAAATCAACTGAATTACACAGTTGTGGTTTGGAATCCATTTGGCAGATATCTGTGATGCCTTAGGTGATAAAATCTCCCTGGTCTAGTCAGACTGGCATCTTTGACCCTGAGGATCGTGCATTAGAGGTTCTAAAGCACTTGTGGTGTGTTTAAAGATAGCTTTGGGTTGATCTCCCTGATGCAGAGTGGGCTCTTGATGTTATGAAGGCCACCACCTGAAAATCAGTTCCCTGCCTCTCCTGGCTAGATAAATCATGCCAGGAGAAACTGGGGACTTCTCTTGGCAGGGCTATACATTCCTCACTGGTGGAGTTTTGAAAAAAGACTTGGTGAATTGTAGATGTGTTTCTAATCTGCCCTTTCAAAGTTACTTGGTCAAATGGGTGTGTGAGGTGTGGTTTTCCAGGAAGTTGTTATGACGCCCATCTGAAGGTGGGGTAGAGAGCCACCTGTCACTTAAGGGTCTAAGAAGAGAGGAATGGGTCTTGCTGATGGATATAATTAAGGTAGCAAGCAGCATGGGTAGATCCCAGGTAGTTCTCTGTGTCCATGGAGGCTCCGCCCTAGGAAGGGCAGGTTATCTCGGGAATCCAGCCTGACAGAGTAGGAAGGTGGGAGCCACACACAGCAGGTCCAGAGCATTGTGTGCATGCAGCTCTGAAACAGGACAAATAACTCCCTCCCCATGGCCATTTTGACTTGGGAAAACAGCATGGGAGGAAGGAAGGAGCCTCTCCTCCCCCTGCACCATGGTCCCATGGTGAATTTAGCTCCCACAGACTTAGTTGGATTTGGTAAGGTTCGGATACATGAGATCTGATAGGGGAGGCCTATATTGAGTCGGGGATTCCAATGACTGGGGGGCATGGGAGGTATGGCAGTGGGGCAAGTTTTTATAGAAAAGGAAAGAAACAGAGATGTGGCTATGCTAAGTTCCCTTCAGACCTTCACCCTATCCCAAGACGTGTTGGTACTGGGGCTAGGAATTTGTACCCTTTTCTGACACTGGCACTGTGTAATGCCAGGTCCATTAAGAATAGAAGAAGAAGAAGAGATTGGATTTATACCCCGCCCTTCACTTGGAGTCTCAGAGCGGCTTACAAACTCCTTTCCCTTCCCCTCCCCAGAACAGTCACCCTGTGAGGTGGGTGGGGCTGAGAGAACTCTGACACAAACTGCTCTTTTTCAAGGACAGCTGTGCCAGAGCTTGTGACTGACCCAAGGTCACATCAGCAGGTGCAGGTGGAGGAGTGGGGAATCAAACCCGGTTCTCCCAGATTAGAGTCCACGCACTTAACCACTACACCAAACTGGCTCTTCCACCAGGCCTTCAATTCGGAGCTGCCCCCAATAGAGAACCCTGTTCCCTGGAGCCACCAGAACAGCCTGCACCAGCTGCACAAGGGTTAGATCTATGGTCTGACCCCTAGGATGGAATACTGAAGGTCGACCGCCATCATTTAATAACCTATTACTGTCATTAATGTTAGCAATTTTTAAATATTGGAATGTCTTATATGGTTTTAGGACGATTTAAATTGTTTATGTGTGTGTTTTTATTCTTTTATGTAAGCCGCCCTGAGCCAGCCTCAGCTGGGAGGGCGGGGTATAAATCTGACAATAAAATACTTAATAATAATAATAATAATAAGACCTCTATGCTGCAAGATTACTTTGCAGCTCATGTGGACCCGGCATGTGTGACTGAGACCTGGGTGTGGGAAGGCAAAACAAGCACCCCAAAACAACTCCCCCCCCAGGGTTCTCGATTCTCCATCAATCCTGAACTAAAGGGCGGGGGGAGTAGCAGTGCTTATCCAAGAGTCTTTCTCTTTCAGGGCAATCCATGTACCAAAAATTGCCAACATTGATTGTGTTGGCCTTGCGTGGAATGCTGAGGAGAGTTTGGCTGGCCTGGCATAGAATGCTGAGGAGAGTTTGGCTATGTGGCTGGTGTACTGACCACATAATGTACCAGCAGATACCCTGTCAAGCAGCTTGGGCATTGGAGTACCCTAGGCTGGAGGATTTTAACATCCATGTCAATGATGCGACGGACCTAGTGTCATTCATGGCAGCGCTAGGACTCTCCCAATTTGTATCAGCTCCTAAGCATCAGTCAGGTCACATGCTGGACTTGATTTTTGGCATGGGGATAAATGTGGATCTGGAAACTATTGATGCAGTACCATGGTGAAACCACTTTGCCCTGAAGGCATGCCTGAGCATCGATTCCCAACCCCTCCCTGTTTAGTCAGCAAGCTGATTTATGCTCGCTCACAGAGATTCATAGATTCAGTTGGTTTCCAGAATGCTTTATGGAATCTGACTTGTTAGGGTGATCGGAAAAAAGCCCACAGAAAAAACCATGTGGAAAAACCCCATACACCCCCCCAAAAAAACCCACACTGAAAAAAGCCCACACAGAAAGAAGAAAAATACCATGTAAAGCGCCATAGATATGTATAATTGTGCATAACCGTTCATCTCCATTTATGAGAATGAGCAAGTATTACCTATATTTTATACTGTTATTTTAGGATTAAAACATGTCATATTCACATACAACAATCTGTGTTGTGATTTTATCAAGTATAATCTTAATATAATTCCCTTATGTATTGGCCATTTCTAGCTCTCCCATTGGCTGGAGATCACTCAGAATTACAACTGCTCTCCAGGAGGGAGGGCAGATGTCAGCTGCAGTCAGAGGGGCAGATAATGGTAGGTTGATGGTTAGCTAGAAAGGAGATGGGATTGCCAAATCCAGGTTGGGAAATTCCTGGAGATTTGAGGGGCAGAGCCTGGAGACGGTGGGGTTTAAGGACATAACAAAATTATTATTTAACTAGGAATAAGGCCCATTGTGGAAATAAATACAACGAGATCTAGAAAGAGGCTCTGGGAGAGTGCCCCAGCCTTGGGCACTCAGTGTCAATTTGCTGTGGCAACCTCAGCAGGGTATAATGATAGAGTCCACCATTTTCTCCAGAGGAACTGATCTCTGTTATCTGAAGAGCACTTGTAATTTTGTGTGATCTCCAGCTCTCCCCTGGAGATTGGCAACAATGGTTCTACATGAGGGAATGGCTGGTTTGGAGGGTGGAGTCTATGGCATTGTACCTCTCCCTCTCCAGGCTCCATCCCTCAAAGTTCCCAACCTGGACCTGGCAACCCTAGTCAGGACTGGCCCCAATAAGTTCCCCACAAAGGCCTGGAAATGGCTTCATTCCTTTGTCTTTTTACTGATAGAACCAAGCTTGGTTGCCTAGCAACAGCCACTGATGGAAAAGTTAGTCCCACAGGAGCCAAGCAGGAGAAGTGTCTTCGTCAGGACATTATATGTCTCAGACCCAGTGAATTCTTTGTCAGCGATTTTAGATTCTCTATCACAGTTTGGGTTGGTCTCTGGCCTCAAACTTAACTCTTTAAAATCAGAGTTTATATCCAATCTCATTAAGTGCACCTGTTTGACAAATACTGAAATCAAATTTTCCTTTCTGCTGGACAAAACACTCCTGGAGACATCTGGGGGCTCAAATCCCCCTGGACCTGAACAACTTAATGTCCTGCAATTTTGATCGTTTATATCGGGACACTCAATTCCGACTGAAGGACTGGAACAATTTAAATTTAACTTTATCAGACCACTTACATTTAATAAAAATGTTTATTTTCCCACAATTTCTTTTTCTTTTCAGAGCTCTTCCAATATGGATACCGGAGACAGCTTTATTTAAGTGGCAGAAGGTCCTCACAGACTTTTCTGGGCATACAAGAAGGCTAGAATAAATCGCCGGGTGCTAAGTAGACCATCATCCTTGGGAGGTTTAGATGTACCACTTCTGAGTGTCTACTATCAGGTGGCAATGATTGCTACAGCAATACGGATGATGAACAATGATACCCCAACAGGTTGGATGCAAATTGAGCAATCAAATATTTCTCCAGCAAGATTGCAGGACGTCTTTTGGATGACAGCTAAACAACGCCCGAAGTCAGCAAGAAACAATTGCTTTTTAGAAGCAACTTTAAAAATATGGGATCGGAGACGAGGCCAGCTATTACCAAAAATCTCTAAATTATCGTCTTTCATTAACCAAGCATGGTTCCCACCTGGAATGGAGACAGAAGCCTTTCGGGACTGGACGGCAGTGGGTCTGACACGCCTCTCAGATATAGTAAAACAAGGGAAAATACGAGACAAAACTGGTTTGGAGGAAATTCTAGGTATATCAATCCCCTGGTTCCAGTATTTACAGCTTAAGAACATGACTGATCAACTAGCTCAAACAGTATTCACCAGACCAAGGACGGAATTTGAGACTCTCCTGGCTACATACAACCCTTCTATGAAAGGCTTGCTCTCAAAGGTTTATAAGATTTTAATATCTGCTGAAGGTTCCCGACCCATTCCATGCCAAGAAAAGTGGAAAGCAGACCTGGAAACAGATTTGCAGCAGTCACACTGGCTTGATATTTGGAATTCTCCAGCGTTTTCCTCGCGTGTTTACAACATTCGCATGAACACCTTCAAGATCATGCACAGATGGTATCTTACACCTAAAAGGTTGAATCGAATGAATCCACAGCATGACCCTTTGTGCTGGAAAAATTGTGGATCTCCTGGAACATACATACACTGCTGGTGGGAGTGTCCGATTATTCAGCAATTCTGGAAGGAAATACTCTCTCAAATTAACAGCATTACACAGCAAACACTTCCTGTGATTGTTTACTTTAACCGATATTTTAAAAGTCTCTGAATATGTGCTTGTACGCTCAAACTCGCCTTGGTAAGTCTTTCTTAACAGTTTTATTCGCTTTTTCTTCCACTCCCCCCCTCCAATTCGCTTTTAAGTACGTGCGTTTGGGAGGCGTCCCTCCCCCGATCGCCTCACTTTCTGTTCCATGGGGGGTTTGGGGAGCTTTCTTTTCCTTTTATTTAAATGCTTAGATTGAACTCATGTTCATAGTTGGTCCTCAGACCTTGTTTAAACTCTGTTTCTTTCACTCGACCTCCTGCACTTGCCCCGGTCAGTGTCGCTTGGTTCCATTCGGTCTCATAGCACAAAGAACCTTCAGAACGGAGAGGCGCCTCAATTCCCCAGCATCGCACCGGTGAAGAGGCAACCCCTCGAGAGTCCCATGGCCAGAGCCCCTTCAGCCGGGTCTCTGGGGGGGTGATGATCCTGCGCACCCCCTCCTTCGGCCAGAGCGCAGCTTCACCCTCGGGAGGTCCGGGAGGTGCGACTGCTTAGTGCGCCGCCATAGACCACAACAACTTAATTTCCATTTTTTCTGTTGTAGTATTCAAGCCAGCAATTTTTTGGATATTCTCTGTTACTTGCTTCTGTAATGTTTCCATGCTGGCAGTAAATTTCTCTGTTATTTCTTTCAAGGCCTCTTTGATAGGATCTACAGGGTTCGTGATTGAACTTTTGATAGTATCTTGGACAAGGGCTTGCATTTCTTTGTTGGCAGAGGCTGCCAGAGTTGATGTAACTGATTTTGACACACCAGGTGAGGTAAAAAGCATCCTCACTTGTTTTATTTGACCTGCTTTCTCTATCATGATGTAAAAAAAGAAAAGAAAAGAAAAAAGCCAACCAAGAGAAAGGAGATATCCGGCTGACTGCCAAAATTTTATTTTGAATATTGTCCTTATTATTTTTCTTTTCTCTCCAAGGTATTATTTTAGAACACTGTGTTTGTGTAGCTTATGCGGTTTAACCACAAAAATGTGCTTCAAGGTCAAAAATAGCAGGAGTGCCAGTGAAGTCAATGGCTTCTAGCAACGATTAATCAGAAAGTCTGCATCGCAGTTCAATACAAGCCCCTTTTAAATGCAGCAAGGGTCAAGTAACAGTCCCAATACCGTAAGAAGAAAACTCTCCAGATGCTACTGTTAAGACCCACAGAATTACACAGAGCATCCTGATGTTCCACACTCTACCCCAAATAGGGGAACAATTCAGAACGTTGCAAAGCGTCTTTAAGAGTAGAAATATCAACCTGTCAAAGTTTTGAACTGTGTAGAATGGTCAGACTGAGTTTGCCTTAACGTTGCCTGGTTTGAAAATGAAAGATCAATAGTCTCGTCCCCTTTCGCTAGCCGCTTGGATTGGGGGGGGGAAACCTCCCATAACTCTTCAGAGTGACTTTATTGCTTTATAGAGGGCAATAGAAGTAATTAGTCCCAAATCCTTTTATTGCCAAGCAGAAAAAGTGTTACATTGATCTTAAGCAGCTTCTTTGGCTGGGTTTCTAACACACACACACCCGTCTCGGGAAGCAACAGCTAATGCCCATAGCCATGGACTCCTCTTCTGGTTCCGCGTTGGAGGCGATCTAAGGGACTTGCACCCATGTGCAGCCGCTGCACAGGGGTCCCGATCAAGCCTCTTGCTCCTACCCCCCCTTCCCTGAGGGGGTGGAGGGTCTCCATAAGATCAGAGACCCTTTAGAAACCGAAAGTGGTAGGAGTGCTGGAAGGCACGTCCTCACTCACCGAACTGCAACCCAATCTCCCCTGTGGACTTTTTTCATTGAGCCACTTTTTAGATGAGCTGGTGGAGGACTGGCATAGCTGACTCTCCAAAGCCATCAATGAAATCACTCCCCCAACACACTCTTCACTCCCTGCTGGAACTGTGAAGAATGAAACAGGAACTAAGACAGCTAGAGCAAGCATGGCTGCATACTTGTGATGAAGCTACAAGAAAATCCTATGGGACATTTGTGAAGGCCTATGAGAATGTGGCAATGAAAGCCACAAAGAAGGAATTCCATGCATCCTCCATTGCATCTGCAAGCTCTTGCCTAGCTCGATTATTTAGAGTAATTAGATCCCTAACTTCCCTTCCAAAGGGAAATCAAAAGAATAGGGAATTGGCTGTTAGCTATGAGGCATTTGTGAGCTATTTTGTGGATAAGATCTTGGCGCATCACCAGGACTGGCCAGCCATGATTGATAAAGTATGTGAACTGGAGGCCCCTTGGCCATCTTCCAGCCCAATATTGGACCACTTCAGCTGACTCTCCCAGGAGGAGGTCAACCAGAACCAGGAGGAGGTCGACAAGATGCCCATCACCTGCCTCCTTGACCCATGTCCATCATAGAAGGCCAGCAGAGATGGAATATGGGTCCCCCAGGAGACATCATTAACCTGTCCCTGACTTCAGGGACCTTCCCAGGGTACTTGAAGGAGGCAGTGGTGAGACCACTCATGAAAAAAAATCACTGGACCCTCTGGTTCCAGGCAACTACCACCCAATGTCGAACCTTCCATTCCTGGGCAAGGTAGTTAAGAGAGCAGTAACAGAACAGCTCCAGGGTTTCTTGTATGATTCCTCTATCCTGAATCCATTCCAGTCTGGCTTCTACCCCAGCTATGGGATGGAGTCATGCAGATCAAGGCAGGTTAGCGTTCCTGTTGTTGCTTGACTTAACAGCCTTTGACACAGTTGATTATGATCTCATGACCCACCACCTTGCGGGGATTTGGGGACCGGCCCTGCAATGGCTAGTCTCCTTTTCCCATGGTTGGGGACAGAGGGTGGCACTTGGGGAGAAGGTTTCTCTGCATTACCCTCTGGTATGCAGCATCCCTTAGAGGGCGATTCTATCCCCAATGCTGTTTAACATCTATATGTGCCCCCTCTCCCAGTTAATCCAGGGAGTTGGGATGCGGTGTCACCAGTAAACTGATGACACCCAGCTATAACTGTCGAAGGACGGCCAACTTGACTCTGGCCCAGATATATTGGCCAGGGTGCTGGAGGCTGTGGATGGTTGGTTACAACAGAGCTGATTGAAACAAAATCCATCAATGATGGAGGTCCTGTGCCTGAGTCATGGTGGTGTGGGATCGGAAATCTGGCTCCCAACCCTTGACGGGGCGCCATTGTTACCAGCACCAACAGTGTGGAGCTTGGGAGTGACTCTGGATGCCTCACTATCTATGGAGGGCCAGGTCACGAATGTTGCCAGATCAGCTTTCTACCACCTTCAGCTGGTCGTGCAACTGGTTCCCTATCTCTCCTCCCACAACTTAGCCATGATGACCCATGCAATGGTCACCTCCAGGCTGGACTACTGTAACTTCCTCTACATGGGGCTGCCCTTGAACTTAATCCGGAAACTTCAGCTGGAGCAAAATGTAGCGGCACACCTGCTGACTGGGATGCCTATGCAGACGCACATTCAGCCTGCCAGCTGCATTGGTTGCCAGTTGAGCGCTGGATCAAGTTCACGGTTATGGTATTAACTTTAAAGACCCTAAGCAGTCAGGGATCAACATATCTGTGGGACCATCTCTCCCAATATGCCCCTCAAAGAGCTTTAAGGTCAACAGATCAACATCTATTGGTAGTTCCTGGCCCAAAAAACATCTGCTTAGCCTCAACCAGAACCAGACCCTTTTTGGCTCTGGCTCCGGCCTGGTGGAACACGCTTCCAAATGAGATCGGGGTCCTATGGGATTTATTACAATGCCGCAGGGCCTGCAAAATGGCACTGTTCCACCAGGCCTTTGGCTGAGGCAGTGGGTATATTCCATTTATGACCTTCCCTGCACAAATCAGCCAGTTTTAGTCAGCTTATGCTGTATACTATACCAACTATATTATAGGCTATGGGCTGGAACAATCAACCTGATATGCTGGTCTTTTTTGAATTTTGTACGGCATATACCTGGGATACAGTTAAATTGTTAAGTTATTAATTTGCCATCCTGTATTTAAATTTGGACTAAACCTGGTTTTAGGGTTTTAAATTGGATTTCATGGAAATTATACTTTGAATCGTATTTATGGAATTTATGTGTAGTTGTCTTATTGTTCATCTTGTACAATGTAACTTCCTCTGAGCCCACTTGCAGGGAAGGGCAGGATAGAAATTCCATGAAATTAGGGTTGCCAAGTGCTTACCTGTTCTGAAGCGGGGAGTCCAGCCTTGCTCCGGGAGTCTTCGCACGCGCCACAAGCACGTCACAGGGAAGTGACGCAAGCACATCGGGGATGTTGGGGGCGGGGCCACAATCATCCGAGGGAAAACCATAGAGTTTTCCCTCGGATGATTGTGGCCCCGCCCCCAACATCCCCGATGTGCTTGCGTCACTTCCCTGTGACGTGCTTTGGGGGTGGGGTTCCCCCCCGGGGGCCTGATCCGGCGGCGGCGGGGAACGGGCCTCCCGGGCTGGGGTTTCCCCGCCCCCCGGGGGGACTTGGCATCCCTACATGAAATAAATAAATAAGTTTTTAAAATTACATTCTCCTAAGCTGCTGTACAGCTGCGGTGAATGTGCTGCCTCCAGAAAACTAGGACCCAACTCATTAGAAAGTGTATTGTGTAATTTGGGCCTAACTGGCAAACTGCTGAATTCAGCCCAGGCAATGCTGTGTGACCTTGGCTTGGTAACCTCTTTTTGTGGCTGGGCATCCATCATTGATCCCTTTCTTTGGGAACAGAAACCAAACAGGACCTCTTTCCCCAAGCAAAGATCCAATGCAGGTTTTCCTCCACCTCCACCTCCATTGTCCTGGAGGTGCTTCAGAAGAGTAAGAAAGATCACCTTTGAGTCTGTCCAGACAGAACAGCTGGCCTGGCTTGGAACCTCCCAACATTATGTGACTGACCTTTCCTTCATAGCAGCCATTTTGTTGTGGAGCCCACTATTCTTTCTCTACCTTCCAAAAGCACTTTGAGGCTGAAGGAGATCAGGATCCCCTTTTTGCCCTTCAAGGACAATCATCCAATTCAAGGACAATCATATTGTCTTCTCTTAGTAGTTTTCTTCATTGGCTATCAGAGCATGCACAGATCTGTTTCACAGCCACATGACCTATGCTTTTTTCCTGTCAGGTGGGTTAGGGTAAAGTTGTCCTCTGAGCATTAACAGAGCGCAAACTAAACATTACTCCACCAAATCTGCAATGTTTAGTTTGTTCGTCTATAGGATGAGAAGTTATTTCACCACAACCCCCTCTGCTAGCAACCCCCATGAGAGGCTGATGCAAGAACTGCTTCCCGGAAGGGTTTAACTGGAACCATCCTTCTTCATGTGTACAATTTTTCCGTTCTCATATACAGCACTGCATTGATCATGCGACATTTAATCAGCAGATAATACTTCCGCTCAAGACTAGAGGTGTCATCCACTTATCATAGCAATAGGAATTAGATTATTAGTTTGATGGCACATTTTCAGTCACAGTTTTGATCAATGATCCATACCAAATTTTACCATGTCATATATAAGCAAACCAGTTGCCTCTGTGCGTAAGTGGCACTGCTCAAAGGAGAACAGTTACAGGTAAGCAGCTTTCATTTTCTGTTAAAAAAATACAAATCCAATATATTATCTATTGTTATGTATTATTTATTGATTTGATTTGATTTATTGCATTTATACCTTGCCTTTCTCCCCAATGGGGCCCCAAAGAGGCTTACAGCACTCTCCTCTCCTTCACTAATAACCCTGAAAGGAAGGTTAGGCAGAGGTTTTGTGACTGACCCAGCAAGCTTCCATGGCAGAGTGGGGATTTGAATTTGGGTCTTCTAGATCCTACTCTGACGCTCTACACCACAATATCCTAATGACACTAAAAAACAGAAGTAGAACAAAACCAGGCAATTACCAAATTTTAGCACCAATAGCAGGTACAAAACAAACACTAAAAGAATCAGTAGTGAAACCAATGCAAAATTATGACTAGATTTTTTTAAAAAACAAGACACATGTCCTCTAAATGTTTCACAGTACGCTTGTTGGTAGATCATGTCCACAGAGGCCTGTTAATTCCCAGAGGAAGGAGTCTTTCCATGAATGGAAGACTTTTTCTGTAAGTAAAAGACTTCTTCCCCAAGTATCTTTGGATGCAACTTGAGTTCTTTTCATTGGGTTTAAGGTCTGGCTTTGGGACAGAGATGGACTCAGGAGCTCAAGCGAGTAAGGTCAGAGTGAGATGAGGTCTAGGGATGGGCACTGGACCAGCTTACGAACTAATGTTCATCACGAATTTTGGCTGGAACATGGTTCGCAAAGCGAAGTTTGTGGCAGGGTGACCAACATGAACTTCCCATGGATTTTCAAACTGTTTGTTGCAGTTCGTGAATGGATACATTTCCAGACAATCTCTGCTCAATTAAAATGTTTACCAAACTTCAAAGCAGGGAGGGGGCAGAATTCTCCAGCCTTGGAAACACCAGTAGGGGCCCTACAAAGCTTAACAGGCACTTCTGGCTGCCAATAACAGTGTTTCCATTCTGCTTTATAGGATCAGAATGCTATATATACCCTCAGTGCAGCTCTGCACCCTCTCCTCTGTCAGCTGTTGACAGTTAGACAGAGAGGCGGGGGACTTATTAAAAGCAGAGCATGTTCATAATTTATTATTCAAGACTCTGAGCCATCCCGTCTCTCTGCTCACGCTGAGCAGAGTCTTTCCCCTGCTGAGGTTTGGGTGTTAGGTGGACTCAGGGCTCTGAGCCTCCCCATCTCCTCTGAGGACCCCGCTCCTCCACATGCAGCTGTTGGTGTGACCTTGGGTCAGTCATAAGTTCTTTCAGAGCTGTCTCTGAAGGGCAGTTCTTGAGAGAGCTGTCTCAGTCCTACCTGCCTCACAGGGTGTCTGTTGTGGGGAGGGGAAGGAAAAGGAGATTGTAAACTGCTTTGAGACTCCTGTCTCCTCCTCCTCTTCTCTTTCTCCTTCTCCTCCTCCTCCTCCTTCTCATCAAGTGGTGGGGGCTGAGAATATCTCTGGAAACTGGTGGGAGGGCAGGAGAGGAGACATATGGCCATACAAGAGAGGTCAGGTCAAATTACAGCTTGAGTGACCAGTACTCCAGGGGATCATCAGAGGCAGGCTCAAGGGACTTAGCAAGGTTGTTAGCAAAATTGCCTTGTTTTATTAATAAAAGTGGGGAATTATGATTATTAAATGGCAATAGGCATTAACTACAGGACCATAACCTGTGTATACGGGAGTTAGAGTTCCCAGGACCCAGGAATAGACACTGAGGCTAGATTACTAAAGCAGTGATTTCTTTACTGAAGGTTCTTCAAACATACAAACATAAAATCAAGCGTTCACTCACACAAAATAGAGCTAAGAATATAGAGCAGAGAAATACAGAGACATTTGCATGAGCAGGAAGTTTACCTGTTCGGAGAAATGAGTTGATTCTGCAGTGAAAAAGCGATAAAATAAGGTAAGGGGGTGTGAGTTGACCAGCAACACACATGGAAAAGTTCCAAACTGTGCAAGGAATGGAACCAGCAAGATAGGATGGGGTTAGGAGAGGCAAGAGCAAAAAAGAGAGCAAAGACATAAGGCTCTCTTTATATACCTGAAAATGTGACCTGAGGGAGGGGCCCATTTGGTCACCTGGTCCCCAGGAGATATTAACAAAACTTAAACTAAGAATGGGGCAGAAAAGGGATTAATGGTTGGGCAATCGTGAACTTAACATTTAGCAGGGAGTGGGGAAGGGGGTTGAGACAAAGGAGAGAAAGAGGAGCACCAATCACGTTGCAGGGCCGGTGCTTTGGATTAACAACCAGATGTCTGACAGCTGCGTTGTCTTGATAGGTGGCAGGAAGGCTTGATTGCTGGCTGTTGTCTGTAGCTGGGCACATCCTTTTGTTTTAGACTTGAGAGGAATGTGTGTTTATCCTGGTGATGTTAACACATGAAGGTGGTGGTGGGGAAATGCCTGCATGCTGGAGAAGAGAGTTTCTTATGGCTTCTGTGCAGGAGATCTTGTCCTTTTTGCAGAGCATGGCTTTCTTCTGTGATCTGCTGCTGTTTCTGTGTGTACAAAGGTCAGGGCTGCTGGTCTGCATCCTGATGCTGGCATGGCTGCGGAGGTGCAGGGGCAGAAGGCTTCTGTAGTCCCAGGTCCACATCTGGCTTGGCATGCTTCGTAAGCACTAGGCTTCCCTTGGCTATAGTACATTCCATAGTCCAGTATAAGATCACTTCTTTTGGGAACATAGCTCTGTCCATTGCCCTGACATACTCTTTTCACAGTTCAGCAAAGCAGTCATATTTAAGAGTCTTTAATAATGCCATCTGAAGTGACTGCATGGCAACAAGGTATTCCCTCGCCATCACCTCTGCTGAATCCTCTGCCATTGCATGCTTGGCATCCCTGCCACTGCTGACCTCCCAGTTCACCACTGACCACCAGTAGTGAGGCTTCTCCCTGGTTGGGCACTCTGAGGCAGGAGTGTTGGGCTGAGGCTCCTTCTCCTCTCCAGCCTCTTCCGTCCACTGTTCCCTCCGGCCACATCTGTTGGCCTGCAGCCTCCATACTTTTTTTTGCAGATCTCATGCTTCCATTGCATGAGCTCTGCATTCAGGACAGCAATGCTGCCTTTTATCTGGGGGTCACAGATACAGGCCAACTTGTACTCCCCTTTCTTACAGAGAGGATACAACCTGGCGGTGATGCTCACCCGTAACCTCTCTGCCAAAGCCCTGAGCCATGGGAGAACAGCCATCCCCTTGGGGCACGGCTCCAGTGCAAAGACCAGCACCTGGTCTAGTGTTCAAACCAGGGGGATGACTTACCCCAGGCTGGCCATAGGGGCCCAGAGCATGCCAATGGTGTCCTGGAAGGGCTTGAGGACATGCACTATTTGGGAGAGGGTCAGACACTCTTTGGAGTTGATGCTGAGCTCCTCTTCCCCATGCAGGATGGTCATGGAGGATGGTCATCCTGCACCGCACTCTTCTGCTCCATGGCATAGGTGGACTTCCTCATCCCCCTCCCTCTGCCTCGCAGACAGGCAGACTTGATGCTGCACAAGAAGTGGGCAGTGTCACATTCAGGGCCAAGCCTGGCACTGTTGCTCTACCCACGTTTTCCAGGATACACAAATACAGTAACAATAAGCATAACAATAGGTACAGAGGCAAGGTCTACATACCAGTCTGGAGTCAGAGATTGCAGATCCAGTCCAAGGGCCAGAGTAAGGAGGGCTGAGAGTTCAAGGGTCCAGTTCCAGGGCTGGGGAGCAAGGGCAGGATGCAGGGTCTGGGTCCCAGGCTATAGGAGCAAGAACAGGTTACCAGCAACAAGGTACAAGGCAGTAAGTCAGAGGAGAGCTCTGTTTGCTAAGCAGGTCAGCTTCACAGAGGTGTGGCAACCAAGGTTGCTTCCGCAATAACCCTTGAACAGAGTGTTCCTCTTATCTGCCTCTTTTGCTGGCCCATCCCCAATAGCCCAGGTCACATTCACTACAATCACTCTTATCTTCCTACAGGTGCAGGTCTTTATGGTTTCCCTATCAGCCTGTCTGTCCTGGTCCTCTCTGTCCTACTCCAGAAAGTGACACTGATCGTTGCGGAGCAATTAGGCAGGCACTTTGTCTTCTCTCTAGAGCGGTCAAGCGCTCTCTCCTCCTTCTATGCTCTGCTACTTTGGGAGAAGCTGGAGGAGATGGAGACACCAGCCTCTGCGGTGTCTCCTTCTTCTCCTGGAAGCCTGGGCAGCCTGGCCGTGACTGGGAAGTGTTCTTACTTCCTGATGCTTCCCCTGTTGGGTCTGCCACTGGGCTCAGCTGCTCAGGTGAGGATTCCATCAGTGCAGTGCCCGTTTCTTCCAGTTCCTCCTCTGAGAAGGAGGTGGCTGCTGGCTGGCTCATGACAGGCGGCCAGGCACTGGCGGGTCTTGAGCAAGGACTGCATCTCAAGTGGGGCAGCGTCCCAGGTGACCTCGGCAGTGCTCCCCAGCCCCAGAGCATCCTTCACCACCAGCTGAAATGTGTGCGCCAGGTAGACAATGCCTTTGAGGTGCACACAAATCACTGCCGCTAAGCATGTTGGTGCCAACATCCGTGACCATGTAGCCACAGATTATGTTGCCACTGCCCACCCACTCCCTCAGGCTGCTACTCTGTATCACGGGAGTGATGTTTTGCGCTGTGTGGTCTTGCATCCCTCCCCTGCACATGGAGCAGAACCACTTTGTAGCCAGGTAGCAGGACTGTCCCCTCCTGGGGCCTGGGTCATGCCCTGACAGTCCTGTTGGCTGTTCCAGAAGTCTTCCATGAACTTAATTCTGCATTTAGTATATCTGGAGTTTTAATGTATACATCTATATGTATGTCTGTTAGCCGCCCTGAACCTGCCAGTGGCAGGGAGGGTGGGATATAAATGTAATAAATAAATAAATAAATATAAGTGCACGGTTCTGCCTTCTGCTCTGGAGATATTATGGTGGCGGTCTGTTATAGCCCACCACCAAACCAGGCATAGGACTTGGATGAGACACTCCTAGAACAGATCACAGTTTTTTCTAAGAGATGAGACACAATGGTCATGGGAGATTTCAGTTACCCTGCTATCTGTTGGAAGTCAAACCCTGCTAAAAATGAAAGGTCTAATAAATTTCTGACAACTTCGTTTTCCAGAAGGTGAAAAGGGAAATAAGGGGGCCTGCTGTCTTGATCTTGATTCTCGTCAGCAGGGAAGAACTGGTTGATGAGGTGAAAGTAGTGGGCACGCTGGGTAGTAACGACCATGTGATTTTGGAATTCACGTTTTTGGGGAAGGGAAAATCTTAATGTAGTCAACAGACTTAAAGTTATGCTGGGTAGCATCCCATGGTCAGAAATACTTAAGGGTAGAGGAGTGGGAGTATGATGGTTGGCTCCTCTGTAAAGTGCACTCACTGTGGAGGTGGGTAAATCATAGGCAAATAAAGAGTTCAATCTTCAAATGAAATAGAAGAAGAAGAAGTCTCAGAGTGGCTTACAAACTCCTTCCCCTTCCCCTCCCCACAACAGAC
Source organism: Gekko japonicus (assembly GCF_001447785.1). Classification (NCBI taxonomy): domain Eukaryota; kingdom Metazoa; phylum Chordata; class Lepidosauria; order Squamata; family Gekkonidae; genus Gekko; species Gekko japonicus. Next base: position 1,353,967 of record NW_015173131.1, read on the forward strand.
ACCCTGTGAGGTAGGTGGGGCTGAGAGAGCTCTGACAGAAACTGCTCTTTTCAAGAACAGCTGTGCCAGAACTATGGCTTGCCCAAGGTCATCCAGCAGGTGCAAGTGGAGAAGTGGGGAATCAAACCCGGTTCTCCCAGATTAGAGTCCGCGCACTTAACCACTACACCAAACTGTGTATAGTTTTCAAAATGCTGAGCATCATGCCTGCAAGCTTAAGTGCCACATAGAGACAGTCTGACAATCAGGGACTACCTCGGTGTGTGGGGGGGGGGTGATTGTGATGAATTTTCTCATTCCCAAACCCCTTATAAATTAGTGGCTTCTCCTGAGCATGAAGTACAAAAACAGCATATTATTCAAAGTGTATATACTGTTGAGAATGTCACTGCAGCTGTATGGGCGAGATTTATAAAACAGAAGTAGGTTCAGATTCTGGAGTAACCATCATGGATACCTTAGATACTGTAAATCATATACCTTTCCAGGTGTCCCAGCATCATCCACTCGAGTTATTAAAACCACAACGTTGATTTTGTAACTACAACAGGCTTACCACTTCAGCTCTTGGAAGCTGCAGTGTAGATGTTTCACATGGATATGTTGAACAGAGGCAAACTTTATAGACACCAATGGACGTCACCATTTGGGGGAGGAATGAGTATGTTCTTACCTTTGAGAATCAATGTTCAAGGGGTATATAATTGTACAGAGAGTTTGGGTAGCTGGAGCTTATGTGTGTGTTTTCCCAATAATAAATTATATATTAATTATATTAATATAGGGTTATTATAATAGTAATAATTATAAACATAGAATGAATTATATACTTAAATATATTATATAATTATATATAATTAATTAATTATATATTTCTTGCCAGATAGCATCTATCTTACAGGAGTACACAATGTACCCTTTCTTCTTTGTCCAAAGATTGATAGATAAACAGATTAGTTTAGTGCTCAAGAACTCCTTTAGTGCAGGTAATACATTCAAACTGGGTCATACCTCTTGTTTCTGTTCTGGAATCTAATGGCAGCATTCACAACTGTTGTGTTCACAAGTGCACTGTAAAAAAGACACTTCAGTGGTGGCCATGGCTCAGGAGTAGAGCACCTGGTTTGCATGTAGAAGGTGCAAGATTCAATTCACACCATCTCCAACTGAAAGTATCAGGCAGTAGGTGATACGAAAGACTTCTGCTTAAGACCCTGGAGAGTCACTGCCAGTCAGAGAAGACAGTCCTGACCTCAATCATGTCACCACTGAGGGGTGACATGATTGAGGTTCATAAGATTATGCATGAGAAAGAGCAGGTAGAATCATAAATAGGCTTTCAAGAGATTGGAGTGAATTGATTGGATTAAAGCTGGATGTTGTTGGGGGGGATTTAAAGTGACAGATAAGAAATGAGGCTAAGATATGGAAGTGATATATATGAATTTATTTAAGGGTAAAATGAATTATTATAAGTTAAAGAGGATAATATGATTATTTAATACTATCCAATAACTACAAAACGGTTTGGTTTTATAAAAATGAGTATTAATTGAATCATCCTATCTGATATTAAGAGATTATGTAAGCAAGGTTCTCTTCTTTTCTGGGATGTTGTCTCAGGTAGTGGTGTAAGAAACTATGCTGGCTGAGACAATCTTAAGTATAAATGGTAAAGTAAATGTGAATAGTGGACTGTTTCAAGGAAAAAAAGAGTGAGAAAAGAATAATAATACAATTATTAGATGCTGTATGCTTGAACAAGGAGGAAAATGTACTTGTTAAATGATTATGTGATTACTTAGAAGTATTTAGAAATGGTGTTAAATGGAGGAAAAATGACTATGCTGCTGTTTAAAAGCAATTATAAGTGGTAATGGGTGATGTTGTGGGTGGTGGGTATCTGTATGTGTAAAAAATCCAATAAAATATATATTTAAAAAAAAAGAAAAAAAAAAGAAAGAGCAGGTAGAGAAAGAGGTACTTTTCTCCCTTTCTCACAATACAAGAACTCGTGGGCACTCCATGAAATTGCTGAGCGGTCGGGTTAGAACGGATAAGAGGAAGTACTTCTTCACCCAAAGAATGATTAACACTTGGAATTCACTGCCACAGGAAGTGGTGGCAGCTACAAGCATGGATGGCTTCAAAAGGGAATTAGATAAGCATATAGAGGTCCATCAGTGGCTATTAGCCACAAGGTATTGATAGGGACTCTGGGGCAAGTGATGCTCTGTCTTCTTGGTGCTTGGGGGGGGGGTCAACAGTGGGAGGGCTTCTAATGTCCTGGCCCCACTGGTGGACCTCCTGATGGCACTGGTATTTCTGGCCACTGTGTGATACAGAGTGTTGGACTGAATGGGCCTTTGGCCTGATCCAACATTGGCATCTCTTATGTTCTTATTTTCTTATGATAGATCAGGGGTCTGGCTGAGTATAAGGCGGATTGCCAACCTATAGGTGGCACTTGGGGATCTCCTTTTGCTTCAGCTGATCTCCAGATGGCCAAGATCAGTTCCCCTGTAAAAAATGGCTGCTTTGGAGGGTGGACTGCACGGCGTCATAATACCCTGCTGACATCCCTCCCCCCCAAAAAAACCCACCCTCTCCAGGCTTCACCTCCCAAATCTCCAGGTATTTCCCAAGCCAGAGCTGGCAACCCTAAATATAAGGTAGTGTCACATGTGGCCATATGTCAGAGGCTACTACCTGAGCCTGCCATTAACCAGTTATAGACTATTGGACTAGCCATGAGTCAGACTCACTGGGCATCTTAATTATCAAGGATTTTAGAAATTGTTGAATTAGGACTTCCCAGAATAAATATTCGAAACATTTTGACAGGCCAAATGTTTTGATTGTCAACTTTCTTTCAAATTGCCTTTCTGTTTTTCCTTCAATCTATTCCCCCATTTTTGTTAATGAAATAATGGTGTCATTATTTTATTGGAAAATAGGGAACCAACCTGCAATCTGTGTATATACCAAGTTTCAGATCCCAAGAGGCCCAGAGCTGGAGGTGCATGTGTGAATGGTTACATACATGAGCTCCCCCAGGGTCTCAGGGCAATAAGTTGGTCATATATTCATAACTGTTGAGTCTGTCCTGGAATCTAATGGCAGTATTCCCAACTGTGGTGCTCAGAATAAAGGTGTCCAGTGACAGCAGGTGCACCAGCATGGTCAGGCCTTTCAATGTGCCTCTACCCTTGTTCATTATGAGTATAAGTCAGTGGCTATGTGCAATGTCTCGATGTTTGGTAGTTGTGGTTTCCTCGGTTACACATTGATGACAAACTATGCCCAGACTGATAAAGAACAATTGGCTTTCACTGAAGGAATTTCTCAATAATTTGTAAACCTTTATTATATTACATGTGTCTTCTTTTCTTTAATCCCAAATATCCACCTTGCTTGAAGTTACCATTGTCTGTTCGGTGTTTTTACTATATACAGGTGGGAAAGAGCTTAACAGGCAAACATGGACTCCATCTTGCTCAAGACACCTCTGACGTTCATAGGCTTCTTATTGATCACTTTTCTCATAATCTACTTCCTGTGGCCTGAAGCACTGCTTAGGTTTGGGCGGTGGTAAGTGATATATTTTAATCATTCATTCATTCATTCATTCATTCATTCATTCATTCAGTTAGTTAGATTTCTACCCCACACTCCCAGCCAAGGCTAACTCAGGGAATATCTAGGAATATATCTGGGAAGGTTTCTAAGCCTTATTGTTAACAGGCAAGTTTGTACATAAGAATTATGTATATGTTGTGAAAACATGCTTAGTATCCTATCTGTAGTCCTGGGCTGTACTTGAATGATGGAATTTGGTTATTTGATTTCTATTGCTGTGGAATCTTAGTGATGCTAGCTTCTGGAGAGCAATGGGGTTCCTGGGGATGCAGAACAAAGCAATCAAGAACTCCTGATGGTAATTTATGAGAAGACCAAAGTAAGCATATTTGGCAAACAACCTTCTAGATGGTCTATGCAAGGACAAGATAGTGAACAAATTTTAAACAGTTGGAAGTCATATTCAGTTAACAAGCCATTCATTGCAGATATTTCATATGTTGAGAAAATGCAGCATGACACTGATCTGGACTCTTGGGAAGTTGCCCGTTTTCTGTTCTTAAGAAACATTCTTGGGCCTTCACCAGGGCCTTCTTGCTGAAATGCTTCATATTAAACCCAGCACTGCCTCCAGCTTGAGCCTGTCATTTGGTGGATATCGATTTGCTCTCACTTGCTGATTGTAATTGAGTTGTGAATGTGAAAACCTTTTCAATTATAATTTACCCTTGGAAGTTCTCGCAACATTCAATATGAGGTTTGGAAGAGGGTTATTAAGGACAAGAGGAGGGCCTGCAAGGACTCATGATGGAGGGAAAACCCACTCTTCTTCCTCTCTTGTTCTCCCTGTCTCCCAGTAGGACAGCTGGTGGAGTTAGCCTGCTAATGGTGGCGGGGTGTGTGTGTGTCAGGCTTGGAACTGAAAATGTCCAGCACACCCTTTCAGCTCCAAGCCCTCTCTGATTGCTGGCCAATGATGGCTTGTGGCAGGGCAACTTAGATCTGAAATCCCATTACACCTTCCTCTCCATACCTCCCACACTGGCCCCACTTACTCTCCATGCCACCAGTGTCTCCTCCAACCCATCACCACCAACACCACCATGATTGCATCCTCTCCCATCCCCCTTCCTCCCCCATGACACCCTCTTGCCCTTTTCCATCATCAACATTGCCACCAACTCTGCCTTCCATTACTACTGCCCCTTATCAAACCATATTTTCCACCAGTGTTCCCTCTAAGCTGAGTTAGTGTGAGCTAGCTCATAGGTTTTAAGCCTCCGGCTGACACATTTTTGTCTTCGCTCAGGAAGGATGGCTCTAGAGCAAATTAATTTATGCAGCAGCCAAATCGCTGGCTCACAACTTTAATGCCAGCAGCTCACAAAGTAGAATTTTGGCTCACAAGACTCCACAGCTTAGAGGGAACATTGCTCACAGGACTCCATAGCTTAGAGGGAGCATTGTTTGCCACTCCTCCTCCTCCTCCTTCTCTTCTCTTCTCCTGCCCCATCTCCTCTCCTCTTGCCATTGCCTTTCCCCCTAATCCCAGCCAAACACTTTAATTTTATCCCCTTTTCCTTGTCTTTTTCTTAGTGTTTTTCCTTAAGTGTCCGATTCTGCTAATCACGATCTCATGTTGGCTGGCATTTATTTTTAAGTTACAGTGTATCCACCCGCACATGTACTGATTCTCCAGTTTCTGAGGCTTGTAAAGCCTCCCCATTTTTAATTTACTTTTTGGATTTTTTCTGCAAACCTAGGGTTCTCTTCAACTTTTAAAAAACATCTTCCCTTTCTGTACTTGGCCACGGTATTTGGATTTTGTGATCAACACTACAGAGTAAGGTTCAGTATTAAATGCATGATTTTGATTGAAATCGTAAGACAGCTTCCTGGGAGTAAGATCTAGAAATAAATAGGCTTTCTGAGTAGACCTGCTTAAGAAAGAATGTTCCGGTTAACATGGAATATGTACCAGAGTTTAATTCCTTTCTCTAAGATTTGCTTATATGGGGCTATGTTTCCATAGTTCTTGTTTCTTGATGATACATTTTTATCCTCCCATCTATGTTGGAAGGGAGGATGTCATACCTTGTTTATTATACTGACCATTGTATGATGGCCCAAGAACTAGGCAAAACAAGCTCACATGATTGTTAGTGAGAAGAGTGTTAATATAGCAGTTAATAAATGCAAGAAAAGTAGTATAATGATGGCAATGAATTATTGTCAGTTTATCTTGTCCTCTTTGCTTGTAGGGCTTTCCCAAAGATAATTGGCGTACAAGTGAGATATGCTGAGCATAATGGCTACAGGTTCTGTTACTACTCCCGAGGAAAGCCTGGCCTTCAGCCCTCCATCTTGATGCTTCATGGGTATGGATTTGATAAAGACTCATGGTTAATCAACATCAATGTAAGTTTCCACTCTTTCAGATAACAGTTGTTACGGATAGATGTTGTTGATATGTTAGTGAGTACAGACAGGTTCACCTAGGCCTGTTACCTCTACATTCCTCCCGCATTACTTTAAGAACCTCCTCTTCAGCTTCAGCACCACCCTATTGTGTGAAATGTTATATTTATTGGATCAATTAGCTGCACTTTTGCTACTGCCTTTGACTCTTCCTACCATTATTGTCTTTTTCAGTAAATCTGAATCTTGGGCTCCAGCAACATTTGCTTACACTTTTCTAGTTCCTTTGTGGCTGCCTTTCCAAGTCCCAGTCTTTCTCATTTCTTGGTTCCAGTCTCCCTTTTGTGTGATGATTGAGCCAAGGGACAGAAAATCTTTAACAATTTCAATTATTTCATTGTCAGCCTTAGTCAATAGTCTTGTCTTCTTGATGTTCAGCTGCAATCCCACTGTGGCATTTTCTCATTTAACCATAATCAGTAATTTTTTCAAGTCTTCTCTATGTTCTGCCAGTCATGTGGTGTCATCTGCTTATCTCAAATTGTTAATATTTCCTCCACCAATTTTCAGTCCATGCTCATCTAAATCTAATCCTTATTATCTGTTCTGCATATAGACTGAACAGTAGTCTGTGTATGTTAAGTGCTGTCAAGTCATGACCCTATGAATAAATTGCCTCCAGAATATCATCTAATTAACAGCCTTGCTCAGATCTTGCAAATTAAGGGCTGTGGCTTCCTTTACTAAGTCAATCTATCTCATGTTTGGTATTCCCCTTTGGCTACTGCCTTCAACTTTCCCCAGCAATAGTGTCTTTTCCAGTGACTCTTGTCTTCTCATAATATTGTAGCCAACACCCTAAAGGCGCTAAGGTTCTTTGACTTGTGTGGCTTGCCAATAAACCACACAGTTAAAACAATCATCCAGGCAGTAAAGGGTAACAGAAGAATTTATTCAAATAAAGGAACATCCAACAGCTTGTAGATGTTCAATGTGTTACAGCTGGGAGCTTGCTTATATGCTCTTCTAGCTCCTCCTCACTTTACATCATCACTGACATCATTTAGACATGCTCAATTCAGTTTTCTTTGTCTGGTCAGTCATCAATCACATATTCGACACACAGGATGTTATTTGGCTGTGTCTCAACTCCTACAATATAGGTGCACTGCTCATTAGATTTGATTTATATTTTATTTACTTCTTTTGGTTATACTCCCAGACTCCTTTCACCTTTGAATGAACTCTCAGGCTGAGTTCATTTTCAGTATAAAATCTATCAGTTCTGTTACAAAATTGGTTCTTTTACATTAATACATGCATATAAAAGTATAAAAATATTCTTAAAGCATTTTAGAAGCTCATTTTCACTAAAATATACAAAATATAAAAGCATATATCATTACAATGACATTCTAAAAAATTAAACTCTTTACATGGATTCTTTTAATGTTTTATTTATTTATTTATAGTAAAATTTATACCCCGCCCTCCCCGCAAAGCAGGCTCAGGGCAGCTTTCAACAACAAACACAACAATACAGAATAAAAACATAAATAATACAGAATTAAAACACAGCATTTAAAGTTTTAAAGTAGCCTATGGCATAAAGCTTCTGTAGATACATTGAATTACACATTATTATTTATTTTGGTTCATCAGGGAATTTTATAGAATATTTTTAGTAATTTTACAAAGTTTACTTGTCTAGATTGAAGCTCCCAATTTGTAAAATACATCAGTTCATTCTAGCCTGCAGAGGGTTCTCTTCTACAACACAAACTCTTCATTTCTAATTGACCCTTTTAATTAGCTTTCAGGTGTGCATGATTGATTACTTTGTTTTCCCAAACCTTTGGAACATCTCCCAACTTTTACTTGTTAGTTCTTTCAACTTAGCTTCTTTAACTGATCTGCCCATGATTTATGTCTTTCGTGTTGGCTGGGCCCTCTACACATCTGGTCAGTTCTGAACATATAATGATTTCTCTTTAGGCAAGCATCCGTTTTGTCTTAAGCTTAATAACTTTCTATAGCAGGGCTTAAAATTAACAAAGGATAGTTGCTTTTACAAATATTTTATAAATATTCAGACTTAAACATAACATAAAGTTCTAAAAACGCACACAATCAGATCAAGTGAAGGGATTTCTCTCTGTTACAGTATATAGTCGTCCTTGGTTTACCCCAATTAGGCTCTTCCTTTGAAGTAAAGGATGGAATAATACATCTTAACATTGGCAGTGGTGCTTTCCAATTAAAACTCCTTTCACTGGCATTA